>NC_054387.1:101987551-102296769 GCF_017654675.1 Xenopus laevis
ATATTATAAAAAAAAAAAAAATTGTTTCAAGAACAATTTTAAATGGCAGAATGCATTCCTTGCAATGTACGTGGTGCAAATTACTATGCACTTACCTGAATTTCTTATTAAAGCAGTGCTGTCTACATATAGGCTCATGATATTCAAGATCTTCAAATACAACAGGACTGCAGTTTGCAGAGGAGCCATCATGTGAATGAGATGATCCCAATGGACTTTGTCTTGCTTGAACACTGGGCAGCAGACAAACTAGTCGCCCATTTCCTTGGTCACGTATAGTAACCGTGTCGGTTAATCTGTATAAATCTGACACAATTAGCTTGTGTCCAAACCTAAAGGATAAGTTAAAAAGAATGATTAACAAATTCTATATTTTAAGATCAAAACAGAGTAAACCCCCCCCCCCCATCTATGGAAAAATATGTGGCTGCAAAAACTTTTCAAAGCAAGTTTTATAGAAAGTACTGGCAGAGGTGCTCTTAGGGGCATATTTATCAAAATGTGAATTTAAGGTTTAACAAACCCCACGTTCTATTCATTTCTATGGACTTTTTAGAACTGTATTTATCAAATGGTGAGTTCTAACATTCAACAATTCATAAATAAAATCCTAAGGAAATCCATAGGAATGAACTGAACGTGGGTGAATTTTTATTTCTTAAAGAGGACCTGTCACCTTGAGACATAAGTAATATACATCTTTTCCCTCCTTGGTTTAACCCTTTAGTCAGCTGTATTTGTCTATATCTGAAACCGATTAGAAAATATCCTACATATAAAAAGTGCTTCATAGGCGCTGCCATGTTGAAACAGGACCCCTTTGTTTTCTGTGTGTGGATTGTGCCAAACCTCATGTATGCTTAGTCAGAGTATACTCTGTGATAGACTGGCTCTGTACAACTCATGTCACACCAGGACTTGATATTCTATTAGGATTGTTTGAAACATTGTTCTATTCAGATTGTGTGTGCTTTTACTAAAAGTCTCAAACTATGAAATTACCGAACCGCTAAAAGCTACTAAGGATGTGCAGTTCTTGGTGCTCATTCATAAACACTGGGCAAATCTGCACCTGGACAATAACCAATTAAATGTTTGCTTTCAAAGTTCAACCTGCAGCTGCCTGTAAAAAGCCAGTCACCGATTGGTTGCTATGGGCTACTGCCCAGGTTCACATTTGCTTGTCAAGAGTAGACTAATTGTTTATATGAAGAGCAGAAAGCAGCAGCATTGTGGTTAAACTTTAGCTGCTACTTCTGCTAATACCGGCAAACGGAGCTCCTTATCTGACATATGACACTCCCTCCCTTCTTCCTCCTCTGTGCTGATAAACCTTACCGATGTTGTGCTTCCCAGTTCTATCTGTGCTTAGAGCAGAAAGCAGCAGGACTATAGTTAAACTTTAGCTGCTACTTCTGCTCTGTAATGCCGGCAACCGGAGCTCCTTATCTGACACCCCCTCCCTTCTCCTCTGTTCTGATAAACTTTACCGATGTGCTTCCTCATTCTGTCTGTGCTTTTGAACTCTACACAAATTCACGCGCTGTAGTCCTCCAGCCCCTGACAACTGCAGAAACTGGAGATATCGCGAGAGGAGTGTGCAGGGCTGATTCTATCCATGATGCCTTGCTCTCCCGACTTTCAGGAAAGTCGGGGCTTCAGTCAGTATCTCATGGACATTTTCAAACGTAGCTATAAATTGAGATTTAGTGAGATTTGAGTTGAATAAACTGAGGTATGTGGTTTGTTTTAACAGTTTTATTGCCTTCCTAGTATTAACTCAATCGTGAAGGTTTCCTTTAAGTTCAACTGACATTTTGATAAATTTGCCCCTAAGAAAGCAGAAAAAGCTAAACAGACCGATTGGTGTACAAAAAAAATGTATAATTTATTAACGGATATCTTAAGGTGTTAACATACTTTTTTTCATAGATTTCTGTAAACTTAAACAAAGGGAGACAACATGCTGGAGCATCTTGGAGGATAGAAACTGTTCCAAAGCTATGTGGAGGGAAAAAAAAATAAAAAATAAAGGTTAGTAAACATCTATAGCTACAGCACACACACATAACAGGATTTTTGTACTCACCGTTAAATCTGTTTCTCTGTAGTCGAAAGGGGGACACAGGGACCGATGGGGTTAAGCTCCATCCTCCAGGAGGCAGGACACTTGAAGTAATTAAAGTGGGCGTGCCAGGTTAGGCTTAACCCCACACACTGTACTCAGACTTCAGTTTGTTCCAAAGCTGCTACTAGAATTACTAAACTTATAACAGGCAGAACTAGTAAACCAAGGAACCTATTCAGAAAACCAAATATGGTCTGTAGCTCGTCACTGGGCGGGAAGCCCTGTGTCCCCCTTTCGACTACAGAGAAACAGATTTAACGGTGAGTACAAAAATCCTGTTTTCTCTGTCGTCTTTAGGGGGACACAGGGACCGATGGGGACTTATCAAAGCAGTCCCAAACAGCAGGGTGGGTGCGAGCATAGACCGAAACTGCAGAATTACTTAATAACTGCTTGCAACACCTTACGCCCGAGAGAAGCCTCGGCCGAGGAAAAGGTGTCAACTTTGTAAAACTTGGTAAATGTGTTAACGGATGACCAGGTAGCCGCCTTGCAGATCTGCTCCAAGGAAGCAGAGTTACGCCAAGCCCAAGAGGCACCTACCGATCTAGTGGAATGAGCCCGGATACCTTCAGGCGGTGCTCTTCCCTTTGTAGTATATGCTTGCTTGATAGTTTCTCTAATCCAACGAGCAAGAGAAGTCTTAGAAGCCGCCTGTCCTCTTCGAGGTCCAGAGGGAATCACAAACAATGACCTTGAAGTTCTGAAGGCTTTTGACCGTTCAACGTACCAGCGAAGAGCTCTGACTACGTCAAGGCTGTGGATCCTGCGTTCCTTATCGTTCTTAGGTTCCGGACAGAGGGAAGGAACGATAATCTCCTGATTCAGATGGAACTCCGAAACAACCTTCGGCAGGAAATGTGGAAGTGTGCGTAGAACAGCCTTGTCTTTGTGAAAGATGAGATATGGAGAGTCGCAAGACAGAGCGCTAAGTTCAGATACTCGTCTAGTAGAGGATATTGCCATCAGAAAGACCACTTTCCACGTCATCCATGCATCGGAAATTGAACCCAGGGGTTCAAAGGGAGGATCAAGTAAGGCTTCCAGCACCAGATTGAGATCCCATCCAGCTGTAGGCGGTCGGAATGGGGGTGCCACGTGAGCGACTCCCTGTAGAAAGGTGCGAATCGTCTCCTCAGTAGCTAGGCGCTTTTGAAATAGGATAGAAAGGGCAGAAACTTGCACCTTGAGGGAGCTGAGTTTAAGCCCTAATTGGAGGCCCCGCTGAAGAAAGGACAAGATTCGAGGGATACAGGGCTCCATGAACGAAAATTCTGACTCATTGCACCACTCGAGGTAGGAGTGCCAAACTCTATGGTACGACTTGGAAGACGATGGTTTTCGAGCTTTGAGCATAGTAGCAATAACCTCTTCCGTCAATCCCTGATTTCGCCAGATGGATGCTTCAACAGCCAGCCCGTCAAAGCAAACAGACCGGGATTGTGATGAGCTATGGGCCCTTGCTGCAGAAGGTCTGGCCTGCCGTCCAGCCGGACCGGTGGAGCCACGGACAGTTCTTGAAGATCGGAGAACCAGGTTCTTCGCGGCCAGAAGGGAGCTACTACGATTACTGTGGCTCTGGACTGCTTGAGCTTCTTGAGCACCCGAGGGAGCATTGGAAGTGGAGGGAAGACATAAGCCAGCTTGAACTGCCAGTGTTGTGTCATGGCATCTACCCCTGCCGCTAGAGGGTCTCGGTATCGTGCAAAGAAGGTTGAGACTTTTCGATTTCGCCTCGACGCCATGAGATCTATGCTTGGTCGTCCCCAGATTGACACTAGTTGATCGAAAGCCTCCGGGTGAAGCTCCCACTCCCCGGGATCGAGTTGATTTCGACTGAGGAAGTCCGCCTTTGTATTGGCCACGCCTGGTATGTGAATGGCTGATAGTCTGACAGAGTTCTGCTCTGCCCACTGCAGAATCTCTCTGGCTTCTGCCAGAGCTTTTTGGCTCCGAGTCCCTCCCTGTCTGTTGATGTAGGCCACCGTGGTGACGTTGTCGCTTTGGATGCGGACTGACTGTAGCCGAAGGAGGTGGCTCCACTGACTGAGTGCCAACTTCACTGCCCTGAGTTCCAGAATGTTGATAGGAAGTCTGGACTCCGCGGGAGACCAGCGGCCCTGCGCAGAGTGGTTCTCCCAAGTTGCTCCCCAGCCCTGAAGGCTGGCATCCGTGGCCATCACCCTCCAATCTGGCGTCGCCCAAGATTGTCCTACTGCTAGGTTCTCGGGGGACAGCCACCACCGTAGAGCTTCTTTCGTCGCCGGAGATAACCGGACAGGTTGGTTCAACGATCCCCCCTTCCAGGTGGCAAGAATGCTGGACTGAAGAGGACGAAGATGTATCTGTGCGAAGGGGACAGCCTCGATGGCTGATACCATCGATCCGAGGACTTGCATTGCTCTGTGTACTGTGGATACCGGGCTGTCTATCAGAGACTGTACCTGACTCCTGATTCTGTTCTGTTTGACCAGAGGTAGACTCACGGTCTGCGTGAGGGTGTTGAATTCCAACCCGAGAAAGGTCATGTGATGGCTCGGAGTCATATTGGATTTGGACCAATTGATGGTCCAGCCGAAGCTCTGGAGAAGTGAAATCGCCCTTTGGAGATCCACCCTGGCCTTCTCTACTGACCGGGCTTTGATAAGTAGGTCGTCGAGATAAGGTGTCACCGAAATCCCTTGCAGTCTCAGGGTGGCTGCCGACACTGCCATTAGTTTGGTGAAGACCCGCGGGGCCGAGGACAGGCCAAACGGTAGTGCCACAAATTGGTAATGTCTGTTTTGAAATGCAAAGCGGAGGTAGCGATGATGAGGAGGCCAAATGGGAACATGGAGGTAGGCATCCCTTATGTCCAGGGACATCATTAGTTGACCCTGTTCCATGCCCCGAATTACTGATCTCAAAGTCTCCATTTTGAAGCGCACAGAACGGATGTACTTGTTCAGTCGCTTGAGGTCGAGAACAGGTCTGACCGTGCCGTCCTTCTTTGGGACTGTAAAAAGGTTGGAGTAGAACCCGGAGAATCTCTCCGGCTGAGGTACTGGTGTGATAACCCCCGATCTCTCCATCTTGTCTATGCACTCCAGAAAAGGACTTTGTTTTAAGGGATTGGAGGGTACCCTGGACATAATGAATCTCCTGGGAGGCTGTGCCGCCAGGTCGAGATGGTAGCCCCCAGAGACGATCTCCTTGACCCAGGCATCTGAAGAGTGACGGATCCATTCCTCCCGGAATCGTAGTAATTTTCCGCCGATCTGTTCCAACGATTCCGGAGGGATTGCCCCGTCATGCCGACGTGGGCTTATCAGCGGATGGTTTGTTGTGAGGTCGATTACTCTTCCACGGGGGGCGGTTCTTGTCGTTGGTTTTGGAGCGAAAGTGGGATCTTTGTGGCGGACTACCCCGCCGCGCGAACCGGCCACTCTGGCCACGAAAAAATTTTCCCCGTCTGTTGGCTGATGATGCTCTACTTCTGGCTTGTGGAAGGAAGGTGCTCTTACCACCTGTCGCTTGTGAGATAATCTTCTCGAGTTCCTCGCCAAATAATCGTTGGCCCTTGTACGGAAGAGAAGTTAAGGACTTCTTGGAACTAATGTCCGCTGACCAATTCTTCAGCCAAAGCGTTCTGCGTGCGGCTATTGACAGAGCCGAAGTACGTGAAGTAAGCTGTGAGGCATCCAAGGAAGTATCACAAAGATAGCTTGATGCTTCCGCAATTGCTTGTGCAGAGGATAGAAGATCAGTTCGGGGAACACCACCCTGAATGTCCTTGACGAGTGACTCGGACCAAGCCTGAATGGCTCTTGAGACCCATGCTAAAGCCAAACAGGGCCGCAGTGTAGATCCTGCTGAGGAATATATTGCCCTTAAAAAACCTTCTAGTCTTTTGTCAGATGGATCCTTGAATGCCGCTGCGTCAGTGACTGGCAGCGTGGTAGATTTAGAAAGTCTTGACACAGGTGCGTCGACCACCGGGGGGTTAGACCACTTATCAATAAGCTCTTTAGAGAAGGGATAGGACTTTGTGAATTTCTTAGTAGCTTGAAACTTCCTTTCAGGAGCGTCCCACTCCTCTTGAATGATCCCTAGTAACTGATCATGTTCAGGAAAACAGACTGTAGATTTATGCTGTCGTTTGAAAAGAGATTTTGTCTCCCCTGTTTTAGACTTCGGTGAAATGTTAAGTACATCGAGTACCCCTTTAATAATGCCCTCAACATCATGAAGGCTATCCTTTTCCCTTGCCTCATCTTGTTCTTCTTGCTCATCATCAGAAGAAGCAATAGATGCCGGAAGTTCTCCCTCTGACTGGGAAGAACCCTGTTCAATAGAGGAATCCTCAGAAAAATTGTGAGTAACAGAATCCGCTTTTTCGTCATCAGGACGTTTGCGTTTACCACCGGATTTGTGGTGAAATTTAGCCAGCGCCTTTCCTAGATTATCAGCAATGGCTGGCAATCCCTGAAGAGAAGCCAGTGACTGTGACAACTGTACTGCCCATAATGGAGGGAGTGGGTCTGTTGCTGGCCCATGAGATAATTCCTGAGAAGTGCCTTGCACTGTATCTTCAGCTTGTGTTTCTGGTAGAGCCCCAGAGACCATAGCTGCCCCCTGCCCCATGGTGCAAGTTCTGCAAAGCGACTCACCCTGTGCCCCCTGAAATTTTTGTTGACACTTAGCACACACAAAAAAATTCACCTGTGCTGTGGGGACTCGTCCCCCCGCCCTGCTGAATAGCCCCCCTGGCCTACCTTCTGCCATCCTATGTAGAGGGTGTGGGGTAGCCAACCTGTGCCGTCGCCAGACAAGAGCTGTGCTGTGTAGCGCTGCTGAGCCGCGGGAAAAGACCCAAAATGGCCGCTGGAACGCACATGCGTTCCACTCGGCGCGCGCGTGTAACAGCCCGCCGAGGAAACCCAAAATGGCCGCTGGAACGCATCATGCGTTCCACTCGGCGCGTGCTGTAATACAGCCCGCCGAAGAAGCAGACAGCCGCCATTTGAGCAGCGCTGGAACGCTAGACGTTCCCTCGCTGGGTTCCTCCTATCTTCCTCCACCCACACTACTAAGGGAGAGTAAGGTATGGCTAGTCAGTGAGGCGACGGACGGGCGGGCGGGCGGGCGGGGGGGGGGGGGTGGGGGGGGGGAGTTGGGGGTGAAAGGGGTCACCAGAGACAAAGTCATGCAGAATCAGCAGACATAGTGAACATACATTATATAACATATATGTAGTCACTTACCCCCCCCCTCGCACCGGCCAGACCCTCTGCGCTAGAATTAGAACAGGCATACGTCTGGGTGGTCTGTATAGCCCACAGGCTAGAGTTATGACCCCGGTGGATGTCCTCGCGTAGGGGGCTAACCATATAAGTACAGGTAATCCTGCCTTAGGTGTCACCCCTGGTGTCAGTCACAGACTGACCGTAGATTTCTCTCAGAGATAGAGATGTCCATCCTCCAGGTAGCAGGACACTTAAAAAACTGAAGTCTGAGTACAGTGTGTGGGGTTAAGCCTAACCTGGCACGCCCACTTTAATTACTTCAAGTGTCCTGCCTCCTGGAGGATGGAGCTTAACCCCATCGGTCCCTGTGTCCCCCTAAAGACGACAGAGAAATATATATATATCTTTTGTTTCAATGTATTTATTACAAATAAATGGTAAAACACGATATATGACAGTTAATATGAATTTAAAGCAACAAATATTTTATTTTTCTTGTATATTTCAACATATATTGATTTCTTTTTTAATTCTCACAGTCCTATAAAACTGAAATAGTTTACCTTAACAGAGAAAGAGATTTATTTGTTGCTCCTGTTGCCAGAGACACTTGGATTCTCTTACTCCCAATTTTGTATCTGTGTAGACTATTAACTGCACAGATGGCTTCCTGGAGGTTTTCCATCTGAACAGTGGCTTTCAGTTGATAGTCAGTATGGGGACTGAGCTCAACATTCTTTATCTGAAACCACAAACATGTTACGAATAAACACCTTAAATACAGGTAATTTGATCAGGGTTCGTTCAAGGTTTAAATATTGTTTTTATATATACTACTGTAGGCAAGAAGTTCATCGATCAGTGGCTCAGTTACACACTGCGAAGTCTACATGAGTAGGAAATTTTAAATAGTACATATAAAGTATTCAAGCAATTGAATATACACTGCACTCTCAACTGGCGAGGTTACGCCTCCTACCCATAAATGAGTGCAAAAAAGATAAGCAAGGTGGGTAAGGGGGTGGCATAAGGCAGAATCGCCCCTGGACATGGGCACAGTGCCAGAGTGCCTAAGTATTTTATTTTTTTTTTTTTGAATACAATCAATTTCACAGTTAGGCTAAATATATAAGCTCCCAGATCTTTGTTGGATGCAGTAGTAAAGTCAGCTGCAGCATCATTTGTATTTATTTATTTTTTTATTTATTTATATTTATTTGTACTTGCCTTTCCATGCCTGGAAAATATGTCATGCAAGGTTTGCTGGAGTTCTTTTCTGGACATTCGATAGTCCAGATTTCCAATCTGAATGTCAGCACCATTTGCAAAAGGGTCAACAGAATTTTCTGCAGCACCAGTCTGATTAGCAGTTATAGGTGAAGAGCAGTTTGAAAGGCTTGGAGACAAACTCCTACAGGATTAAAGAACAAATGAAGTCATACATTTTGTGCTGCCAGTATGGTTCCCATAAACTGAAAATCCTAGTCTTACAGCTGTTACCTTGATGACCAGCCACTCTGTGATGAACAAAAAGGACTGGGTTGCCTTGAGTCTGTTAATTTGCTGAAGGCAGATGGGTTACTTATTTGAAATGCAACGTCGTCTTTGTTTTTTTGCTCTTTTGAGGAATCTGCATTGCTTTTGCATGTTGGGTCATCCCTCCTGGAGCACACATTTATTTAGAAGGCAAGAAATAAAACTGAATGACAGAACATACTATTATAACAAAGCTACCCTTTTAATACAATATTATTTTGCAAATGCTTTAATACTTTGCATCATCAGTCACAGATACAGACGTACTTTTAAAAGTCCACCAATTCTGTCTGCCTTAGCCAAGTTCTCTTCACGTAGTTAAAAATATCCAAACAGTACAGTAAAACAAATGCATTACCCTGTACTTAAATGCTCTGACCCTGTATTGGAAACGAGAATTACTAGACTAAAACATAAGTGGTTTGCTAATAAGAGAAAACAATAGAAGAGAAACAGGTCAGCCATACAAGCAAATTTATAACAATGACTTCCGGAAGCAAAACACTGTTCCCCAAAAAGCACTACACAACTCTTTCCTGACAGAAGTTCCTTACTGTGACAACAATTTCCAAACGGTGAAAAGTTGCACAAACGTATGTTATGAAATGGCTCAGGGCCATAGCAAAATTCAAAGACAGAACTAAAGTTTATGTAAAGGCCAGCTTTTTTTGTGTATGATGCTCAAAGAAAGGTGCCCTTTTGCAGAAATCAAATCTTTATTCTTTTAGTCAAAACATACTAATACAATACAGGTAGCCCTTGACAAAAGAAAAGAGAAAATAAGTTACAAATGTCATACTACTGGCCAAAATATGATCAGGAGCAGATTATCCAGTTCACATGTGGATAAATTGGAGAATTGTACACTGTGGGAAGAAGTAGAATCACAGTTTTAGACTTACTTCTGAAAGCTTTTAAAAGCGGTGTAGTCTGTTCCAACATTTTTAGCTGTTTGAGGCACCTGGCTTGGACAGAGAGAGTTGCTTTGGGATAAAGTATCTTGCTTGTCTCCATTTCTTTTCTTGTCTTTCTCCTGCTGGCAGTTTTTATTTGACTTGGATTGCATCTGGCAAAGCTCCTTAAATAGAGAATTTAAAATAAGGCAGACTGGATTAAAAAAAAAAAACTCAAGCGGCAAATGTCCCAACACCTTGTGATAGCTCCATCCCCTGCACTGTAATGCAGAGAGAAAGCAAAAACAATTCTGTACGATGACACAAAAACAGAAAAAGGCTTAAGCTAATGGCACAACCAAACCATCAGTGCTGCCTACTGTAGAATGATTTTGGCCTGAATTTTTACATTTCAGTGTTTTTGAGCCAAAACCTGCATGTATGAAACTGGACAGGCAGTTGCCATTTAAATAATTCAGTCTACTCAGCTGAATATTAACTTTATTAAGAGACACATTTCAAATACCTAGACAATTTATCTGTCTAAATAGAGTGAAGATTGAAAATGTGCAGTTAAACCATAAACCTAATCAAAACTTTGCTTTTATTTTCAAGCTTGTAGCAAATGGATCACAACTAAATGTTGAATTGTTGCTATTGGTGGCTGCACTGGTGAAAATAAGCACCTGTGTTAATAAAATTGGCATCTTAATTTATTATACAAGGTGTTTTCTGCCTGTATTTAGTGGAACACAAAAGTCAAAAATGATCCCCCTCTGCCTGTCACTGCTGTCAATGTGTTTTAATGGCGAGTATTGTCTGCCGCATATAAAGTAGAGGTATACCCTCCCCCTCGGGGGGGGGGGGTTGAACAGGGGGGACAGTTAAAGGAGAAGGAAAGGTTAAAACGAAGTAAGCCTTATCAGAAAGGTCCATCTAAATATACCAGTAAACCCCCAATGTAATGTTGCTCTGAGTCCCCTGTCAAAAGAAACACTGCATTTCTTTCCTTCTATTGTGTACACATGGGCTTCTGTATCAGACTTCCTGCCTTCAGCTTAAACCTCATTGCCCTGGGCAAGAGCATGCTCAGTTTGCTCCTCTTCCTCCCCCCTCCCTTCTCTGCTGTAATCTGAGCCCAGAGCAGGGAGAGACTCAGGCAGGAAGTGATGTCACACCATGTTAATACTGCAGCTCCTATCCTAAACAAAGAGAGAGTTTCTAGAGCTTTTTAATCAGGTATGGTAAAACATTCTACAGAATAAATATAGCATTCTAGCTTGCACTATTGCAGCTAATCTATTGGCAATAAAATGCCTCCGTGGCTTTCCTTCTCCTTTAACCCAGCCCTGATGGTTTGTGTGTCTTGGGGGGGCCCGGCCATGCTGTACTTAATTGATTGTCAGAGCTGCAAACTTCGGAAGGGAGAGCAGGAGCTCATATTCTTTCTGCCAATTGGTCACTGAAGTCTAAGTCCTGGTACAGTTGCACAGGGATTGGATAGGTCAAGTTTGAACTTCCCCCTCCAACCCCCCCCCCCCCCCCGCAGCTTTCCCAGGACTTCAGTGACCAATGAAAAGAAGAGAAAGTTGTTAAAGTAAAAATATGCCACACGTTGAGTTCCACCCTCCTTTCTGAAGTCTGCAGCTCTGACTGCAGGGGGGCCCGGCTAATCAGGTAAGTGCAGCATGGCCGGGCCCCACTAAGACACACTAAGACACAAAAACCCCTGGAACTGTCCGTCAGCGACCCTGGGCAAATTTCAAAATTTAATATATTGAAAAAGAAAAAAAAATGTTTTCGCTTTTGAAAAGCTGATTTCAGTGCATAAGAGTTTTAAAAGAAAAATCGTGGTTTTCCCACAACTGTACCAATAGAGCACAAAGGGTCCTAAATCACTTCATAGTCACCTATAACAGCCACCTAAAACTACCCACACACAAGCTTAATAGGCAACATAAAAATTCATGCTTCCATTTTCGGACATAAAATATTACAGAAAAGTGGCAGTTATCCTAAAAGTAAACCTGCACCTCTATTGTCTTACCTTCAAACTCTTAACATTTGAGTTTTTGCTGACGGCCCCACATGCAGACTTGGAAGCAGCTTTGGTGTTAGATGGAGGGTCATGTTGATCTTTGATGGCGAGGCACAATTTGGTGTTCTTGTTCACTTTTTTAGGAGATTTTGCTTTCTCGGTACTGACAGAGCTGTTCTTTGCTTCAGTGACCTCCTTGTTTCTAGGAGTGAAAGACACTGTAATCCTGTTGCCGAAAACATCCTCATTCTCCATGCGTTTCTGGGCTCGTTCAGCACTCTCTTGGTTTGCAAAACGGAGGATTGCACTGGTGCCAGATATGCTCATAACTTTTCCTCCACAGTTATCTGACAAACGACGGAGACGGTTGCTTATACTCTTTGCATCTCTGTTTGTTGGCAAATTATATGCATATAGAAGTGTTTGGCAATGCTGCAGTGGTTTACATTAAAAAAAAAAAAATCAAACAATTAACCACAATGAGCAAGTGCTACTGTTGAAACATTTTGGCTTTCCTAGTTTCTAGACTTTAGAGGCTAGTAATGTGCTCATCCAAAGCTCACCCTTAGAAATAAGTGAATAAATGTGAATTAATGGACAGTGAGAACAAAAGCAACATATCTTACCTGCATTTTAATGAGTAACCTAGGAGGAAGATCTGAAATAAATTCTTCAAAGCGGATAAGCTCATGTGCATGATGAAGAAGTGCTTCAGATGCCTGGTTCTTGTGAACTAGTATGATATGGAAACTGTGCCTGTGTCTCAGGTCACTGAGTTCCAGAGCAAAATTGACATCAGCTGGAAATTAAAAAAAAAGTATGTATGAGGCATATGATCACATAAAAAAAATGCTTGGCGACAGTTTAAAAACAAAAAAACCCTAATATTTAATAAAATAAAGTAGTACAACTATTGTAAGCTTATAAAACATACTAGAGAAAAAACTGAACTTCGTGTGTAGCAATGCAAAAGGCATTGCGATTGTAAGCTCCATTGGGATACTGTACATGTTTGCATAATGTAATGCAAGTATGGGACCTGTTAGCCAGAATGCTTGGGAAAACAGGAAATTTTTTTATTACTTACCGTAATTTCTGTTTCCTGGTCACCTTCCATGGCAGCATTCACCAATGGGTTAAATCCACTCACCAGGCCAATGGACAGGATACTCCCCAAGCAAGTTAAAAGTGCCCGCACCCATATACTCACAGTCTTAGTTGAACAGCTCATAATAGGGGTGGGTAGTTTTTTGGTGAATGCTGCCATGGAAGGTGACCAGGAACCAGAAATTACAGTAAGTAATAAAAAATTTCCTGTTTTCCTTGTCACCCATGGCAGCAATTCACCAATGGGAAATACCAAAGCTACAAGGGAGGGACTTGACACAAAATGCAGTAACTTAACACACTTTATTTAGTCATATTTACAACAGACTGCAAAATCTTTCTCCCAAATCTTCCTTCTTGGGAGGAAAGCACGTCTAATCTATAATGCTTAATGAACGTATTGATAGTGGACCATCTTGCCGCTCTACAAATCACTTCTGGCGATGCTTTGGCCTCCATTGCCCAGGAACTTGCCAGAGCTCTGGTAGAATGGGCTTTCAACCCCCCGGGAACCTTCCTGCCAGCTGCATTGTATGTCTTTGCAACTGCTGCTACTATCCAAGAACTCAACGTCTTCTTGGATGGAGCTTTCACTTTTCTGAAGCCACCTGGAATCGCGAACAAATGATCCGACTTCCTCCATGCTTTTGTTCTTTCCAAGTATTTTGTGAGGGCTCTGCCCAAATCCAGCTTATGCCATTGCCTCTCTTTTTCTGACTTTGGCGAAGGACAGAATGAAGGAAGAGTAACTTCCAAATCCATATGGAAGTCTGAAATCACTTTTGAAAGAAATTTGAAAGTGGGTCTCAGTACCATCTTAACTGCGAAAGTTACTGTGAACGGCTCTAGAGCTGATAATGCCGCCAGTTCACCCTCTCTACATGCCAACGTCACGGCAACCAGAAGAGCAACTTTAAGCGCAAGATTCCATAAGGAAATATCTTCCAAAGGCTCAAACAGTGGCTTTGTCAAACTGTCTAGGACAAAAGGCAGATCCCAGGCAGGTGAAAAGTTCCAGATATGTGGTCTTACTCTCTTAAAGGCATTGAAGAACCGTCGGACCAAAGGATCTACTGCCCATGTTCTCCCTGATAATGCCGAAATGGCTGAAACCTGTACTTTGAGGGTACTTAAATGGAGGCCTCTCTCATACCCAGAGAATTAAAAAAATCAACTACCATGGATGCTGTAGGACAACCTGGGTCTCGCCCCTCTGACACCATAGACTGTACAAACGTGTCCCAGATTTTATAGTATTGTGCTGATGTAGATTTTTTCCTTGCATTTAGCAGAAAATCCCCCACCTTCTCTTTGCACACCAATTTTCTCAGTCTCCTCCTCTCAACCTCCAGGCCATCAAGCAGAGGTGATCCTCCTTGTGAAACTGAAACATTCCCTGATTCAGCCAACCCGGAAACTTCAGAATCTTCCTGGGCTGTCCCAGGGATAATCTGTGAAGTAGCAGAAACCAAGGTCTCCTTGGCCAGTATGGAACTACTACTATAGCATTGGCTTTTTCCCGCTCTTTCTTCTTTAGAACTTTCCAGACAAGGGGAATTGGAGGAAACACAAAGATTAACTCTCTCGACCAGTCCTGCCTTAGACCATCAATGGCCTCTGCCTCTTTGCATGGGAATCTGGAACAAAAACCTTTTGCACTTTCTGTTGTGAATGGTCGCAATAGCATCTATTGCTGGTACTCCCCATGTATTTACCGTATATACTAGAGTATAAGCCTAGACACAGCTACAGCCGTCTCCCAGCAGCGCACATTCCGCCAAAGCGACCCCCCCATCGATCAACCGGACTTCTTTGCAAAGTTGATGGTGACAGAGAATTGCCAAAAGGATAACTGTGTGCATTGTCCCACTACCATGTGCAGAGGGTGCTGTGTGATATTGCCATCACTGTTAATCCTTCATATAACCAACAGAGGGCACTGTGTGATATTGCAGTCACTGTTATTCTTTCATATAACCAACAGATGGCGCTGTGTGATATTGCAGTCACTGTTATTCTTTCATATAACCAACAGAGTGCGCATGGTTATTCTTTCATATAACCAACAGAGGGTGCTGTGTGATATTGCAGTCACTGTTATTCTTTCATATAACCAACAGATGGCGCTGTGTGATATTGCAGTCACTGTTATTCTTTCATATAACCAACAGAGGGCGCACTGTTATTCTTTCATATAACCAACAGAGGGTGCTGTGTGATATTGCAGTCACTGTTATTCTTTCATATAACCAACAGATGGCGCTGTGTGATATTGCAGTCACTGTTATTCTTTCATATAACCAACAGAAGGGCGCACTGTTATTCTTTCATATAACCAACAGAGGGCGCTGTGTGATATTGCAGTCTCTCCCCAAGCGAACTGTTGGTATAGAAATGATTAAAAGTGACTGCAATCTCAGCTACTGCCCGCTGACTCGAGTATAAGCTGAGGTAGACTTTTTCAGCACATTTTGGATGCTTATACTCGAGTATATACTGTACCAGATCTTGAAATATATCTCCATGAAGACTCCATTCTCAGGGATCTGCGAAACTTCGACTTAAAAAATCCGCTTTTTGGTTTTCTACACCTGGAAGATGCACCGCTGTGATATTCTCTAGGCATGTTTCTGCCCACTGGAAAATTGGTTCTTATTCTTCTGACAATATTATGCTTCTTGTACCACCTTGCTTCCGCACGTAGGCCACTGCCGTGGTATTGTCTGAAAACACTTTCACACTTCTCCTTTTTAGATGATCTGCCAAGGCTAATAGAGCTTCTTTTATTGCTCTTAATTCTAGGACATTTGAGGAGACATGACTTAACTCCCAAGAACCTTGCCCTCCAGCCGACTCCTGATGCGTCTGTCGTAACAGTTATCCAGTCTGGTTCCTCTAGGGAGGTACCCTTTCCTAAATTGTCTGGAACACACCACCAACCTAGAACGTTCTTCAATTCCTGAGACAGAGTCAATTTTTTCTGCAGGTTTTCTTGAGGGTTTTTTACTTTTCTGAGCAAAAAAAGCTGTAATAGTCTTGAATGCCACCTGGAACATTTTACAATCTGAATCGTTGAGGACATCGAGCCCAAGATTTTCAAATAATGGCGCACTGAGACTACTTCCTGGCTTCTGAAGTCTTCTATTGCTTGAATTAACTTTTCTTGTTTTAGTAGAGGAAGACTTACTAGATTTTTTTGTGTTTGGAAGTGTGCCCCTAAAAAGATAAGAGACTTTGTTGGAACTTGACTGCTCTTTTCCATATTTACTATCCAACCGTGTAGTTGTAGAAATTCCAACACCCTTGTTGTTTGAACCTCTGCTTCCTTCTTTGTTCTTGCCGTTACCAGAATATCGTCTAAGTAATGAAAGACTGAAATTCCTTCTTTCCTTAATTCGGCTATAATATCACCAAAATCTTGGTAAACACCCTTGGGGATTGTGACAGGCCAAATGGGAGACATCTGAATTGCACATGTACCCCTCCCACTTCGAACCTCAGATACTTTCTGTGGTCTTGAAAAATTGGCACATGGAAATACGCATCTTTCAAGTCGATATTGGTGAGCCAATCCTCAACCAAAATCACTTGTATCACTGATGCTAGGGATTCCATCTTGAATTTCTTTTTTCGTAGAAATTTGTTTAGACCTCTCATGTCTAGTACTGGCCTCATAGCCCCTGAAGCCATCTTCACTAGGAATAATATTGAATAAAACCCCCTTCTTTCGAACGGAGGAACAAATTCTATTGCCTCTGAAGCAAATAGTGGACCCATGTACTCCTGGAACAGACTCTGCGCTTCTTTTGATTCCTGAAAAGATGAACTTAGAAAATTATCTTTTTTTGGAATTTTTGAAAACTCTAAACAAAATCCTCTACTATATCGCATACCCAGTGATCTTGTACGTTTTTGGCCCAGACTTGAGCGAATAGCGCCAATCTGCCACCTACTTTCGCCTGGGCCAAGACACCCTCATTGCTGCTGAACTGTTGAGCTCGAGGTGGAGAAACCTCTCAATCTCTGACGGCCAGCTATCCATGACGACTGTGTTAAACTCTCTTCCTGGCTTATACTGTCTGGATGTTCTAAATGATTTCTCTTTTTCTCCGTGGAATGATGTATCAAATTTCATTCTCTTGTTCCTACCCTCTTGAGGAAGGAACACACTTTTTCCTCCAGAGACTTATTTGAGGATCGTATCCAATCTCTCACCAAACAGCATTCCTCCTTCAAACGGAAGTTGGCATAAGTTGGCCTTCGAGGCTGCATCTGCTGCCCAAGATTTAAGCCACAAAGCCCTTCTTGCCCCCACTGATAGTGCCATGCACCTAACCATAAAGTGAACTAGAGCAATAGAGGCTTCTGATATAAAATCAACTGCCAATTTACAATCAGCCAGCATTTTAAGCAACTTAGGCCTCTTTACATTAGATGAAATTGCTTCTTCTACTTCAGCAAGCCACACCTTTAAGGCTCGAGAAACTGACGTGAGTGCTACTGCCGGTCTGCTGGCTGCACCTGCTGCTCCAAAAGATTTTTTTGAGGTTAAATTCAATCTTTTTTCCCATCGGTTCTCTGAAAACTGCCGCATCATCCACCCGTAAGGTGGTCTTTTTGGCTAGTCTGACTAACGCTGCATCCACTATTGGGGGTGAATCCCAAAACTTTGCATCCTCTTCCTCAAAGGGATATTTTTTAAGAAATTTCCCTGCAGTCTGAGGTCTTTTCTCGGTTTTCTTCCATTCTGCTGTAATAATATCTTTTATCGAAGCATGTACTGGAGAGAAATGTGAAGTGTTTGCCGACCTGCTTTTATCAGCGGATCAATCACTGTTAGATCAAAATTGGAGTCTTCCTCCATATCAATTTCCCCCTTCTCAGACCCTATAGGAGAATCTATATCTGATCCTTCAGAAAGTTCTCCCTCTGAAACCTCAGAAAAGGAGTCTGTTTGTCTGGAGTAACCATGTCTTGTTCTCTTTTTTGAAGTAGCTACTTCTTGAAAACCTTGCACTACCGCCTACTTAATGACTGCAGGCAAATGATTCAGCGAAAGCTTGATTTTCAAGAGAAGTTGATGCTCCTGGTTCTCCCTGAACTTTAACCGACGTAGCCTTTTCTGGCATTCTGTCTTTCTTTTAAGTTGCAGGAAGGCTGTGTAATCATAAGAAAAACAATAATTAACTTCCTGTACATCTCTCTCTTAGCACACAGGCATCAGAACATCTTTCACCTTTTCCCTTTGGGATGAGGTGATTTCCCCGGCATTCCCGACTCCATTGAGGTGCTGTATAAAATATATAATGTAGTCCGCCTCCCAGACAGAAAAAAAATCCTCCTGGCAAAATCCCCCTACTGCACATACCTGTATTAACAGGAGAGTCTCCTGCAGCACACAGCGTCCGGTAGGGAGTATGAAGAAAGGGAGTCTCTAACAAGACTGTGCCTGTGATTGTGCTACTGAAATAACTTTTAACGCTTCTCTGGCATGAAAAACCCCACTTCCGGCTTCGCCATGCTGCCAGAATCCAAAATGGCGCCTACTATACTTCCGCCAATACATCACTTGCCGCATTCAGCCCACAACCGGCTTCCGTGATGTCACTTCCGGGTAGGTGCTTACTACGGCGCAAGACTGCGCAATGCCTTGCTCGCCTCCCTAAACCGCAAACACGGGAGGTACGGCATGGCCTTTGGCTGCCTCCTTGCAACCTCCCGGCCCTCCCTTGCTAACCCCAACTACGGGGGGCGTCCGGGACCTCAGCCTAGTAAGGGGGAGGGGAGAGAGAGAGAGAGAGAGAGAGAGAGAGAGAGAGAGAGAGAGAGAGAGAGAGAGAGAGAGAGAGAGAGAGAGAGAGAGAGAGAGAGAAAGAGAGAGAGAAAGAGAGAGAGAGAGAGAGAGAGAGAGAGAGAGAGAGAGAGAGAGAGCCCCCTTACTGCTGGAAATAATCCGACTGCACCATCAGCCCGTGACAGGAAAAAAAAGACTGAGTATATGGGGGCGATCCTGTCCATTGGCCTGGTGAGTGGATGTAACCCATTGGTGAATTGCTGACATGGGTGACAAGGAAAATAAGTCTTTTGCATCACCGTACTATAAGCCTATTAAGACAACATTTAAACATTAAAGCCAAAGTAACTTGTATGCCTTTAATAAGAAATAATTCTCTCAACTGGGAAACTGGAATCACTTAAATATTACAAGCATTTCTTTAAAATGGAGTGTATGAGAGATGGCCTTCCTGTACTTTGGAGCTTTTCTGTATAAAAGATCCTATAGCTGTGCAGCATAGCAGAAACTGTGGAATAACTAATCAAAATACATTATGTGCCATGTAAGCAGGGTGACAGGAAGAAGGCCCCTGCCCTGTATACATACCAACTTACAAAAAAGTGTGCATATACACATATCCTACACTACAGCTGTAAACTTACTTGAAACCAGAACAACAGTGGCAGGAGAAGTGTGTGTGTCTGCAAACCTTCTCAGACTCTGTCGGAGTTTGTCATCTGCAGCATTTTTTGCTGTAGCATTAATGTGAGCAACAGTTACCTACGCAGAAAACACAAGGACACATTTTTATAAAGTTCACATAAGTAGACTCCGTTTAAAACATTTCTGCACAGTATTACCTGACAATTATTAAGTTCCTCAATAACTTCTTTGTTTTCCTTACTGATGTCACAAACACAAATGAATTCTGCCTCTCTGTGGCCTTTGAACAACCTCTCTCGGATTCGCTTGACTACTGTCACTGCGGAACGCCCACTGGGTACAGAGCAATTTTCAATGTCCCAAAACACACCTATAGGGGGAAGATTTTCCTGCACCTGAGCTGTAGTCATATCGGGGGAACCTATAAATATCAATATAAAAAAATAATGGTCAGATAAAGCACATTTAAAATGTAACCAGCAAATGCTTTTTTTTTTTTTTTTTTTTAATTATTTAAGTTTCTTGATGGGCAGCCATCAGGCTTGGAATTTAAATAGCTAGTAATTATGAAACAACTGGAAAGTTAGAATGGATGAACATCACAAAGCAGTTTTACCAGACACCTGCAGAGAAAACCCAATCAGCTCCTAACCTCCCTATGGGGCGTGCGCACTGACACAAACAGAATCTGCCTGTCAGTAATCACATAAGGCATATTTCCAACACCGAACTTCAGCTGCATGTCTTCAAGTTTTTTTTTATGATTAAAAAAATAAAAATAAAAAATATAGGGAATCTAAAGAGGGAAACGGAAGCTAATCCCTGTCTGTCATTGCTAAGTAGATGATGGGCTCCTCTGATGGTATTTTTAGTAGTACCATTTTGACCTTGTGTAAGACAAAACTCAGTAAAGGAAAACCTTTAGTAATAGTCAGGCAATTTATTCATACAGAATACAACATAAGTTTTGTCTGGGTAAGCTGTTGGAGTAACACACAGAATGTCACCCAAGGACTTACCAAAGACCCACCTCTTGGTCCAAGCGATATATAGCTTTCAGAAGGCATTTACAGTAATTGTGACATGGGGTACACGGAAATACCATACACGGCCTGGCGAGGAGACTTACAGGCATATACATTTATAAATTCCTGTAAAATGTGCAGTTTTGCAACATAAGAGTTTTCTGGTTCCAACTGTCCACAGCCGCGTAAACATCTGTTAGCTAAACATAGCCATTGTGGTACAGCCAGCTATTGAGCAACACTTCTGCAAAAGGGGCCCCAAGAGACATGCTGACACTCTGGAATCTAAGTAACAGAGTGGAGATCATTTATTTGTATGGCCTAGTATAAGTTATATGAGTGACCATTGTCCACAGTTGACCATTAGCCCTTCTAGTCCATCCTGCCTTGGGCCCTATAGCGTTATGGCGCCATAGAGGGTGGGGGTAACATATCGACCCTCTGACACTAGCCATTCGTCAGTCATAGGAAATAGACCGTTCCAGATATAAAAAATATACCGGTAAACACCTCCCGTCACCCTCTTTTTGTTTGTAGAAGACAATTATGCAGGAGGATGATGCATGCCATGCACATCTAATGGCCTACCTTGTAAAAACTAAACATCAAGAACTTTAAGCTCCCTGTTTTACTCAAGAAATACAAAAATCATAGTTAGCTTAGATAGACCATAGACAAGATTGTCAAATAAATATCTGCAGACCCTAGTCATTGAACTGATGCTGAATTAGGGGATATTACAACACCTTTCGGTAATTTTTGATTTCTCTCAAGAATACTTTAGTTGAAGCAAGCTTCCAACTTCTTACATCCAGACTTATTTTTAAGCAGGTTTCTTAAAAGGGGAACTTCAGCTTCCAAACCATAAAGAGGCCCACATAACACAGAAACCACTAATATACCCATCACAGTTACCGGTTTCTTCCAAAAGTATGAATAAATGCCATTTTCTATGCTGAAAACCAGCAGTTAAACAGATCTTCTCTTTCTGCATCATTTGAAATCTTGGCAGGGAAGGAGGGACTAAATACTGATGTTGCAAATTGTAACAACGTCTCCAGGAACTACATAACCCACAATGCATTGCACTGTGATGTTCTGTTCCTTATTGAAATCACGTGTGCAGGGAATTGTGGGGTTTGGAGGATGAAGACTAAGGACAGATGGCTGCTGATACAAATTAATAGTAGTCTGTCAGCTCAGCAAAGTATTCAGACGGATCAGCAGGAGAGTAGGGCTAGGCTTAGGCAACTGTTCCAAAAATCTGCATATTCTTTAATTGATGTATATTGCAAAGTTGCTTGAAATTAGGTTTACTTTTTAAAAAGCTTAAATTATGTTTGTGTGGAGTTCCCCTTTAATTTTAAGGTGTTAAAGGTCCTATAGAAAATCAGTATTTACCATATTTCTGTGATGCTTTACAGAGATTCTTTGCAAGTAAGAGGGCAGCCTCCTTCACGGTCTCTTGTGTTCCACAGCCATTGCATATAGGGATGGGAGCACTCTTCGTGTTTGGTGGAGGGATATGTGGCCAAATCTTATGTGAATCAGTGACTTTATTGCTAGTTGGCTGCATGAGAAGGATGGAAGAATTGAAAAAAAAGTTTTAAACTATTAACTAAAAATATGATTAGTGCCAATTACAAATTAACCTGGCTAAGAGTTAAATTACTCAAACAAAAAAAGCTTCCTCTTGATTTTATCTTTAAATCAAAGCAAAAAAGTAGCAACTCCTTTTTTTAAGATAAAATCACTTCTACCAGTTCAAGGCTGACACAAAACAATGTTTAATATGGTGCTTTGTCTTAAATCTCCCTCTGCAGTAGACCCATGCCTGCAGTTATATGGGGCCCAAGGACCACCGGTATCACTTTCCAGAAAGCAATATTGGCGTTTTTTCTACAACACTCATAGGTCCCTTGTGAGAAGGTATATTGCAAGTCTGAGTAATATTAAAAGTGTGTGCACCACTGATAGAGTTCCTGTTCTGATGTAGCTACATAATGCCAACTGGCAACCACGTTGCTCTTTTGGGGAAATCACAGTACTATATCTGTAGAAATAAGTCAAATCAACTGGACTTGCTGTGTTTCCCCAGTCATCCAACTGGCTTTCTAAATTCAGAATGACTTGTAAATAGGATCTTTCTGGAATAAATACTCTTTAAGTCTCTTGTTATACATCAGTTGCACTTAAGTGACTAACAGTCACGAAACAAGTCAAGCTGCGCTCCCTCCTGCCTGCTTTATGTGTCTGTGCATATAATGATTTTAGTGGAACCTCCAACAAATTTGGATTTTATTATACACACTCACCAAATCCTGCGATTTGGTGAGCCTTTGGATTCACATCTAATGACTCCTTACATAAAATTTGCAAATGATCAGTTAAAACACTACCTCACTTTCCCTCAACCATTGACTTTACATTTGGCCATACTTGCTCAGATTTAGGTGGGCATTTTGGATATAAAGGAAAAGGAGAGGTTCAATCAGTGCGGGGGGGGGGGTGCCAAATATTAGGCACCCTCCCCAGTGATTATAATCATTGGACAGCAGTATTTCTCAGCAAGCCCCACAGGGTGATCCTTTTACTGCTTCTTTCTTGAGTTAAAATCAAAACTTTTCTTGACTGCAGATAATTTAGCCTGGGGCCATTTAAGAAAAAAAGAAATGCAATAAAAGGATTGTTGGGTGGGTGACGTTTTCTGGTAACAGGAGCACTGGCCTGAGGTTTCAGCTAAGCGATTATAATCACTGGGAGTTGTCCAACATTTGGCACCCACTAGGTGACTGAACCTTTCCTTAGTGAAAAAAAGGAAACCGTAGTGTGGGAGGCAACCCCGTTATGGCTAACAGAATCTGTCTGAATGGGCCATCGGGCCCTTCAGTTGAATAGTATGTAATGTTTTGCAGTGCATGGCCACATTTAGGCCTATGGCACCTCCAGTGGATGCTTTGCCAGCATCATTTCCCCCCTCATTAAATGAAACATATGCCATTGTTCCCCCGAAGTGGCTCAGCAGACCTATCCCCAAATCTAATGTAATCAAACAAAATATTAAAATTCTGTGGCAAACTAGTAAAAGCCTCAAGTCTTCAAACGGACAGCCGCCTCATGTGCACGTACAACTCACTCAAAAAACCCCCTTCACAGCTAGATAGGAGTGCAACTGCGAGCAAGGAGATTTAATGTGGTGGACTTCCATAAAGGCTGAACGTATGCAGAAGAGGTACATGCCCAGTGCCCCTCTACAGCTGCTCTCTAGGCAGAAGACTCTTATGCCTGCCCCTAGTTTGGCTCTACCAATAAAAATTCTTTGCTTACATTTGAGAAAAAGAAAAATTTTGTAGTGTATAAAAGACTATAAATGAATAAAACAAACCTCTTCCAAGCAGACATCACAGAAGTGAGGGCCTTTGAGAAAGACAGAGGGTGGGTTTAGATGGAGAGAACTTGTGCAGAAATGTGACAGGTACTCAGACTGTGCTAGACTGTTTTCTAGGTGCTGAGACAGCCCACTGGTGAAGTAGCTAGGAGATGTGCCAAGTGCAGGAAGCTGAAGTTTGGGGTGGTCCCCGTGAAAAGGATTCAAATGAAGTGTAGAATAGCAACGTGCTGGCTGAGAATGGCACTGGCATGGTGACAGGCGGTTTTCCAAACAAAGATTGGAGAAACCAGCTGGGTGAGGGACAAAAGTGCTTGTATTTGAAGTTTTTTTAAAAGGACTTTCAGGTGCAAACGGCAGCCCTGGGGCTACCTGGCAGGTAACTGTACTGGTGTCCAAGATTGTGTTGGGATGAATAAATCCACCACCACTGCACCGAATATCAGGTGCACAAGAGGTGCCACTGGAACACAGCACACAGCAGCTTACTTTTGGGCCTGTTTGATGTTGAGCATCTGGTAGTTTTGGTGGTTGGATCTTAGAAAGGGGTACTGTTGGGAAAATATTTTTACAAGGCTTAATTGGGGGTGGGGGAGGAGGAACATCCTTTAGTTCCACTTTTGGTTTTGGATGCTCCATGTAATCTTTCTGTAAAGAAAAACAGGAGAGAAATGTATTTAGCATATTAACTCCCTAAATGCAGGAACAAAAGGATAACCAAATTTCTAAACAAATACATAAATCCATAACAAAGTTGTTGGACAAAACAATGTACAAGTATGTGATCCGCTATCTGGAAACCAGTTATCCAGAAAGCTCTGAACTACAGAAAGGTCATCACTCGTAGACCCATTTTATCTAAAAAATATCTTTTTTTTTTAAAAGATTCCCTTTCTCTGTAATAATAAAACAGTAGCTTGTACTTGATCCAAACTAGGGATGCACCGAATCCAGGATTCGGGATTGGCCTTTTTCAGCAGAATTCGGCCGTATCCTTCTGCACGGCCCAACAGAATCCGGATTTCATATGCAACTTGGGGGCGGGAGGGAAATCATGTGACCTTTTTGTCACAAAACAAGGAAGTAAAAAATATTTTCCCCTTCCCACCCCTAAATTTCATATGCAAATTAGGATTCGGATTCAGTTCGGTATTCGGCCGAATCTTTCACAAAGGATTTGGGGGTTCGGCCGAATCCAAAATAGTGTATTTGGTGCATCCCTAATCCAGACTAAGATATAATGAATACTTACTGGAAGCAAATCCAGCCAATTGGGTTTATTTAAAGTTTATATGAATTTCTAGTATATTTAAGGCACGAAGCTCCAAATTACAGAAAGATCCGTTATCCAGGTCCCGAGAATTCTGGATAACAGGTCCCATACCTGTATATGTAGCACTGAATTGCTTGTGGCCCCCCAAGAATTATAAAAATCGGACATTTCTTAAACTATACATGCATTTTTTCCTAAACTATACATGCATTGTTATCAAAGTGAAATGTATTAGTAAACAAGAACATTTTGTCTGAATTGCAGAACAGATTGGTGGCACTCATTATAAGGCAACAGAAATATATGCACATATACATTTTAAGGATGGGATCAAGTAAGTGGCTGTAAAAAAAAAAAAACTCATCTGAAAATACCATGAATGTCAAAAGGGCTCCATGAAGGCTTCACAAAAAGCCCTGAAACCACACCTTTGCCCTTCAGTTATTGAAAGGAGACTTCTGTGAAAAAACAAGAATGTGCCTGATGTGCCTGTGTATTATACTCAAATATAGAAGGGGGGGAAAAAAAAAAGTTTTTCTGGTCGATTTATTGAAAATTTCTGCAACAAACCCTACTAGTACCGGCCTTCTGTTCCACATACTGCTGCCTCCTTTACCAGGCGGTGCCGGCTGCACTCAGCACTGTACGATAGGAACCAATCAGCAGCTAGGCTAACCTGATAGGGAACTGAAGCCTGTCTTTGCTGGTGTGACTGCAGGGCTGCTATTGGCTATCCCCCTCCTACTGTGTGTCTGGCAGGGACCATTAGGTCACGCCCACCCCTCATGTGAAACACTGACAGAGAACAATGAGCTATGGGGAGCTCCTATAAAGGGATGTTTTGTTTGTTTTTTTTAAGATAATTTTTAGCCCAAAGCTAAATCAGCACCATATTGTAATATTCAATATTTCCCATAAGAATAGGATAGGTTTTAGTTATGCTATAGGTCTCCTTTAAAGAAAAAAGTTATCATGTTAATGGTAACAGCCAATTGTTTAAAATCTTGCTCTTTGTCCTTCAGATTCACAGCTGATGAAGGGCAAGCTAACTGAAGAACTCTGGTGATCCCTACAAAGGGGATCACCCCGAAACTTTGCATTTCGCAAATAAAATACAGCAAGGGTTGTCCCTGCTTGCAATTAAGACCTGTGCGCCCGTTGAATTTATTTACTCACTAAGTTTGGAGGATTCCGAAGCCTTCTCGGCCGGGCACCGGGCAACTTACGACACGGAGAGCCAGGGTGTGCAAGCTGGTAACTACACTTTATTCCACTTCTCTACACAGTCACGTTAAGTCTCTAGCAGTCAGCATGTTGTCTAGCACACCACTGCTGTTAAATGTTTAACATGAAAACTAAACAGAATAAAATATCTATGTAAAAGTGCACAGGAGAGTAATTTGAATGCTTTTATGGGGGACTAGCTTACTTCTGTTTTAAGACTTCACTGACTTTTCAAATAGTTTGCCATTTAATATAACAGTTTTGAACAATAATGAAGGGGATACAACCACATTTTTACCTTAAACAGCCAAAAGCAGTGCACCTAGGAAAAAGGATTCAGCACTATACTCTTACATTCTGCTGTGCAAAAAAAGTTCTCAGAAACACAGAATGTAAACATGTAGACATTAAAGGAGGAAAGGCAACAATCATAAGGTGTGCCACCATTTAGGTACCCCCTCCATCATGACTGTATTCACTTATACCCTGGGCCACTGCTCCTATTAACAGAAAACTGGCCTGGCTCACTGTTTTTCCAGTGAGCACCATGGAGAGATCTTCCCCTTTTTCTTTCTTTGCATAGGTGTGCATGCACAGTAGAGTGAAAAGCTTAAGATTTTTACAAATAAGCCAGGTCTTCACTCTACAACGTATGCTTCGGCCATGGGAAGAACCCCACCCCCGGGCAGTTTTCTGCCAACAGGAGCACGGGCCTGGGGTATTAGGTAAGTAAATGCAATCACTGGGGGGTGACTAACTTTTGGCACCCCCAAGTGATTGCTACTTTCCTTCTGCTTTAAAGACAAATCAAAATGTTTGGGCATTTTTTTATAGAGTTTATATTAAAGGAGAACTAAAGCTTAACTAAAGAAGTAGCTAGAAATGTTGTACATTATGTTCTAAGCTTCTGTACCAGCCCAAGGCATCCACAGCAGTAAAGATCTGTGCCTCCAAAGATGCCAGAGTAGCTCTGCATCATCTTTTCTGCTGATTCACTGCACATACTTTGTGTTGCCGTCACTTACTGAGCTTAGGGACCCACTCACAATAAACAGTTCACAAGAATATAAAGGTCACAATGTAAGGCTGATTAGTATTTAATACAGATAATTAATACATGGCAGCACAGAAACCAGTGCAATTACCATCAGAATTTAATAATCAGCCCTGAAGCATGAGCTTTTATTACAGGCCAACCTCATTTTCTGCTCGATAATTAGCGACGACCCCTAAGCTTAGCTTCTCAACAGCTGCTCAGAGCCCACTGAGCATGTGAGTGTCGCAGACACTTTCCAAGATAGTGACCCCCTGTGACAAGTTTGAATTCCTGGATCATTGCTGCTATTGAGAAGAGGAAACTTTAGGCTGGTGCAATAAGTTCAGTATATAAAATATGGCATTTGTAGCCATGTTCATTTTTAGGGATTTGGTCTCCTTTAAGGAAGCAACAGACATTTTAGGTTATACAACACAATACTGTTTATAAAAGACTTTATAACTTGCATAGAAAAGCAAGACTATTTAGCACATTACCGGGTTTCCACCAGTAGAAGGTAAAGAGTGACCAAGTGTAGAGAAGCAGTTTGAGAGCTTCCACAACCACGGTTCCACATTTTTATCTTGCTTCGGAAGCCATCCAACGGATTTACTGCCCATGTTTGTGGTCTCGTTCCCTTCCATCATGCAGCCACAGACAGCACTTCAGCCACCAATGAGGCCTTTTCCAAGTCATTATACCTTCCTTTCAAAAAGAACAAAAAAGACATTGCAAAGAATGAAATAGTGCTACAGCTAAAGATTGTAGTTTTAAGAGAAATCACATCTAACATGGTTATATTTGAAAGTTAAAGTTGTTAGCTACTTTCCAATCTTGCATCCAGAATACACATGTTCTAGGTAAATAAAAATGCTTTTCCACAAACTAACATGTTGCACTGAGTAAGTTAACTCTCCTCACGAAGGGCCATATTCTCACATGTAAGGCTGCGTACAAGACATGGGGGGGGGCAACTGTGTTCATTTACCATGGCAAATGAGGGTGCATGGTGCAAAAAATAAGCACAAGAGACCCTGATGCATGGTCAAAGATTCTGGAGGGCAAGGGCATGTGTTCCCTTCCTGCTCTTCCAGTGTTTACCAGCACTTGTATATGGCACCCTTTGGCAACAATCATGAATAAAGAGTCTTCCAACTCAGTGGCAAATAAAGAATTTAAATTAGTGCCATTTAATGTAAAGGGTTGTTTTTTTTGTGCTCCACCGCGATGAATGTGTTAAACGAGTAGTAATCCAAAATAAAGAAAAAAGTTCTAGAATGTAGACAATAATATTCTATTTGTATTAGGTTGTCATTTGTTTGGTGGTTTTCAAATTATCTTCATTCTTTCAGAAGCTCTCCGGCTTAGAATTTTAGCCGTTTTCTGGTTGCTAGGGTCCCATTTAACCCAACGACCTAGAAGTGCACAGATTGGAGAACTTAATGAGTACTTGAATAGAAACAACAGTACATCTGTTGCCTCACAGGACAACAGCTTTCGTTGGTTATGCTGTGCTTTAAATGGGAACTCCACAAAAACATAATTTAAGCTTTTTGAAAAGTAAACATAATTCAAGCAACTTTGCAATATACATCAATTAAAAAATATGCAGATTTTTCATGATTTTTAATGGTTTCTGACAGCTCCCTAAGCCTAGCCCCCGGCTCATCTGTCTGACTACTTTACTGAGCTGACTGACTACTGTTACTTTGTATCAACAAACAAGGGAAAGTTGTGCTCACCACTATTTTTTAAAACCATTAGGCGGGGGTGCAATGAGGGTAAGGCATTTTTTAGTAGCAGTATGCACAAAATGTCGCTGTCTTAAATATATTGATAATGGGTTGAGTGCAGAGGACTCTTGTATTTGACTTTGTATCAACAGCCATCTGTCCTCAGCCTGCATCCTCCAACAATTACCTGCACACATGATTTCAATAAAGTAAATAAAACATCACAGTGCAAAGAATTGTGGGTTATGTAGTTCCTGCATGCTGTCTGTAAGCTGTGGAGAAGTTGTTACAATTTGTAACATCAGTGTTTAGTCCCTCCTTCCCTGCCAGGATTTCAAATGATGCAGAAAGAGAAGAACTGTTAAACATCTGGATTTCAGCATAGAAAATGGCATTTATTCATACTTTTTGAAGAAACGGGTAACTGTGATGGGTATATTAGGGGTTTCTGTGCTATGCGGGCCTTTTTATCAAATTGTGGTTTGGAAGCCGGAGTTCCCCTTTAAGAGCTGGGGATTGAGCAAAGGCTGAATTTACCTAGACACCTGCTTACAATTTAAAACTGCTATGTTAAAGGGTTCACCTTTGTGGTAACTTTCAGTATGATGTGGACATTCATCATTTCATTTCGGTTTCCATTTTCTATTATACGTGATTTTTGGAGTTATTTTCATTCAGCAGCTCTCCGGTTTATAATTTTTAGTCATCTGGTTGCTAGGGACCAAGTTACCCTAACAACCATGCATTGATTTGAGACTGGAATATAACAAGAGAAGGCCTGAATAAAGTAAACAAGTAGCAATAACAATACATTTTATTTTTTTTTTACAGGATACTTGGCTTTTAGATGGGGTCATTTGAAAGCTGGCGAGAGTCAGAAGAAAAAGGCGAATAATAAATAAAGAAAAACAAAACTTATCTTGGAATCGGTCACCCTATAACATAGTGCAGTGAAGTTAAAGGTGTAATTAAGCAAGAAATAGGAGTTTACAAGTTGCTGGGTCTGGCTAGTTTCACCACACGGCTACACAGTTATCTGCTCTTCATTATGAAGGACGTAAGCCCACTGCCTGCCTCTATAAGTCTAACACAACAGGTACGGCATAGGCAACAATACATAACGCGAACGACAATAGTAAAAGCGGACAATAGCAGTGCCCGACCTTCATACATTAATCACAGAATGTTAACCAATACCCAACCCTCCTGTTCACTTTGGGACTCACTTCCCGTCGCTAACCTTACCTGGCCCCCTCAATTCTCACATCGCCCCCTCTCACATCATTCTCTTCCTTTGTGCCCCAGCTACGCTCTCCGGCGCACTTCCGGTTGTTGCAAGACGCGGCCGAACGCTTCCTCCCTTCTTCTTCTTTACGCCCCTCCCTTCGCCGCAGATGGTGAGTGATTCCGGGAACCTGAATGGGCGGAACAAAAGAGTTACTTTCGGGCTGTTTCGAAACATTTGAGTTGTTGCGTCACATGGCACAAGGAAAATGAAGTGAAATAAAGGACATGTAAAATACCCGAAACGCTGTGAAAATGAAAGGGTCTTCTTTACTCAGACGTTGATTCTGAAACACCAAAGCTACTGTGTTGCCATAAGAGCAGCCGGTGAAGTTGAATATTGTCATATGTCAAGGACATGAAATAACTTGTATCAAATTCTATGGCTAGTTCTCCTTATACACACATAACAGTGTAGTGTCTGTGTTCTTGGAGTTAGGACACTCACTGGTCATGGCTACTTCTAATATTCTCCTTATAATTTATAGGGTGTGGGGGGTAGTGTTGCCACCTGTTTGGTTTTGACCCAAACAGTTAGGTTTTTGTATGGCCATAGATGCAAAGGTCCTCTCGTTTGGCAACATCGCCACTAACGGGCATGGCTATATCAGGGGTAATCTGAATTACAATGAGAGCGCAATGGGCTCCGGCGAGATGGTCAGGACATAATCAATTACAATGTAATTCTCCTACCGCACACCTGTAGTTCACCAATCCTGCAATTGGTGGTGCGTTCCTTCCGTTGACCTGGCCGGGTCCCTTAGCAACCAATGTGTATAAGAAACGGATCCGCACACACGCTGATTAATGCAGTCGGGGAATATCCCCTTTTATTCAGCCACCAAACATCATGATGTTTGGTGGCTGAATAAAAGGGGATATTCCCCAACTGCAATAATCAGCGTGTGTGCGGATCCGTTCCTTATACACACAGGACTAGTGATGGGCGAATTTGCGACGTTTCGCCGAAAAATTCGCGAATTTCGCGCGAAATTCGCGAAACGGCGAAAAATTCGCGAAACGGCGCTGGCGTCTCGTTTTTGACGCCGGCGCCCGTTTTTGACGCCGGCGACTTTTTTTCGAAAAATTTTTTTTGACGCCGGCGAATTTTTGCGGGCGTTTCGCGAATTTATTCGCTCAGCGCGAATCGCGCAAATTCGCCGCGAATTCGCGCATGGCGAATAAATTCGCCCATCACTACACAGGACATAATCAAACCTGTCCGATCGACCAAACGACTGATCTCCGCCGGACGAAAAATATCGGGACTTTCCGTATACGGTCAGAAAATCGTACGAATCCTCGATTCGTACAATAGGATCTTTGCACCTATGGCCACCTTTAATTAGGCCCATTCAGGTCTCCACTTTGATTTGATCTGTCTCAACAATCAATCAGAATACGATTTTTCTCTAGATTTGCATTGCTACAGGGGCATAACTACATTGGAAGCAGACCCTGTGGCTGCAGGGGGGCCCAGGAGTCCCTCATTTATGAGAATATTCAACATAGGTAAACCAGGACAATCTCTGGATATGTTTGGGGTCCTAAAATTAATTTGCTATGGGCCCAATAACATCTAGTTACGCCACTGCTGTTTTTAGACTGAATATATATATATATATATATATATATATATATATATATATATATATATATATATATATATATAGAGACAGTGACAGTTTTGAACTGGACATCTCAGTTTTTCAAAGGGCTATTTGTTTTAAAACTTACTGTCCAGTTTCAAATCAAACATTGAGAGATCTGGACAGAAATCCAGCCAATTGTGTCTAAATGATGCAATAACCCCAGCTTCATAGCTCCACCTTCACCATTGTGCCTGTCTCTGATGTCATTATTCCCCCCCAAACATCACTGTCCCGCTATATTTATAAACGGCCCCTCTACTGGAGCTCCATATAGATCTGCTATGATCCCTGTCCATGCTTCAAATGAGGGGTAGGTGTGTTTTAACTGCCCCTGCCAGAAGCACATTAGCCAATAACAGCCCTGCATTCACACAGAAAAGACAGGTTTCAGTTACATATTAGGTCATTCGTTAAAAATAAAATAGAGTAAGCCCTCAGTAATAAGTTCCCCTTTTTTATGCCACTCCAATTCCTAGTTCCTCAGCTGAATCTTCACAGTGAAGCACCAAAAAACATAGATAAGTGCCCAGATGTAAAGAGGAAGAAAAATAAAACAATATTGCGCAATAACTTTGATTATTTAAATGGATTGTCCAACATTTTTTTTTAGCTTAGTTGTTTCAGATCATCAGAAATAAAGACTTTTTTTCAATTACTTTCTATGTTCTATTTGTTTTTTTTTGATATTAAAGTTAAAACTTTCTAAAACAGCTCTGGGAGAGGGGGTCACTGACTCTGTAAACTGTTCTAAATTTTAACATTAGTTGATACATTTCTTATCTTTGTCCCTTCTGAGCAGAATCCCTGAGTTTCATAAAAGGCAGCTGTTAGAATTGATACAATAGTTGCTAATATTCCACAGATGCTGCAGAGAAATGTATCAATTAATGTAGCAAATTGTAACAGTTCAGAATCTGCACCGGGATTACTGACCTGCCAGACGAGAGAAAAAAATTTGGCGACCAGGAAGTGTCACCGGAAGTGACGTCACTCATATACATGACCTATTCTGAAGCAACATATTTGGTGCTATGTATGCGCAAGTCGCTCTGCAGATGTCACTGTGCATGTGCACATTGGACTTTTGCTGGAAAATTGTGGAAAATCGCCAAAAAATAAGGGGAATGCAGAAGAGTGACAGGAGACTGGGGGACAGAGCCCAAAATCTGGTAACTCCTGAAAAAACAGGGAGGAGGGCGTTGACAGCTCTGGTTTTGGCCCTGCCCTGGATATCAATGCACATTGTATGCATACTATGTACATGTATTTTATAAAAACAAACTATGGGTTCTGTAAGTGCAATAAAAAAAAACAGTAAAAACAAGCAAGGAATTATTGCACTTTGTCAGTGGTTGTCAAATTGCCACTTCCATTGGCCTTTCTGTGCAATTAAGGGACAATGAAACCCCTAAAAGTAAAAATTTGGCAAGCAAATTGTCACCATAACCCCTTGTGAATCCATGTGTTTTTTTGTGCAAAGCCCATTACAGTGCTACTTATTGAGGTTTGCAGACTGTGGAGAGGCCACCAAGGGCTGGGCCTAGGGTGGCAGGATTTTAGGGGGCGGCATGCTGCCCAACCACACCCGCATTGGTTCAGAAACACTGGGGAGGCACAGGAGATATGATAGTTTTAAAAATTTCCTGTACGCCAATCCCCATTGCTCTGGTCCTGATAGGGTTGCCACCTGTTCAGTTTTGACTCGAAAAGTTCGGTTTTTGTTCTCGTTTGAACTTTCTGGCCAATACTGTACATGAAAAATACTAAGATACTCACCTTTCTTATTATTACAGATACAAAAAAAAATATAAGAATGTTTTTTTTCTAAATTAGCATTGCTGTATTTCAGAGCTTTCTGGATAACTGATTTCTGTATAATAGATCTCATACCTGTAATTAAAGGATTGGGCTTAATCATCAAGCAGAATATAGCTAGATATAGGGTTGCCACCGGTTTGAACTGGGCATCAACACTTTACAACGTTGGATAGAAATCCAGCCAGTTGCATATAAGTGATGCAATAACCTTGCCCCAGGGTCGGACTGGGGGACAGGGGCCCAACGGGGCTGCTGTCTAAGGGGCCTCTCTCCTGGCAGTCCCCAGGGGCTCCCTGCTAAACACCAGACCCCTGCCCGCACTGCACACCTCCACTAACGCCCACGCACACTAAGGACGTAACACACACGCAAAAGACTCAATGCATGCGCGCAAAAGGCATTAGCAACCTTACTTTCTGGGGCAGATGGGGGAGCAGGTTTGGGCCAGCATGGGCCCATGAGGGCCGGGCCCACCAGGTTTTTTCCAGGTGTGCCATCGGCCCCAGGGCCGGAACTAGGGGTAGGCAACTGCCTAGGGCGCAAAGCTTGGGGGGCGCCAGGCACGTACCTGTCACTGCTGCCTACCCCTAGTCCGACTGAGTGAGTTCCGCGCTTCCGCCTATTTGTGTGTGTGCCATTGTGCGCACACATGAGAAGAAGGGGGAGATTGTACCGGAAGGGGTTCACGCGGCAGGTCAGTGCGCATGCACACACTATTCCTGCACACGAGGTGGATGGAGAGCCAGGGCTGGCCGGGTTGCCTGGGGCGCCCATCGGTCCATCGCCCGGCCCTGATCTGCCCAGTCCGACCCTGCATTGCCCTAGTGACATAACTCCACCAACATTATTGTGCCCACCTATGTCATCATGCCTGTTCCTACATCACTGCCCCACTCCCAATGTTATCTGCCCCGCCCCCCCATGTTCGGGTTTAGCCATCAGCCAAGGTGGCAACCCTAGGTCCTGATAGGGTTGCCACCTATTCTGGAAAAAAATTAATAACATACCTCCCAAGTGTCCCGGATTAGGCGGGACAGTCCCGATTTTACCTGCCTGTCCCGCCATCCCGGATAGCAGGTGAAAATGTCCCGCTCTGCCACAACCCTAAACCGCACTCAACTTCTTCCATAACTTCCTGTATTGGTGATGACACTTCCTGTGTGCGCCGGAGTCCCAATACGTGAACCACGCTTTTACAGTCATGTCGTCTGGGTGCAAGATCGGTCCTTCCATTCTGAATAGCGATCTGTCTCGTCTGGCGGCGGAATGCGATCGCATGTTGCAGAGTGGGACAGATTATCTACATCTGGATGTAATGGACAGGTGAGAAACCTCGCCGCTAATGTGCCGGCACTGGCACTCAAATAATAGTTTGCTATGCAGCAACTCTGCTTCTCTGACCTCATCGGGCAGCGCTTTCTAGTTTGCCTTTGCAGTGTCTTGAGATACAATAAAAAGGGAACACTGTGCCATTCTGAATGATTTCTGCGCTGTGCCCGTGATGTTTCCTCGTTAAACTTAGTGACTGTTTGGGTGCTGGGGTACATAGGTTTCTATGCACTCATACAAAGTATAGGATATTCATTGCACTTACCCCATATTTAATAAAAGGCACTAAGTTTGCACAAAGTTCTACATCCCCCCTTAGTAGAAACTGCCATATAGCTCTCCCTGCCCATTTAAAGTGATACGGCTTATTTACAATTTGTAAAATGAACATGGTAATCAGGGGGTGTGGCCACAAAAATGGGCATGACCAAAAAATTTTGCTGCGCTATGCGCTGCACAACTTTTTGTCCCTCTTTTGATTTCCAAAATGTTGGGAGGTATGTAATAACATTGCGATCAACCATCATTTTTACAGGCCAGGTGGCAACCCTAGGTCCTGATGATCAAAATTTGATTGAATATAAGGGAGCGGATGGGCGACAAATGACAGTAGGCCTAGGGGTACCTGCTTTGTAAATCCTGCCCTGCTCTTGCCCCAATCTGCAGACACCCGTGATTTTATGATCAACTGGCACTGGAACTGGAATTGCCAGACTCTATTATGGCCATCATTCCTAACTTTCATTCGCGTTGGGTCACGTGACAATAACACACTGATTGCCCGGCTTGGGGGCCAATCAGCACGTAACATAGCTGCTCCGCCCATTGTGATTACAACACTGAGAATAAGGAGAGGAGAGGCGGGGCATAATATCGAAGAAGAGAGGAAGCTTTCGGATGCGTCGTTTAAAAAACCGGAAGTACGCTGTAGAGCGAACGTAGTGTAAGTCGGAGTGGGATGTGAAGGGGGAGAATCGATTCTACACACAGGAGGGGGTGCAGGTGAGTTAGCGCCGAGCCGTGAGTCCCACGCTGTGTATTACTGTTTATACTACAATTCCTCTATAACACACACCGCACACTTTGTTTCCTGACTGACATTGCTGTTACTGTAGAGAATTGCCTTTGCGTTGTGTACTGTTTCCCTACCTGGCAACCTGAACCCTGTCAGGGCTTTATGGCAGGTGTCATGTCTTAGTGTAGACGGAGGCGCGCAGCAGCTCATTCCCTCCGGCAAAGAAAGGATCTATTGATTAGTAACATAGTTATTCTCAGTTAACCCTTCCTATTCCTGCATAGCACTGTAGTCTGTGTAGGATTGTCGGCTCCCCACTAAACAAGAAATAGAGACATTTTTTTCAATGACTTTCTATTTTCTATGTGTGACTGTTTTTCTAATATTGAAGTGTGAAGTGTCATTTTTCTTTAGAAACAGCTCTGGGAGGGGGTTGCCGACCCTGTAAACACTGTTCTAAACTGATACATTTAGTTGATATATTTTTTTATCGTTGTCCCTGCTGAGTAGAATCCCTGAGTTTCATTACAGGCAGCTGTTATAATGAATGCAATAGTTGCTAATACTCCAGAGATGCTGCTGAGAAATGTATCCATTAATGTAGCACATTTTAACAGTTCAGAATCTGCCCCTGAATTACTGAACTCCCAGACAAAAAAAAAATTGCCGATCATGAAGGGTTGCCACCAGAAAAGTCAGCTGTTATAATTAATTTAATAGTTGCTAATACTCCAGAGATGCTGCTGAGAAATGTATCAACTATTGTAACTGTTTAGAGTCTGCAGCTAAATTACTGAGCTGCCAGACTGAAACACCTGAGACAGGGACACAACTTTTAACTTAGATTTTGGAAAAACTGTAAAAAAATTAAAAGTAATTGAAAAAAAGTATTTCTGGTGAACATCCCCTTTAAATGTTAGTATGATGCAGACGTTGATATTATGAGACCATTTCCAATGTTTTTATTTTTTTGGTGGTTGTTTTTTTGTTCAGCTGTTCTCTAGTTTGGTATCTCAAGCAGCTATGTGGTTGCTTGGGTCTTATTTACCTTTATAACAAGGTAATAGTTTGAATGGGAAACTGTAATATAGGGTCTGGCCACATGGGCCAATTCGCGGCGACTAATCTCCCCGATCTGCCTTCCCCTGGCTAAAATGTAAATCGCCTGGGGGCATTCACACGGAGCCCTTCGTTTTCCAATGTCGTACAAAGTTTCCTTGTGACGCAATTACGGGCGACTTAGGAAAACGAAGCGCTCTGTGTGCCTGCCCCCAGGCGATTTTTGATTTTAGCCAGCAGAAGGCAGATTGGTGAGATTAGTCGCAGCGAAGAAGAGGAGATTTGTCATCTGGCGACTAATCTCCCCGAATCTGCCCATGTTGCCAGACCCTATATAAAAGAGGGACTGAATAGGAAGATAAGCATTCATAACAATACAATAGACAGGAGTGGAAGGCAAATAATTAAAAAAAACTATGAAAAAAACAAAACAAAGACTTGTTGGGTATATGGCATTCTATATTGGGCAAAGGTATGTATGGACAGCTTTACATTGCAAGGTGAGAAATGCCAATGACTGTATAAGTTTGTCCTTGGGCACTATATATTTTTGTGTACACATTGTGACTAATTGAAAATAGGTAAATGTGACTTTCTACTATAAACTATGAAACTGCAAACTGCAAATGTTGCTAAAAATATGTATGACATTTTTATCTATTCTCATCTTTCATTTTTCAGGATCTTGTCTCCCACATGTCCTTTGTTATGAAGATATAATGGCACTAGTCTTCCGAACAATTAATTGCATAATATGCGTAGGCTTTGCTAAGTGCAGCAAATGGGAGGTTTTAAAAATAAAAACAGGGCACTTCAGCTCCTGCTAAATCAACGCAGTACCTGTATTTTTGTATTTTAACACTAAATGCTGTTTTACAGGAAAAAAAAAAAAAAAGTGCAGCGGGGTCAGTCGGCAAAATCTCACATTCAGTAATCTTGTGTGCAATTAACTAGCCATTATTAGTGATTTAAATCTAAAAAATGCAACAAAACCACCAAAATAAAATACACTGCACTGTGCGATTGGCATTCATGCTAGCCATAGCTGTGCACACAACTGTTGTATCATCATGTGATACACTAATGAGGGTAGCGCAATGTCTTCCTATTTTCTTGCTGGTGGCACATGACTGAGCTGGCTGAAAAGAGTGCTCTGTGCTATCAACCTATTGTAAACTATAAAGTGCTACACAAAGAGTGGGTTTTATGACATAAGGCTTATGGGGACACTGTTTTTTGTATCAGTGAGGCATTGCTGAGATGAAATGCTTGTATTGAAGTAATAGCCTGCATGTTCCATGACCATAATGAATCTCTTATACAGTTTTCAGATAATAATAAGCATTGTCTTTCCTAGGGCAATACCATACAAAGTTTTCAGACAATACTAAGCATTGTCTTTCTTGGAGCAGACCATATAAAGACTGTTAAAGGCTGTGTAGGACCAAAGTTGCTGCCACCGACATTGGACTGGGACATTAATAAATATTGATTGAAAAAGCTCTGAGCTCAGACAATAAGTTTAGCCCATTGTGGCCTCAGACTGGCCACTGTGAAAGATCTTCATCATACTTGTTTGTCAGGCTCTCTTAATATGAGGATCTTATCTTGTATGGCAAGCTTAAGTTTCAGGAAAGAAATATCAATTGTTTCCCATTTTGTTTTTTTTAATAAGATAAAACACCTAATATTTACATTGTTCTTCTTATGAGTAACCTGAAAACTGAGGCATAATGACCTAAGATATGAGCAACCTATTTATTCATTTATTTTTGCCAATATTCAGGTTCTCTTTTCCAAATAAGAAAAACACCTCCGTATTAATCTCCTTTTTCCTCTAAAACTCACTGTACCTGACAGGCTGCATCAAATTCCACACTACTGTGCGTTGTGTCTGTTACTACATGTTCCATGATATATTTCTTGATTATCTTCAAACATTGATTAAATCTTGTTCGTTACAGTGTGGGGACTACTCTTCTGGTCCTAAATCAAAGTTAATTCTATTCCCTGATTAACTGGCACAGGTGTAAAGTCAACAATTGCCAGACCCTATTCTAGAAATGTAGATTTCAATACTTGTATGATGTAGTACTAATGCTGCATGGTTAACACTTGAGCTTGGAAAGAAATAGATCAGCCATTGGTATTGTTTATTATGTGTTGAAGTGGTTGCTGCTAACTTGTACAGATAATAGAATGCTTGTTTATTTTGTATGTTTGCAGAAACATAAACATTTACTGCAGCCTTCTCATGGAAATATTACCATGGATGACTTAGAAAACAACATCTTTAACTCTGTGGAGGAAGAGATCCTTTACTGGAAAAGTGTGGCCATGAAATACAAGCAATGGTACGTTTCATTTTGCTAATGGTATCCTTCAACATACCGACTCTGGGAATAAATTATAATGTTCTTTTGGTTTCTTCCTGTAGCTCTGAGGAAGCCCAACAAGAGCTGCAGGAATTTCAGGAGGCCAGCAGAGAATATGAAGCAGAGCTAGAGGCTCAACTCCTGCAGACTGAGGGAAGAAACCGAGACCTTTTCTCTGAAAACAACCGTTTGCGAATGGAACTCGACGCCATTAAGGTAAGTTTTGTACTGCAATGAGTCTGAAAGTCTGAGTAAGGAGCAGGGATACCTGTGAACTGGGAAGCTGGCAGTGAACATCCCCCCCAGAGCTAGGACACTATTTTATGAGGAGTGCTGTAACAGGTTTAAAAGACAAGCGATTAAAGTCACTTAGGGTACTTTAATAAATGTCAACACCCTCAAGCTTTCCTTGTCCTTTAAGTTTCAAGTGATGGACTCAAAGGGCATTCTTAGCATGCAAGCCTTTCTGTATTATATAGTGAATAAAGTACTCCCTTCGGCTTTGTATTTTTATATGGTCATGAAACTCCTCGGTAACTTCTGATATCCTCATATTTTGCAACTGGGGATACTTTATTATAATACACACGTTTCAATGAGTCATGTGACAGAAATGACATCAGAACTCACCGTTTATAAGAATATAATTTACAAGATATTCATGGTTTTTGTGTACTATATGTGTATATTTAGCAAGTTTCTCCAAATTAATAATCTCCCACCATTTAAACACCCTTTTGTGATGAAACGAGCTGTGATTCAGTTTCCTCTTAGGACACACGAGGAGATTCAGGGAGATTTTGTCGCCTGGCTACTAATCTCCTTGTCTTTTGAGCAACTATCTCCCTGAACTGCCTCAGCGTTTTTCCCCATAGGCTACAATGAAAAGTTGCCTGCGCTAATGCACACAGGGCGATGCGTTTTCAATAGTTGCCTGAAATTGCCTCACTGAGGCAACTTTGGGCAACTATTGAAAACGCATCACCGTGTGTGCATTAGCGCAGGCGACTTTTCATTGTAGCCTATGGGGAAAAACGCTGAGGCAGTTCAGGGAGATAGTTGCTCAAAAGACAAGGAGATTAGTAGCCAGGCGACAAAATCTCCCTGAATCTCCTCGTGTGTCCTTACCCTTAGTGGAGAGCAACCCGCTGCAGTACTCCGTGACTAGATTGGTATCTGTGGAGATCAAAGCTATGCTTCATTGCTTTTAATGTTTTTCCACTGTTGAGTAAACACTGTAAGGATTCAGAACAAAACCCTTGATTATATTGGTGTTCTGGAAAAAGATAAATATATTCACGATCTGTTTACTCCAGTTACAGAGTAAGGGAGAGGGTAGGTCCCAGATGTGCTGCTAAAGAACAAATGGTTGTATTGTTATCCAGTAGCTGTGCTTAGCACTTGGCCTTTTGCTGCCTCTTTATTGGCAATGGTTCTTTTCTTGAGTACATGATGTCATTTGTTAAATGCAAGATGTAACGTGTTCCAGATATTTATTTATATAGCACAATAAGGTTTTCCTCGGTTTTCTGCTAGATATTGATTTGTACATGTCTGTTCTCTGCGCTAGTGTATTCCTTACCAGTATAGTATTTCTGCTATATTGGCAACATTAATTTACCTGCTGTTGAAGGGATACACTTCAGTTCCCAGCAGTGTTGGGGAGATTTTGACTGTGTTATAAATAGGGTTCACTTTCTCTTTTCTTGAAAATATGAATGCTACAGAGACATGCATTCACTTTTATAATATCCAACTGAACCATGAAACAGTAAATGTATTCCAGGATTCCAAATCATCCATGACCTTCTTTATAAGATCCTTATAATAAGCTTCACTTAGGGGCAGATTTATCAATGTTCGAATTTCAAATTGAAATTTTAGTTTTTAATGGTCAAAACTGTCAAATTCATATAAGGCGTTATTTAAATTAGATTTGAGTTTTTAACAAAAATCGAATTTATCATACTCTGTCCCTTTAAGAACTTGAATTCGACTATTCACCACCTAAAACCTGCCAAATTGCTGTTTAAGTCAATGGGAGAGGTCCAGGGATCAATTCTGAGTTGTTTGCAGCCTTCCTGACATTCAAGTTTTTTCAGAGAAAAAAACTCGAATCGAGTTTTTAAAATTCAAATCAAATTCGATTTCAAGTTTTCAGGTTGATTCTATTCATCAGAGTATTGGAAATTAGATTTTTTTTAATAAATTTCGATTGGTCGAATTTCGAGTTTATAGGAGTTTTAAAAAAAAAAACTCACGTGAATTTGAAATTTGACCCTTGATAAATTGTATGAATCTGTGAGGCGTATCCCCAAAATATTTTATGGAAGTATAAGGCCAGCTAAAATCAAAATTGTTCTTTGTTGTATCAGACAGCATATTAAGGGATAGCCCTTAATATACCATAGTAACTATCTTACTATGTTATATTAAGGGGTAAGGCTTCTGATTTAGCAATATTTATTTTCAGGCCGGAAAGCAAGCTAAATTTATCCAAAACATTTTAGAGGTAAGGTAGTAAAACCATAGGCCTAGTAAGAGCAAGTAATCATTGGCATATAAACAACACTTTTATTTTTGGTGTGCTACCATTAATATCGTTATTGCGTAACAGTGCCACTTAAAAAATTAATTTTCAGGACAAAAAGGTTTGGAGACAGCGGGCACCCCTCTCTAGTGCCTCGTTCAATAGCGATTAATGTGGTAAGTAACACATGATGTTTTATTTGTACAGTGGGAAAACTAAAGAACACTTGGATGTGTGCCAGAAATGTTAGAGGGAATCCGTATCTGATTAAAGCAAGTTTAAGGAAATCCCGTGATAGAGTCAAAAGCTTTCTCTATATCCAGGGAGAGGAGCACCGCAGGGGGTGTCCCTCTCCCTGGTCAAGGTTATTAGGTTAATGACCCTATGTATATTCTCGGTCGGTGCGCTAGGAGAAATGTGTTTATCCGTTTGGCAAATATTTTTCCTATTAACTTCACGTCATGATTCAGTATGGTGATGTGTCTATGTCCTTCACAGGAAAAGTATGAGGAGCAGCATTCAGAAAACTATGTACAGATATCTACTCTGGAAGGAGATCTTTCGCAAACCAAAGCAGTCCGAGATCAGCTGCAGAAATACATTCGGGAACTAGAACAAGCTAATGATGACTTGGAGAGGGCCAAGAGGTCAGTGGAACTATACAGTGCCAGAGGGTACAAAAACAAACCAAGGGAATTGATCAATGCACAATACCTGGCCACATGTTGTTTTGTGCAAGTGCATGCATACTCATGATCAGAAAATTGCCAATCTATCGTACCACATCAAGGTAAATCTAATATGGTGGGCCTAACAAATTAAGGGGCAGATTTATTAAAATGTCAGTTTAGAGCTTAATAAATAACTCCCCCCACGTTCTATTAATTACTATAGGAATTTTATAACCGTATTTATCGAATGGTAAATTCTAACATTGATAAATTCTAAAAATCCCATAGGAGTGAGTAGAATGTGTGTGGGGGGGGGGGGGTATTTATTTAGCTGTAAACTTGCATTCTGATAAATCTGCCCCTAAGTGTTTACAGAAAATAACATATTTTTGATAATAGCTCTATACTCTTGTCAACAACTGGCACATTAACATCACTATTTGTGGGTGCAAATACAACATGTAAAAAGCTATGGAGCTTCAGAGTAAGTTGGTACTGTATGTTTAAATGGTTTCTATAAAACCAAAATGTACAAATTTTCATGTCAGAATGCAGGGGCCACATTTTCAGTTTTGCATGTAGTGATGGGCGAATCTACTCGCCAGGCATGGATCCGCAGTGAATTTCCACACTTCACCAAATGTTTTCGCAAAACTGGTTGGAAAATTTCACTGCGCCAAAAAAAATAGCTGCACATGAAAATTGTTGCACGTCAAAATTATTCCGACACCCGTCGGCTTTACTGCATTTGGACAAAAGAGTTGCACGTTTAAAAATTGACGTGCATCAAAATTATTTTGACGCCCATTGACTTCAATGTGTTTCATGAATTTTTCGTCGTTTCTGGAATTGTTTTTGACGACGTGAAATGGAACAGATTCGCCCATCACTATTCGCATGTTATAAAAGCCCTTAAATGCAAGTTTTCCCTGAATAACCATTTTATAAACTACAGTATTGCTACATAGTCATGATTGTGGTCTTTTCTCAGGGCTACAATAATGTCTTTGGAGGATTTTGAGCAACGCTTAAATCAGGCCATTGAGAGAAATGCCTTCCTTGAAAATGAGCTGGATGAAAAGGAAAACCTTTTGGAATCGGTGCAGAGACTAAAGGATGAAGCTCGAGGTACAATGTTTTGCATGGTTTGGATAAGGACATTGAAGAGCATCAACAGCTCTTCACTTTCTGATATTTTGTCATTGGGCTTTCAGCATGAATTAGAAGAACAATAGCACAGTGGCCATAAGGTGTATGACTTCTGTATCAATCCATTTGACCTAAGGGCTGATTGTCGGATACAGTACAAGATTGGCCATGTAAGGCCATCTCCCTGTTAAATTCTGATATCAAGCTGTTTGCTAAAATATTAGCCAATAGACTTGTTTTAAATATTTCCCAAACTTCTCCACCATGACCAAGTAGGCTTCGTGCCAGGACAACATCCGCTAGTGAATCTCTTTCCCATCTGTAACTTTCATTACAGATGGGGGGGAAAAAGACTCGCTAGCATACTTAGGGATGTATCTTAATCCTTTATATGATAGCCTGTACAAACCAAACTACCCGAGACTGACAAAATTAAGACCTGACCATGTGGAATACGTCCCACATACACAATTTTTTCGATACCTGCAAATCAGACACTACGTAGAACTTAAAGGGGTTGTTCGCCTTTAAATTACCTTTTAGTATGATGCATAGAGTGATATTCTGAGACCATTTGCAATGGTTTTCATTTTTTATTATTTGTGGTTTTTGGGTTATTTAGCTTTTTATTAAACAGCTCTCCAGTTTGCAATTTCGGTAATCTGGTTGCGATGGTTCCCTAGCAACCATGCATTGATTTGAATAAGAGACTGGAATATGAATAGGAGAGGGTTTGAATAGAAAAATGAGTAATAAAAAGTAGCAATAACCATACATTTGTATCCTTACAGAGCATTTGTTTTTAGATGGGGTCAGTGACCCCCATTTGAAAGCTGGAAAGAATCCGAAGATGAAGGCAAATGATTGAAAAAGTGTAAAAAATAAATAATGAAGACCAATTGAAAAGTTGATTAGAATGAGCCATTCTATAACATACTTAACGCTGAACCACCCCTTTTAATGTTAGAAACCAGCCAGTCCCTTATCTACTTTGAAAAATTTGCTATAAACGCACCTAATCTCCTGGTTATATAGCTGCCTTGCGTTAGACAACACAGACATGCACCAATCCTACATGACAAAATGGGAGGAAGCTCTAGACCTCACAGTCTCAGAAAAAATCTGCTCTGTTACACTAACCTTCCAAAGATATGTCATTGCTTAATTGTATTACTTTTTCTCAAAGAAAACCAAATAAAAGTTTGAAATTTAAAAAAAGAAAACTGTTAAGTCTAACATGCCATTTACACAGATATTCTTGTCTAAAACAGATCTGAGACAGGAACTGGCTGTGCAGCAGAAACAAGAGAAGCCTAAATCCAACATGGTTAGTCCCGAAACTGAGCGAATGGACACATCCGTTCAAGCTTCAATAGCCATTCCTTCGGCTCCCTTAACACCATTAAGTCAAAGAGGATGTGCTTCTACTCTGACCTCCCCACTGTCATTCAGAACAAGTAAGCAGACCACAAAAATGCCTGAACAATACGGTCTGGCTTCCTATAAAACTCTTGCATCAATTATAGGGGTAGATATTTATTTTATAGAAGGTTGAACAGGAAGCACTTCCACAATGTCTGATTTTTTTTTTTAATAGTAATTTGCAATTGCAAATAATATCCGTTTCTGTTTGCTGTTACTTTCCGAGTTTTACGAGGCTGCAGAAACAGGTTACCAGTAGCCAGCACTTCTTGAGAAAAGACTCCAGTTCCTAAAAGGTAAAGCTTTGGCTGGAGGGGAGCTTGACTACCTAATACTATTAAAACGTTGTATAAGTTGTCAGGGATAATAGGGGAAGGAACTGAAATTTATCAAGCTTGATAAAAGGCTGGTTAAGCCCGAAACGTTGCTTCACCTGTTACAAATAAATAGAATTTTTACTATATCGGAGTACTGCTGAAATATGTTTGGAAGTATGGATCAGACCTGAGCAGACAGTCACAGTCGGCACCCGAGGCTACAAAAAGCAGTGAGGGTTGTGTAGCACTACTTTGTGTTTTTGCATTTAACCAGCCACTTTCAAACATGGATATTTCTTAATTAAAAGAAATAGGCTAAATGTATGCTCAGCAGAAGCCATATTCATGAAGTAGGTTTGCTCTTCCTTTATTTGTAAGCAACTTTCCAAAACAGATTTGTGAGAAAAGTTTGTAAGTTAAGTGCTGCACATCTTTATTTAAAGGACCAGTACCACCAAAAATACAGATGATTTTGTATTCATTTTATGTAATATTACTCTGCACTGGTAAAAATAACACACAGTTTATGATGTTACTGGCTCTCTACCTCCTGATGTGTCTTTCTACATAGCAGTCTTTTATTTATTTTTTTTGTGTTCTGATTCTCCGTGCCTCTTGTAGGTTTGGATGATGGTTATAGTGGTACCCCACTAACCCCGTGTGCCCGGATATCCGCATTGAACATAGTAGGAGATCTGCTCAGAAAAGTTGGGGTGAGGATTCCATTTTATTTTTATTTAAATGTTTGTGTAGTTCCCAAACTGTGAGGCCAGAATAGCTGGCAGGCCTGGGTCTCAAAACTGCATTTCATTTGTCCTTGCTGATTTATATTATGGCAGTGTTCATAATAATTGTGTTTATATATCCTTATAAAAGTTAAGGGCTTTAAGCAAGGGGTGTCGCCTTCAGCGAATGACTTAATTTATATGATAACTATGGTTTTAAAACTTAATTATGCATGCAACTTCCACTCTAGACTGGGGTTGTTCTCTGGCATAAGATCTCTATTTTCAAGATTATTTTATTTTTAATTGCAAAATTAAATTAAAAATCCGTTTTTACATATATGCAGCATGTTTTTCTATTTAACCCAAGAGAAGCCTTACAATACATGAAACCTGAAATACCAGCAAGTTAAGATTTATTAACCCTGTTGTTCATAGGCCCTGGAGTCTAAGCTGGCATCTTGCCGAAATTTTGTACACGAGCAGTCTCCAAACAGACCACTTACATCCGTGTCTGCTAGAATGAAGAAAACTAGAGAAGGCATTGAAAATAGATTAAGTATTGCCAGTGGATCTTCTGTTGAAAAAGGGTAAATGTTTTTTCTTTTTAATACTTGTTTCTCATGGCCTATGTCAAACCCACACACATCTCGTTTGCAATTCCTATGAATACTTTGAGGCACCATGGATGTTAAAGGGGTAGTTCACCTTTAAGTTAACTTTTAGGGGCTGATTCACTAACTTCGAGTGAAGGATTCGAAGTTAAAAAACTTCGAAGTTTTTATGGGCTACTTCGACCATCGAATGGGCTACTTCGCCTACGAATCGAAGGATTCCAACTAAAAATTGTTTGACTATTCGACCATTCGATAGTCGAAGTACTGTCTCTTTAAAAAAAAAAAAAACTTCGACCCCCTAGTTCGCCATCTAAAAGCTACCGAAGTCGATGTTAGCCTTCGATAGTCGAAGGATTTTAATTCCTAGTCGAATATCGAGGGTTAATTAACCCTCGATATTCGACCCTTAGTGAATCAGCCCCTAAGTATGTGTTAGAATGGCTAACTCTAAGTAAATGTTCAATTGGCCTTAATTTTTTTTATGGTTTTCTAAATTTCCCTTCTTCTGACTCTTTCCAGCTTTCAAATGAGGGTCACTGACCCCATTTAAAAACAAATGCTCTGCAAGGCTACAAATGTATCGTTGGTGATACATTTTATTACTCTTCTTTCTATTCAGGCCTTCTCCTATTCATATTCCAGTCTCTTGTTAAATTCAGTGCATGGTTGCTAGGGTAATTTGAACTAAAACCACCAGATTGCTGAAACTGCAAACTAGAGAGGTGCTGAATAAAAAGCTAAATAACTCAAAAACCACAAATATCTAAAAATGAAAAACAATTATAAATTGTCTCAGGATATCACTCTCTCTAAATCATACTAAAAATGAATTTAAAGGTGAACAACCCCTGTAAGCAATTGTGTGTTAATTTAGGGCTAGGGGCTTCATTACAAGTGAGATTTCCATTCCTCGATTTACCCATATATGTTGGTGTGGCTTGACTTTATTCTGCTTGTGCCATAAGTTGTGCCTTGCACTAGCAACTGAGCAATGTCTAAACTTAGACCAGTCTCTTCTTATATGAACCACCGCTAATGAGTCCCAAATGTTGCCTTGTAAACATGTCTGTAATTTAGACGAGGAATGTGCCTATAATTGATTAAATATATCTCATGCTTTGTCTTTGCAGATTAATAAAGCGACTGGAATTTGGATCTTTCCCTTCAAACACACCTATGCAGGGGATGCACTCACCTCAAGGGGTAGTAAAGATGATAATTTAGATACTGTAGTCTTTAATTTATTGTTTTTAATGGAATTTTACCATGGACACTATGCACTGGACTCACAACATGCAGCTCTCATACTGGACTTTGCTGATAGAGTTGTTCGGAGTGCGTGAGCTGATCTGGCATGGACCATTTTTATTTTCACTGTTCCTGACTTACTAAACCACTGTTTACAATTCGCTAAAATATAGTTTGTGAAAGCGGTACAGGGTTAATATAATAGACTGCCATAGTCTGTAGTTCAGAACCTGGCAAATATTCATATTTCTAGATAGTAGATTTATTGGGAGGGATGTCTTTGCAGCCGTTTTGAGACCGAAAAATACTCCGCTCTGACTGCAAGAACTGTGCTGGGCATGGCCATTTCTCAACCCTTATGTTTTGTGACCTACGCATACAGGTATGGGGTCTGCTTTCCAGAATGCTCGGGGCCTAGGGGTTTCCGGATAACTGATCTTTCTATAATTTGGATCTTCATACCTTATGTCTACTAGAAAATCACGTAAACCTCAAATAAACCCAGTAGGCTGGCTTTGCTTCCAATAAGGATTAATTGTATCTCTGTTTGGATCAAGTTCAAGGATCTGTTTTATTACTACAGAGAAAAAAGAAATATTTTTTTAAAATTTGGATAAAATGGAGTCTATGGGAGACAGCCTTTCCATAATTCAGAGCTTTCTGGATAATGGTTTTCCGGATAACTGATATACCTATACCTATACCTGTACAAGTTGTGTGACCAACTAAACATGGCTGTGCAACACTGGTGGGACTAGAGTTACCTATGAATATTACCCTGAATTCCAGGGACAAACATAACAGAGAGGCTAATAGATAATAATAAATCACTGACTTGGTTTTCTTTCTCGTATTCCATCTCCAAGCATTAAAAATGTTTATCTATTTTGGGGAGTTCACCATTTAAAACAACTGTTCAACTGGTCTTCATTTTCAATGTCTGTTGTTTTTTTTTTTTTTTATTAATATTATTGCTGACCTTCCTATGCTGCCTCTTTCCAGTTTGCAATGTTAAGTCCAACTTTGTTGTCATTGATTCTTTGAGAGTCTTTTATTTTTTTCATCTCATGTGCTGACTTTCAAGCAACTGGCTGATCTCCAGGGACCGTAAGACCTAGCAACCAACTGTTCATAAACATTCCAAACTGGGGCGATGCAGAAAAAGGAGGTTTTAGAATTCAAAGCCCACAAAGTAAAGACTGTTTGCAGATTGTTTCAAAATATCATTTAGATTATTCTAAATTATTATGTTTTGCCTACTCTCATTTTTCCCTGTGCAGTTTTTGCTCAAGTACTTATCAAGGAGATAAATAAGTGCCTTTAATTCCACATTATGCCTGCACCCTTTAACTTTTTCCTGTCTATTAACTCTTTATTTTGCATTGACATGCCTTTTGGGCATATGTGGGGTTTCAAGTAGAAGTTTCCCTGTTGCTTGAGGCATAACAGAAAGTTTCCATAGACAGCAGCTGTAATGTTATATTAGCAATGCTATAGCCATTGTCTATGAGAAGTGCATTGGGGTAATACTGTTGTTGTTACCATGCCTTTAATGCTAATGCACCAAGTCCATTACTCTGGTTACAGGAGTGTGTTGTTATGTAGCACATACTCACAGTGAGATGTGGTTGCGCAGGTACTTCTGCTGCTGGTATCCTGTGTAAATGTCAGAAAACGGCAGAATTTTAAAATGATAAAAATAAAACTGTATTAAGGAGAACTAAAGCTGGACAAAGAATTAGGCTTGAACTTTTTTTTTTTTAGTGTCGGTACCAGCCCAACACTATACAATCTGTACCTCTTAAAATGCCCTAGTAGCACCCAATCTTCTGTTGATTCATATCATAAGCTTTGTGCTGTTGGTTAGCATTAAGGACAGGCTCACATCTATACAGTTGACAATACAAGGCTGATTTAGATTACGTCATCATGAATTTTGAAACAAAATCTTCCTTATAAGCTTTGTTTCTCAACAGCAGCCCAGAGCACATGGAGTAAGTGCAGTGGCATGCATGAATTATTGCTGGTTTAGTGTTGCTGAGCCTACAGTACGTTTAGTATATAATAGCATTTTTACACTTATTCCTTTAAGCTTTAGTTCTCCTTTTAAGAGTATATACATACAGTAGTTCATATTGAGAGCACGTTGGCCTCTAAATTTAGGGTATACACTCTGTTCCTCTTGAGAGCACTTCTGCATACTTTGCATTAGTTGTACATAATAAAAAAAATCATTCTCTGGGTTTTGTTTGCTTTACTTCCTTCTAAGGTAACTCTGTTAGACTAAGTTAAGTTTATACAAAGGCTGCAGCTGGTGTCAGTGAGGGGTTTGTTTATACAGAGGAATTCTTGCGGGACTTGCAACTATGCAGTTCATGCAAACTGAAAGTAGTTTGATTTGAAGAGTAGATTGAGCACTAGCCCTCCTCATTGAACAAGTTGAAATGGGACAGAACGCTTCTCTAAAGGGCATGCACCCAAAACGTTTTGTTTTTTTTATTTACAATTTTTACTTTCAGCAGCAATTCATTTACATAGAACTTAAACCCTGAATCTAGTTTATATCTGAAATATATGTAAATAACGTTTGTTTTTTTGGTTTTTAAATGTTTCTGGGTGGAGTTCCCCTTTAAGGCTAAAGAGGTGGTTTTATACTGAGTTAAACCTTTATTCAGAAACAGAAAGTGAAGACCATTTACATAGTAACATAGTAAGTTAGGTTCAAAAAAAGACCCACTTCCATCAAGTTCAACCAAGTGAAACCTGCCTAACTGCTAGATGATGGCGATCCAAAACACCATCTGAAGCCTCTCCAATTTGCCTCTGAGGAGGAAAAAATTCCTTCCTGACTCCAAAATGGCAATCGGACTAGTCCCTGGATCAACTTGGACTATGAGCTATCTCCCATAACCCTTTATTCCCTCACTTGCTAAAAAGCCATCCAACCCCTTCTTAAAGATATCTAATGTATCAGCCTGTACCACTGATTCAGGGAGAGAATTCCACATCTTCACAGCTCTCACTGTAAAAAACACCTTCCGAATATTTAGGCGGAACCTCTTTTCTTCTAATCGGAATGGGTGACCTTGTGTCAGCTGGAAAGACCTACTGGTAAATAAAGTATTAGAGAGATTATTATATGATCCTCATATATTTATACATAGTTATCATATCACCCCTTAACCCCTTCTTCTCCAGCATAAACAATGCCAATTTACGGGCTTCATGACTGAGACTTTTCATATCCATATTCTGGAGGTTATAATAGCAGCTCCGGACATTTGAATTGATGGGGGTGTAATTGATGGCCAGCCACACCCTGTAATATAAAATTAGGGGCACGTCATATATTCCTGCTATATAAATTAGCTGCTGTGTTGCAGCCATGTAATGGAAAAAGGCTCAGGTTACATAGTAGATAAGCTCTGTAGAATATAATGCTGTTCTTCAGAGTTTATCTGTTTTCCTCTTTTAAACATGGCTAATTTAGCCTTATTTCAATGGCCTCCTCTGTTACACAGCAGCTTGTTTCTATACACTATCATTGTGGTTATGATGCAAAGAGATCAGTTGTACCAGAGACGGGCAACAGTACATTGTTTTAAATACTTTAAACAAACTTAGATTTTTTTTTCTACTGTTTTAGAGGACCATAAGTAATGGCATTGACATTAGGAGTGGTGTTGAGGTTGCTGCATTGGTCTCATAAGCAGTGGAAACCTGTTCTCTGTAGTGATGGATGGCACCTCACCCTCTAGCAGTCAAATGCTGCCTGTCAGAATGCATATGGCTGACTTACATTTGGTGGATGGTACAAAATTAAATTCTTGATATTCATCCTATTTTGTGGCAACAGTATTGTGGTTTGCATCTAGGTGCAAGGATTCATTTGGGTGGTAGCCCTGAATACCCCCATATATTAGGATAGCATTAGACTGTTCAGAGCAGTCAAACACATTTTAATTATATGACCCAGCATCAGCTTTGATTCATGTGTTAAGAACTGACAGAAAAGTTTTATATTTATACTTGATAGAGAAAGCATGAATACGTTATTCTATGTAGCACATTCAAAACAAGGCAGGACATTGTGTAATATCTGTTTTATTTGTAAACAAATATGTTTCAGAAAAGTGAACAGAAAGGCACTTGGTGCATCGGTTGTTTGGAAGAAAGGTTTTCTTGAGTGATAAAACATCAAGACACAATGCTTGCACACTGGATCACAAAAAGAAGAAAGGGTAAAGAATAATTTACTATAGGTTAGTGTCAGCTTGTGGGCAGGGAGGGGCAGGAATAGAATGTTTTTTTTTTAGGGTTGTGGGGATAAAAAAATATGGCAACTCAGATAGTCCAAGTGATTGTAGCTCATGGGACTTCTGAGATAACTTGTAGATTTCGTTAAACTCAAACTGGACATAAGATGTTACTCATTGAAACTTTTTTTTTTTTTAATCAAATGTCTATTTGTATGGGTAAAGAGGTGTTTTGAAACACAAATATGATCTTTCAGGTGCCCTGACCTCTGCATGAATTTGGTTTGGATTTACTGTATGTAGTATGAGCTGGCAGGTTCTATGAGCAAAGGCGGCACTTTCTTCATTGCCAGAAAGGCTTGAAACAAACTGTTACAGGCTAGTTCTGGGTTAAAGGGAATAGAGACAATTGTATGTGACATTCCAAAGGCAAGTGCTCTGAGGAGTAAAATTATTCGCTAGATTTTCCATTGAAATCAACATCACGTGGTTCAGCATCATCTTCAGCCCCATCAGCTGCATTATCTACAGCTCTCCTGCTCACTCCGGATCTCCTTGGGGGTGCAAATGATGGTTCGTTGCCCCTTCTGTAGGGATAGATAAGGAATTTGTTTAGTCCATGTGTATCCTTGAACAGGACACAGACCGTGACATACAAGCCAGCTGGGAGTTCATGATTGCTGCACAGCAGAGGAAACAAGCAGGATGGCAGATGCTCTGCAGCAATTATGATTTCATATTTAAAGGGATATCAAACTTAAAAGCCCCCAATTGTGTGATATATTTTAGCAATGGAATCCTATACAGAGTGTTGCACAACCGATAAATGGTTTAATTACCTTTTAAAGAGAATTATTGTCAACTATGTAATATTGGCCAGGCACCCTGTATATTGAATCATCCAAAGCAGAAAGATGATGCTCTAAAGGGGAACATACATTAAGATTTGTGTCATAGTGCATATGTAGCAGTATCTACCCTTAGTATTGCAATAGGTATTGAAGAGAGGTTACTCTATGTATGTATGTATGTATGTACAGTGTTGGACTGGGCTGAATAGGGCTGCCGTCTGTGGGCACCCACCCCATTCGAATACTCCAGTAAGCTCCTCTAAATGCTGCCACTGTCACCTAGCGCTTACTGCTTTCCTTCCCTCTTGTGGCAGTGATCAGGAGGCCGGCACCCTCAGTTCCAGCTGGAGGGAATGGGCCTGGGTCGGTGGGGGCTGTGGGGCCCACCGGGTTTTTTTTTTTACCAGTGTCCCACCAGCCCAGTCCAACCCTGTGTGTTTGTGTCATGGAAGCGGTACTCCCTTAAAGTTGGTACAGGTATGTGACATGTTATCCAGAATGCTCGGACCTGAACTTTCAATAATTTGGATCTTCATACCTTAAGTCTACTAGAAAATCATGTAAACATTAAATAAGCCCAATCGGCTGGTTTTGCTTCCAATAAGGATTAATTATATCTTAGTTTGGATCAAGAACAAGGTACTGTTTTATTAATACACAGAAAAGGGAATTTTTTTTTAAAAATGTGTAATATTTGGATAAAATGGAGTCTAATGGAGATGGCCTTTCTGTAATTCTGAACTTTCTGGATAACTGATCCCATACTAGGATGTGTACATAGATATAGGGTGTGTGTGTTTTAAGGCCTATAATCAGCCTGTGTAATTCTGTACTTGGTATGGAGTGCATAGGATATTGATGAAACTTATTTTAATGAGACGCATTCTTCAAAATAAAGTTTGTTTCCTTAAAGGAGAAGGAAAGGCATAGTACACTTGGGGGTGCTAAATGTTAGCCACCCCCAAGTGATTGTACTAACTTACCTGAAACCCTGGGCTGGTGCTCCTATCAGCAAAAAACTGCACAGGCACGGTGTTATACCAGTGAGCACCACAGAGCGTTCCACTTCCGTCTTCTTCTTTTTTCTAATTTCCCGGGGCAAACGCATGCGCAGTTTAACAAAATAGCTGACTTTTTATTTATTTATTTATTAAAGTTCGGCTTTTCGTTCTACTGCATATGCGCAGTCACGCGAAGAAAGAAGAAGGTGGAAGAAGATCGCTCCATGGTGCTCACTGGTATAACCCCAGGCCGGTGCAGATTTCTGCTGACGGGAGCACCGGCTCTGGCTTTCAGGTCAGGTCAAGTCAGTACAATCACTTGGGGTGCCTAACATTTGGCACCCACCAGTGTACAATGCCTTTCCTTCTCCTTTAACCTAATATTTTTCTGCCTGCAAACAACACACACACATGCTGTGAGACTCTGACACATTTGTCCTGTTCTAATTGGCTGATTTCGTCAAGGTGCAGTGTGCTAATAGCACTCAACATGGATGAGCTGTTTGCAGTAGAAACAAAACGTATGCTTCCTGTTCCTCTCAGCCTAGATTGTAAGATGATAATATAAATAAAATCAGAAACAAGCAGTTGTGCACCACACTTTAAGATCCATTGGAGGACTTCCCTGTAGACTGTAATTTATAGGAATCAGTGAAATACAGTAATGACTTTTGACTATATTTCCTTTAAATATTTTTTGCTTCAGCAGACAAGACAGTAACAGGACAAAACATGATAAACCTGGAAAAAGGAAGAAACCATAGAGGTGGATTAGTTCTCATTTAAATGTGTACAGGTTGCGATGGTGGGCTGTACCCTGTTTAGTAAGTACCCGACTGCAACCCATCTGCATGCACTTATTATAGACCTTGGAGTTACTAAGTAGACCATGCAAAGGAATACTCTGATGCAGTTAATATGTAGTATTAGAATACTGTACTACTTGCTTACATTACGCTTAATCTAGAGGCAATTCACTTCTTTCTGTATAGTATGCATGATTCAGACTAAAGCCTGGATTTTGCTTATAAAATCTAGGGATGCACGGAATCCAGGATTCGGTTCGGGATTCGGACAGAATTTGGCCTTTTTCAACAGGATTCAGATTCAGCTGAATCCTTCTGCCTGGCCAAACCGTGTGACTTTTTGTCACAAAACAAGGAAGTAAAAATGGTTTCCCCCTCCCACCCCTAATTTGCATATGCAAATTCGGATTCGGTTCCGTATTCAGCCGAATCTTTCACAAAGGATTCGGGGGGTTCGGCCGAATCCAAAATAGTGGATTCGGTGCATCCCTAATAAAATCAAATTGTTTTCAGTTACTTTTCTCTGATCTGTTAGGTTATAAAGCATCGTTTTCAATTCAATTTACAATAATCTTCATTTAACTGTTTATAATCTTTAAAGATCTCAATCAAAGGAATGCAATTATGCTAAGAAAATCCTAAAGACAGCAGAAACACAGAGGGGCATATTAACTTAGTTGCTGAAATTAAACTTTGGATGTTATTCACCGAAAATGAAAATTCACCACAACACAGTGAATTTACTAAAAAGAAAGGAGTATGACAAGTTACAGGGAATTAACTTTGCAGTGGAGAATGTTCACACCTTTTTGCAGAGTGAAATTTCTCCAGTGCAAAATGTTAGCTCAAGAATTTCACAAACAGAAATGTCTCCAGGTTCCGGTTGGTGACCTATCATTATAAAGATAGAGCAGCCAATCTCATTATGTTTGTCGCCTCCTCCACGCTAATATCCCACATACATCACTTCTATTGATATGCACCCACCCAAACCTGCTCATTCTCAACCCGGGCCTCACCCAGCCCAAGTTTGAGAAGGGAAATCATGGCCAGAACCTGACCCATGATGATGTCACTGGGCGGGCTCCTGGAAGTTCTGCTGTCCCACCAATGTTAAAAGATCAAACACACAAACAAAATTAAGTATGCTGCGGCATGGCAAGTATTAACCGTATCACGTATATCTGTTGATTTTTAACTGAGAATTATGACTAAGGGAAAATTCAACCACCATAAGTAATTGAAAACTGTGATACAAGGAAAGCTATATTTCCATGGCTTATGCTCAATATAAATTCATAATTCATTACTAGACATAAATAGGAAAGACTTAACTGTAGTTTCTCTATGCCTAGGAATGTTCATATTTTGCATTTTAGATGTGGAACAACTAAATATCTCCGCACTACTCACCCCAGTAGCATTTGATTTCTAGTATTTCTTCATAAACTACTAAGAAAGTATAACTGAGCTGCTGCCAAAAGCATGATGACCCTTTAAAACACTCAAACGATGTTTATAATTGATTGTCCTGTTAGAAATAATCCCAAGGAAACCTCCAGCAAATTAGTCTAAATTTCCATTCTGTGCTGTCACAGAGAGATTATATGCAAATCAATTTTACTGCAAACACTTTCATCAGATTTTACAAATATATGTGTTCTCCTTTTAAACCTGGGACCCCTAGCATAGACTGTGAATAATGAAGCTTTAGGGAGGCTCTGTTATACAGTATATTATTATACAGTAATAAGCTATGGTAGCCTCCCTTAGCACAAATTTCATTTATTGCCACCATAGGTCAATATCTGTGATATGTTAAAGGGAACTATTGCGTAAATGAAAATTTAATATAAGCTTCGGCATACTGAAATAAGAAACAATCCATTAAATATTCTGTTGTGTTTCTGGAAAAATCAAGTTTATGTTCACTATCCCTCTCTCAGCATCTGTTTCCTCTTCATTCTCTCTTTATGCAGGAGTTGGTGTCAGATAATCATTGATAGATAGATCCAATATATCTTATAGGGGGGCTCCTTTTGCCTAGAAGATGGACAGTATTAGAGCTCACTCTATTAAATCACCAGACATCATGGGGCAAATTCACTAAAGGGCGAAGTGACTAACGCTGGCGAAAATTCGCCAGCGTGAAGTCATTTCGCAACTTCGCAAATTCAGTCACCCTGGCGAACATTCGCCAGCGATGATGATAGCCTAGCGCAAATTCGCACCCTAACGCTGGCGAAGTTGCACTCTGGCGAAGGGGGCGAAAATACATAAATTTACTAACGTTGGTCTTTTTCTGAACGTGACCTCCTTCGCCAGAGTTTACTTTGCCGGGTTAGAGCAGGCAAAGTGCAATAGAGTAGATAGTTGAAAATTTTTCTAAGTCCCAAAAAAAGCTGGCGCCTTCCTTTTTTAAGGGTGATAGGCTGAAAAAAAATCATAAATTTTTACCCTCCTTCCCCCCTACATTTCCTAACATATGGCACCTAAACTATACAATGTGCACATTTCGCTGGCGTTTTCTCTTTTTTTATGGGTGATAGGCTGAAAAGATCGAAAAAAAAAATTTGGGGCTACCCTCCTTCCCCCCTACATTTCCTAACTCATGGCAACTTAACTATACAGTGGGCACATGTGTAGGGCAAAATAAAAATTTTATTTGCTGTTTTGAAGGTTTCCCAGGCTTGTGTAGTACTGCTACATAAACCTCCATTGTAACTTCAATTTGGCGCCGTATGTAAATAAAGCATCACTAGCATAACTTCGCTTTGCTTGGCGAATTAACGCTAGTGCAACTTCGCAACCTTACGCTTCCCCTGAGCGCAACTTCGGATTTTAGTGAATTTGCGTAGCGCTGGCGAAAATACGCCTGGCGAAGTGCGGCAAATCGGATGCTGGCACAACTACGAATCTTAGTGAATTTGCCCCCATGTCTCTCTACATGCAGGATTTGCACAAATGGCAGTTATTTTGTTAAGATTTTGTTTGTACTGGAATCAGTTATTTTGTGTGAGCTCTAATTCATATGCTAGGAAAGGAAACCCCCCCCTATAAGATATATGGGATCATGCAGAATTATTAATTGATTGTATTTAGAAAGTGTCCTAGTTCAGTATGGTGAAGCTTATATTATATTTTCATTTTCACGACCGTTCCCCTTTAATATGTGCCTAGTTCTCTGGTGGGACCTAGGCAGCCCAGTCCAACAATGTATAAGAAAAAGAAAAAGAACCATTTCTGCCCATCAATATAAAGAATCTGCTCCCTTCATCCTCTTTGTATGAGAAGTTACTTCTGGAATCTTGTGTGTCTTAACGAAAGCACAGTTAATGGAATCAATGAGTGCACGTTATCATGCAGAACATTCCAACATAACCATGAAGGAATTACTGAGTGCACAGTCACGTTAGTTTGGTGCAGGATCCCGTCTGACATTTTTCTGAAACAGTGGAGAACGTTAGTTTTCATGGTTCTGAATTCTGCTTTATTGATTAGAATTTTATCATAGAAAGACGTCCAAGCCTTCAGGTTTTGCAGGAAAAGGGGTGAATGATTAAAGAAGCATCGTATGTACCCTCAGAAATGTGATTTTTTTAATCATCTTTATCCCCATTTTTTATATGTATACATTATAATTGTATCTCTGTAAAACACTTTTTAAGGGGTTACCCCAACCAGCACTTGAACCATACAATGCTGCTTTAATATGATACAAAGGGAACTTGGTATCTAAATAAAAGAAGGAGAACCAGCAAAACTGAAGGCGTTGGTACCTGCTTAGTCATTGCGAAGTATCTTGTGTCCCTCTGAAAATAAAAAGAGTCTGCAGCTGTTATACTTTGCTCAGAGCAATTTAAACCTTTAATTCATATTATTCTTCTATACAAGCATTATTATTCTTCTATACAATCTTCTTCTATATAATCTTCTTCTATATAATCTTCTTCTATATAATCATTCCAGCTTAATGTAGAATGAAAAAAAGATTCAGTGGTGCAGTGTATGATGTTTGGTATTTCATTTTATTCCACCAGTTTAACCTGTAACCACATCACCCTAGCAGTTTCTTAAGACAAAGATAGCACCTATGTGCAGCTTTTTAAGGGGAAGGGCTTGTGCTGAACATACATTTTGCCTGTTCTTTTAATTAAGAAAGATCAAAGTTTATTATTCTATAATTACAAATGATGCGTTTCAATATATCTTGCCCCGAACATGAAAATTAAACCACTTTCACATTTTATATTTACTGTCACTTCCTGGAAGCTAATTAGACACATTTCCGCTGATAAGCCATTTGTGTAATGAACTGCTCCTTATCTCAAAGCCTGCAGCTCAGGGCTTGTTTATACGGAGCTCATTATCTCCCTTTTCACAAGTTACATTGTTTATTGGAAAATGGGGTGAGTTCAGCGAAAAATGGAACAATTTTTCATTAGTGCTTTATAATGGGTTAAATTAAAACAATAGGTAGAACAGATTTTCAACGCGTCTTATATATTGTGTAATTTTTAGAAAATGTGTGTCTACTTCCCCTTTAACGGGCTTAGCAGGATCTGCTTATTGTAATACATTTTCCACTGCTACAGGACCATGATTTATTTCCTTATAAACAGTCTGACAATATTTTATTTGAAAGAGAGGTCACTCTTGTAAAACATGTGGCTGTTTAACACCCAGATTTGATGATTTTTACCTTACAAGGGAAAGGGAGTGAGACGTTAGATAAGTCTTTGCCAGTAATCACTGGCCTCTCCAGATTGTGTGTTCTAATAAGGCATTTCATTGGGAAGACTGGACAATAACAAAGATGCCCTTAAAAGCCTCAGTGCTGTTACTGCTGCAATATCTAATTAAGGAAATATTTAAACAAAGAATCTGTTCCCACGATTACAATTATATAATTTTTTCTTCATAATCTGGGCAGATAACCAACAATATGTCGTAATAATCCCTTTGATGCAACATATTAATTTTCCTTTCAAGGTTTCACTTTATGTCATAATATTACATTTAATGAATTGCCATGCTTTTTTTTAACTCTGTAAGACTAAATTGAAGTTATGAATTTTAATATCAGGTATGAACTCATTCTATGGTTTACCAGTTTTTTTGTCAGTAACAGGTTGGGGTACTAAAATGTATGACAGACAATCATGTGAGTTGATTCATGGAATATTATATTTCATAATAGTTCAGTATCTCCAGACCCAGTAAGGTCTAGTTGTTGGCCATTTTTTTTAGGAGCGTAGGTGCTATTTTAAATAAAAGCAGCACTCCTAGTGAGTCCTTGAAATGAAAACTGAATAGTAGAAGTCTTCATTTACTCTTGTGTAAGTTTTTATTTTACTTTTAAAATGAATCTTTCTTCCTTGTCGCCCTTTGGCATATACACTTATATATGATGTATTTTTTATTGTGTTGCTCCAATAACTACATTATCTTCCAACTTTTGTAACCCCGGTTAGTTGAATGCTCTTTTCTTCCAGCTTGGAAACAATAATCTTAGCCAATATCTGATTATAAAAAGACGATGTCAGGTGTTCATATGTGACTTTCCTATGTTCCATGCATTATTAAGTAATGTGTATTTCTTCTCAGCACACTACATGGCACAAGAGTGCAAAGAATTGCTAAGGCCACCCACCTGAGTTTGCTCTTCAATGAATTGAGCTCCCTGCTCAGTGTTTCGCTGCTTTCGTTGGCTTCATCTAACTCTCTCTGAAGTTTTCTGCGGGAGGCGTTGATGCGCTGAGATTCTTCTTCAGCCTCTTCCAGCTGCCTCTTTAGTTGTTTTTGTCTCACATTTCCCTTCTCAGCCTAAAGGGCATAGAAAATATTTACATTTAATTTATTGGTATTTCCCTATAGCACCCCAAACAATAAGCACCACTGGTCACAGGAAACGGAACATGGCATGCATTTTAGCTTGTACCCACACCCAGGAGAACTCCAAATGTTAGGACCCCTCAATGATTGTAATCATCTCCCTAATACCTGGGCCAGTGCTCCTGTTAGCAGAAAACGTTACTGGCCCAGGGTTCTTCTCAGTGAGCACCAGGCAGTGACCCTCTTCCTTCTTCTTCCATCTATATGCTGGTGCATATGTGCACAGTAGAGTTGAAGCTCGGACATTAACAAAGAAGACATCCTAAAAATTCGTCCTTACACATGCCTCTGCCCCAGGCATTGAAAAAAGAAGAAACAGGAAGAACATTTCTCCACGGTGTTTGCTGAGAAGAACCCAGAAGAAGTTTTCTGCTAATAGGAGCACCAGCCAGGGGTATTAGGTAAGCTATTATTATCACTGGAGGGTGCTTAACATATGGCACCCCCTAGTGATTTAGACTTTAAGGATCTCTAAAGAATCTTCAACTTGTACTGGAACTCAAGTTAGGCATGAATAAATAGCAGCTTTCTAACTTGCCCTTTCAGGTTCTGTACATAATCTCATTTAATGTTAAATAAAAAATTTTTAGTTTTACATACTGGGACACAATTTATCCTGAATAACACTCATTTGTAATATGTCCTTATAAGTTCTGTACATAACCATGACTAACATTAGAAGATGGGACTTATAAACTATTTCATTTAATAATCAAAAAAACCTAAAAGTAGTTAAATAGTCAATGTGGTTTGAAAGAAAGACCAGCTTATCAAATTCAACCCCTCCAAATAAACCCCAGTGCACATGACATATAAACTCATACAAAAGTTTTGACCCTCACAGAGGTAACGTTATGGTAGGTGTTAGAAAAACATACCTGGTCTTTGTACTGCTCTGCCTGTTTCCTTTCATCCTCAACTTGCAGCAGGGCTTCTTTGAGTTTCTTATCTTTCTGACGCAATGTCTTTACAGTTGATTGCTTGTCTCTTTAAATAAGATAACCAGTTATGTGATATATATGATCATATAATATGTGCTATATACATAATATAACATTTTACTTAATAGGTGTATGCAGAACTTCATCCAACTAACCATGTTCCACATGAATGATTCAACCAATACATGCATTGTAAGGATAGGGCTACACAGGGGACGAAATCAGCCCTACCATGGGCCGTAGCCTCCTCTCTCTTCTGCATTGAATTGGCTCAGCGTGAACAGACTCTGCGGGTTTCGATGAAGACCCACAAGTCTTTGCAATCTGAGCTAAAATCCTCCAAAATCTGTTCGCTCTGAGTCTATTCAGTGTGGAAGAGAGAGGAGTCTACTGCCCACAGTAGGGCTGAAATCTGATTTTGGCCCCCGTGTGGCCCTATCTTAAGGGTTCTGACACAAGGGGCTGCTTTAAGTAGTGGATTGAACTTGCATAAGTAAACCTCACTCCAGATTTTTTACCTACCTAGATTCTTGTTCTACTTGCTCCTCCAGTTGGGCTATCTTGGCCTCCAGAGCAGCAATTGAAGATTTGAACTTGGACTTCATCGCTCCCTCCATTTCTTGCAATTTAACTTTAAGTTCCTTGTTTTGCCTCTCTAGCTGCTGGCGTGCACTCTCATTTTTCTGGGATGTACTTCTCTCTGCTGCCAGTTCATTGTTCAGCTGCTCAGTCTAGTAACAAGAGTAAGCATGCCTTATAGCAGTTCTGTTTAATGAAGTAAAATATAGAGTACCAGTATTAATACATTACCTGCTGTACTGCTTTCCTCATTCGGTCACTCATTCCTTCCATGTTGCTCTGCTCCTCCTCTAGCTCTTCCTCCAGCTGAGAAATTCTGGCTTCCAGACGGCGCTTGTCATCTAGAAGACTGGACCTTAACAGTTAAGCATTAAAATATTGTTATTTCATGACATAAAACAAACCCACAGGTGTATTGTAGCACACTCATTAACCCCCCTTCCCTTCTGCCCCTTACTTTCCAGATGCACTGCCTGCAAGTTCTTCTGCCAGCTCTTCTTTTTCAAGCTCAGCTTGTTTTCGTGCTCTTTCAGCTGCAGCTAGATCCTGTAAAACAGAACAGAGAGTGAGCAGTCGTAATGCAAGTGTATGTCATATATTCTTATTAAATGAGCAGCCATTGATACTGAAGTGTTTACCTCTTGAAGTTGAATAAGTTCAGCCTCCAAACTCTTTGCTTTCTTTTCATTTTCTCTTGCAGTAGTAAATATTTCTTCCCTGGCATTTCGAGCTTCATCTAGATCTCTCTGGAAGTCTTTCATCTGGCCCTAAAATTTGCAAACCAATAACAGAAGCCTGAAGTCTATGTTTATCATGCATCCCCATGCACCCCATGTGCAGTTGTTTTAACCCCCCTAAATAAATTAAAGTAATAATAAAATAAATTAATCAGTAATAAAGCAGAACGATAGGCTAATTACTGTAACCTGAAAACAGCATTCAGCTGTAATGTTCTTGCATCACAGTCATTTTTTTCCATTTGTTTTGCTTTTGAATTCTCCATAAAAAGATAACTTCCTCGTTAAACACACCTGTAACTTTCTCAGTTGCTTAATGGCTTCATCCCGAGCTTTGTTGGCAAAGTCAACCTGTCCCTCAAGGTCCTTTAAGTCAACTTCCAGCTTCTTCTTGGCTGCAGCTGCTATGGTTCTCTGTTTGCGTTCATCTTCCAGTTCTGTTTCATATTCATGAACCTTTAAAAACAATTCATATAAAATTATTACAAAATGAACAAAACACTTTTAGATAATTGTGTTTATTTCCTGTTGAATAGACTTACCTGTTTAACAAGCTGTCTCCGCTTTTCTTCATTTTGTTCATCTCTGGCTTGCAAATCTCTTTCAAACTGTGCTTTCAGAGCTTGCATGTTAACTTCTAATCTAAGTTTGGCATCTTCTGTTGCTTGAAGTTCATCTTCCAGCTCCTCTAACTGAGTCTTCATCTCTTCCACTTGCTGATCCAGGCCTCTCTTAGCCTTCTCCAAGTCATGGACCTAGCAGAAAAATAGGTTACCTATACACTAACCAACTGGCACATTATTTATAACTATACATGGCACTATAAATCCATAACTGCATATTCTTAACTGAAAAAATATATACCCTAGTCCTTACAAAAAAAGTGCACGAACATACTATGGGGGGAATGTAATATGTTTCGCTAGCGAAAAAAATCTGCGCAAAGACGCTTGTGAACGTTAGTGACCATGTTTACATCCTTTTTGACTGATTAAAGACTTCAATGACTTTATCTTCAAAGTTTGCGACCAAATCGTTTTTGGAACATTTGCAGTGGATGAAGTAAAATTTCGCAGTCATCTATAGCAAAGGAGATTGGGTACAGCTTCCATATATTTGAACTGAATCAAATAAATATTGATTTTCAATTCATTTTTTATAGTACAGGTATGTGAAAAAATATTTTTTTTAAACTGTATTAATAAAAAAGTACCTTGTTCTTGATCCCAACTAAGATATAATAATCCTTACTGGATGCAAAATGGTCAAACTGCGTTAATTAAAAGTTTAAATAATTTTAAGGTATTGAGATCCAAATTACAGTAAGATCCCTTATCCAGAAAACCCCTGTGTCAAGAATTCTGGATAACAGGTTCAATATCTGTAACTGAAGTTTGGTAGTACTTACATTTTTGCCTACGTCATCTTTAGAGCTGACCAAGTCTTCCATCTCAGCTTTAAGTAATTTGTTTGTCCTCTCAAGTTCTTCTTTGGATTGCAATGCTTCATCAAGTGCCCTGGCCAATGACAAGGCTTTGGTCTCCTTTTCTCTTGCCTCCGCCTCGGCTCTGTCTCTTTCATCTGCATATTTTGAAGAAATGTTTTTCTCTTCTGCCAGCATCTGCAAAATAATTATGTACTGTCAATATAATTCTTTCTATAATGAGAAAATCATCTACTACTGTTGGGTCAAAATAAAAAAATGACCTGATCAAACTTTTTCTGCTTCTTCTCTAGGTTAGAGACAAGTTGCCTTTGATTGTCCAAATCAACTATTAGATCATCCAGCTCCTGCTGTAGTCTGTTCTTTGTCTTTTCCAGTTTGTCATAAGCCGAAGCTTTCTCCTCGAACTGCTGCGTCATGCCCTCAATATCTCTCTGGAATTTCTTTTTGCCCTCTTCCATTGTTTCAATTGTGGAAGTAAATTCTTGTAATTTCCTCTTTGAATCTGAAAGCTAATCAGGCCAAGTGTATGATGAACAATATATACCATTGCTGTAGAATATTTTTTTATAATACACAAAAGCCATGAATATCCTGTAAATTATATCCTTATAAACGGTGAGTTCTGATGTCATCAGTTATAAACGGTGAGTTCTGATGTCATTTCTGTCACATGACTCACTGAAATTTGTGTATTATAATAAATAAAGTACCCCCAGTTGCAAAATATGAGGATATTAGAATTTACCTCGGAGTTCCATGAAACTCCTGGGTAACTTATAATATCCTTATATTTTACAAGAGGGGGTACTTTATTCACTATATATTAATTGATTATTGAGCAGTAAATTGCATATTAAGCAGTAAATTGACAACAAAAATATATAGTTGCCTTTTCACATTTATTACAACTTCTTTTAGATAAAACTGACTGTTTGGATATAAGACAACAATTATTACATACATCCATCTGATGAAAATAATTGACATAAGATGAGCTTCTACTTATTTGCAGATAATCTACCTTACCTGGATATTAAGTGTGGAGATATGTCGCTCTAAGTTTTGCTTGGCCTCCGATTCCTCATCTAGTTGCTCTTGAATGCTGTTTCTTTCATCCTCTACCTGACGGAGCTTGGTGGAAACATTAAGCTTCTGTCGAGTCTCTTCTTGAAGCAATTCCTATGGCATATAAAGAAGTAATATTTTAAAAACATTTCTCAGATCAGTAAAGTGTGAACACCAAAAGTTAAAAATAACTTGCCTGGGTGTCCTGAAGTTGTGCTGTCAAACCAGCGACATCTTTGGAAAGCTTGATCGTTTTTGTCTCGGCTTCGCTAAGTAGAACAGTAACGTTTTCTAATTCCACCTGAAAGGAAGATATCATTATGAATATAATGTTTTGGCAGTCAGCTGTCAGTGTTCCTGATTTAAGTAATAATCAAAAAGTTTTACATTTTTTTATACAGTTTACAGAAACATTTTAAAAAACACAGGAAGGCTGATTCAGCAATAATGTTACTTCTTTACCTGTACTCTGTGTGATTTCTCTGTGAGTTCATTTCGGACCCGCTCTCCATCAGAATATTTGGATTGAAGTTCCTGCAACTGGGTTTCAAGCTTTTTCTTCTTGTGCTCTACATCCTGCTTGGCTGTGTTAAGTGATCTGATTTCTATTGTGAGGTCTGAATTATCTTTTTCCAAAGCTTGCTTGCTCTTTTCCAAGGTAACCCTGACCTGTGGAATTAATAAAATAAGGTATTTTCCTTGCAAAAAAAAAACAAAAAAACAAAAAATTGGGTAAAGTGGCACCTTTAGACACTTCATAAATGTAGGTTGTGTATAATACCCATCACTTACACAACAATGGTTATCTTTCCCTAAACCACATCCTTGTCCTTCAAAAAGAGAGACAGTGCTTCCAATGCAGATACATTACCCTCTTCACTTGTTCCAGTTGCTCTGTTAGCTCTTCTACAGCCTGAGTGTGTTTCTGTCTCATCTCCTGGACCTGGGCTTCATGTGATCGTGTTTCTTCTTCTAATGCCCTCTTTAAAACTGTTACTTCCTGCTCTCTCTTTGCTCTGTTTGAACAAAATGACATATATATAATCAACCCTTTGAAATAACTGCTGAAACTTGTAAAAATGACATCAGTGATATGATTAAGCAGAATATACGTGGGGCCATTTACAACACAAAGGCATTGCATAAGAGCAAAAAATGAGTGCTGTGGTTTTTGAAATTTGCCCCCTGACTCCATCCAATACTAACTGCCACAGGTCACTAATTCTTAGAATGCAAATATGTACATACCGAAGTTCTTGCTGTGTGGCTGTGCTGTCAAGTGTATCTTCCAACTCTGTTTTTAGAGCTTCCAGCTCTTCACCCAAGTCCCTCTTTGATTTTTCAGCCTTATTTCTTGCAGATTTTTCAGACTCCAAGTCTTCCTGGAGGTCGGAAATGTGAGACTCCAGCTCCCGAATTTTCTTCAAGGCATTATTTTTTTGAGCAGTTTCATCTTCAAGTCTGCAAGTTAGAAACTGGGCAATCAGGTGCAGGATAAAATCAATATACAGGTATGGGATCCGTTATCCGGAAACCCATTATGCAGAAAAGCTCTGAATTACTGAAAGGCTGCCTATCATAGACTCTATTATAATCAAATAATCAAAATCTTTAAAAATTATTTCCTTTTTCTCTGTAATAATAAAACAGCACCTTGTACTTTATCCAAACTAAGATATAATTAATCCTTATTGGAAATAAAACCAACCTATTGGGTATATTTAAAGTTTATATAATTTTCTAGTAGACTTATAGTATGAAGATCCAAATTATGGACAGATCCATTATCCGTAAAACCCCAGGTTCCAGCATTCTAGATAACCTGTATAGTGTGCATTTGTGGTATTAATACTGTAAACGATGAATCTGTTATATTTTGCACTGGAATTTGTTTTTCATATTGTCCTGTACATTTTACATCAAATGCATCTGGACAGAATGGGTCATATTTATCAAAGAGTGAAGATCCAGCTCACCACAGTCCACTAGTGTGAAATGCCGCCACTCTCCATTCATTTCTATGGGATTTTAAAAATAGTATTCATCAAATCATAAATATAAGTAGTTTAAATCATTTATTTAAAAATGCTATAGTAATTAATGGAGAGTGGCGGAATTTCACTCTAGTAGACTGTGTTGATCTCTAAATTCACTCTTTGATAAATATGCCCCTATGTATTCTTATACACAGTAAATAGCTTTTGTAAGTATGATAACCAATGTAACATATCCTGAAATTTATGCTAAAAACGATGCTATACTTCCAAGCTATAAAAGATAATCAACCAAATCAGGTCCACTATCAGAATTCAATGTGAGATCTTGTGCTTCAGTAAAAATGTACACAAAAGCTCTCCTTAACATGATTCCCACCCTTGCTGTCAGTGCCCATTACACAGATCTTTGGCTGAATCCATCCCTAGAGGTGCAACAAAAATACTCAGTAAATATGTGATGTCTTGGATATATTTGTGAATTAATATTGTACCTAGCAAGAGCAGCCTGAAGTTCCTCTTCCTTTTTAGCTAACTGCAACTTAAGTTCCGCAATCTGTGCTTGTAGGTCTGCAATTTGTTCATTGAGGTCATTCGCTTCACCCTCAAGCTTCCGCTTTACCTTCTCCAGCTCTTGCCTTCCTTTTTCTTCTTTCTTGAGACGCACTGGAATACCAACAGTTTGCTTAAAACTCTAACCAGGGATGAACATTGTTCTCCTAAATACTCCTGGAAGATTTGTTGTGAACACTTGTTTGCTGTCTTAGATCTTTTTGAAATTATGAATTATATAGTAATGGTTTTTATGTGTCCCTTATCTTTTTAAAAAGTGTCTGGAAACCAATCACCTAAATTATTTCAGTTGAAGCATTACGACTTGTCTGTTTTATTGTGCTCTCAAACTTACCTTCCAGTTCTGAAATCATAGATTCATGTTTATTTTTTAACTTGGTCAGATTCTTTGCTTTTTCTTCTTCTTCTGCCAAATTAGTCGTTAAGTCATTCACTCTTTCTTCAAGGACTTTCTTTTCCTTTGAAGCCAAAGCCACATTTGATTATAAACCGTGGCATTCAGATTTCTGAGTAACATTTATATTTTATCTCCAAGAATAACTGATAATCTTAAAAGAATATAGTATACATGGCATAAGCATATGAGAACTGTCAGCAACTTAATTGGGCAACAGTTGAGAAGTAACATGGTGTTGTACATTTACCCCTATTAATATACTTTCTTTTAGAGCTAACCTTCATCTATCCAAATATTTAGAAGGATTTTCCATATTATGCAATTTCCTTTGCTTATCGGTATGCAAATAAAAATAGAGTTAAATAATCTTCACAAAGAGCAACATAGCAAAATATCTGTCTTTATAGGGTTCTTTTCTGTTGAAGATGAAAGATGTACAATCTACAACTGAGCATCAGAAACTATCTATATACAGTTATAGATCTCCCATGCAAGACTAGAGTTTTCTGAGGGGTGGGAGTTACCTTTGTTAATTTGTTGTGCTGATCATCCATTACAAGCACATCATCTTCCAATTTCTTTATCTTGGCCTCTGCAGTTACTTTCTCTAGCTGCAGCTTTTGTCTTGCAGCCTCTTCTTCCTCAAGTTGTTCCTCAAGGTCCTTAAAGATTAAAAAATATACAGTGCAGTAAGAATAATAAAATTGAAATTTTTTTGGACTTGATTGATTGTTGATTATAAGGGATTTTATTTTTACACAGATCACACATACTTATCATAATCAACATCTAAGCTGCAAGAATGAGAAAAGTTACATCCAAGGCAACTGGAATACATTGTGGGAAGGCATACGTGGAAAGCAAGAAGTCTAAGGATTTCCAGCAATGGTAGCAAGCCTCACATGATGCTGAGAAACCCTAACTAATGCCAACTCTATTTTATTCTTGGCTGTGTGTGCAAAATTGCTTGTGTGCGTTTCAGAATTGGTACAAAATTATGTGTTTTCATGCACGTACAGTTTAGAGTGATTATTGTATGAAAGCTCTATCATTAGACATGAATAGGAGCAAGCGAGAAGTTGACAGAAGCCAATTTTTAATGGAAAAAATTACTTTCTCATATGAAACAAAAGTGATTTAAAGTACATTTTAGTTTATATATATGTGGGTGGATGTGGTTGTTTGTGTGTGAAGGTAATAGATAATGTATTTGGTACAATATATATAAATGTAGATACAAACAAATAACAAGCGTTGTGTTGGTACCTGCATCTGCTGCAGTGTTTTTTTCTTTTCTGCTTGCAGCAGTTGTCCACGATCTTCCTCTTCTTCCAATCTGGCTTCCATTTCATGGAGGACCTCCTCCAATTCTTGCTTTTTGGCTTGTAAACGTATGCGCATTTCTTCTGCCTCAGCATACAGTTCAGTTTCAGCCTGAAGCTGCTCTTGGAGAAGAGTCTTCTCCTCAACCAACTAGAAGAAAGAACATTTTCCTAAAATTAAAAATGCTCTAGTGCCATTTTTCATTAGTCTGTGGCTGAGCTTTCCTTGTGTGAGAAATCATGGCTGTTCCCAATGACAGATGGCTCCCATTGCAGACAACAGGTTATACTGAACCTTTCTAGTAAAATATAGTGAATGTAAATCCAACTTAACTATTTCTTATATTTCTCATATTTATTTCAGTCTACCAAAAGGTGATTGACTGCTTGTACTTCTATACCTGGACATGTTTCATCTGTATCTCCTTCAGTTCAATCTCTGTTCTAAAGAATTTCTCGTTCACTCTTTGTAGCTCTTCATCTTTGAGCTGCATTTCTTCTTCTTGTCGGGTTACTTGGAGGAGAGGCTTAACCTGTTGGAAAATGGCCATTAGCTGGATGACTGGGAAATCATGTCCATGGTACATTGAGTTATTTTGTTTTATAGTTCAATTTTATTGGCTTGTCAAGGCTCAGTTTTCTAGGAAAAATATACTTACTTTAGTAAATAGTCTCCACCACTGCCAGTTTCTGAGCTTCAAGTAAGCAGCACAGTTCCTCTGGATAACTTTCATGGCAGTTAACTGCTGTTGCCTCTTTGCAAAGGCCCTGTATTTTAAATCAACAATAATCAATCTTTTTCCAATTATTTACCAATAGCAATCTAGAAAGTATTCTTTATAGACCCTGAAAAGAAGAATTTCAAAATGTATACTATCTTTTGGTCATTAAGCATTCACTTACTTTCTGGCAAGGTATCCACGAGCTTGGGCTTGGAAGGAAATAATAATATCTGTTATCTTTAAATCACGCTCCTCTTCTAGATGGGCCAGGACTCCAGTCCTGAAGAAAACTTTACTTTGACCAATTCTGTATAAATTTGTGTCAAGTTCCAATGCTCTCATCTAGAAAAATACAACAAACAATATTTATCACAGGATACATAATGTAGAATTTCTTGCCTCATATATGCACAGTTTTTCCCTACTAATTGTTCAGTTCCCCCCTCTGTCCATGAGTATGGTTTAACCAATCACATGAGTCAATGGGGCACCCGTACATAGGTGCATGACCAGTTTTAGAATGTGTAAATAAATATGTCGAATTTACCCTAATATTCATGTATATCATTCTGTTCCTGTTTACATATGCATCGTACCGTTCATATCTCTAAAATTATGTGTTGTGATAGTCATGCTCTACAGTAAATCGGCAAATCCTTGTTCTCATCATGTAGTGATTTGTCTCACTTACCATAAGCATACAAGATTGTTTGCCATCCATGAAGCCTTTAGGGATAGCACCTGCTGTGAGGATTTCATACCTATAAGGAAAGGGAAGGAATATTATATGATATGTATGTTGCACTATTATGATACTGCAAAGCAGAGTGGGAAGTCTGTTTCTTTGCCTCAAATATTGAGTTTTGGGATTTTGTTGGGTCAAATGTATAAATTTCAGTTTGATTTACCTGTAATCTAGCAATATATTAACCTTTAATATAGATTTTCTATATAGGGCTCCAGTATTTGTTGGGTTATTATTAATTAAATAATCATTTTAAAACTATTAATTTGGCAAAAATGTGGTATTTACCTTCCCACTCCCTTGCCCATGTAATGAAATAGGAATTCTCTTCATTATATTATTGACCTCACAGGCTTCATTGACTATTAAAGGGAAGTTAAACCCTCCAACAAATTATGCAAAATTGGTCATTTGGTAATTGGTAATTTTTTTCCCTTAGTTTCTCAACAGCAGGAGGGTGCCTCTGTGCTGCCTGGCCAGTGCAGGGGTAAGTGAATAATGCATCAAGCATCTCTGGATGCTTCTCGGCACATTTATCTTGCTTCTTGCTAACTTGACTTTAAGGGGGTCATTTATCAAAGGTCAAGTTTTGTGAGGTTTTTTATACCTCGAATAAACGCACAACTCGAACCTAAATTATAAAAAAACTCGAATCAGTGCTTTCAAGGTGAAAAACCCAAATACTCGAATTGATTGAGTTTTCGCCAAAAAAAATTGCTCAGATTTATCTCATTTTCGAGTGCAAACCACTGAAAAAAACCTAAACATCATGAAGGCTACTAACATCTTCAAATGGTTCAAAGGATCTCTGCCACTGACTTCTGCATGATCTTGACAGGTTTTAGCTGGAGTTTTTTTTAGATTCAAGCTATTCCCAGCTTCTGGGCATAATAAATCTTGAAAAATGTAGGGCTTTTTTTACCCAAAAATCCTAGTTTTTACTGAAAACTACCCTTGAAAACTCGAATTTTTTGGGAAAATACAACTTGACCGTTGATAACCTCCTAAATCTGACCGTAGATGAGGATCAAGAGAAATGTGTAGAGAAGCATCCGGATATGCTTCCTGTCATTCAATCTTTTGGTGGCCTTCCGGCATAGCAACACAGCACTGCTAATGAAAATAGTTTTAATAGCATTGTGAAATGACTAATATTATAAAAATGAAACAAATAATATGGTGCTTCCCCGTTAATATAACATCCATCCCAATTGAGAAGAAGCCTGGGTTTCTGAATACCAATGAAACAGCTGTCTTTCAAACAAAGGGTCAGGGCTTCTTAAGTCTCCTTTGAAAATTGATGAGGGTGGTTACAATTTATTGGCAATGAAATTACATTTTCTCTTACCGCTGACGGAATTCCTGAAATACAATTCTGTTAGGGAATCCTTGGCGACAAATTCTGATGCCTTCTAAGACACCATTGCATCTCAGTTGTTCCAGCACAAGGTGGGCGTCAAGTTTTCCTGCCTGAACAGTTATAACAGAAAATTACTTTGTTAAACAGTTATTTAATATATAGCACTTTTGAGTTAATGAGCACAAGTGCGGACCAGAAAGAGAGACACATACTTTTAACCCTTTTTAGTGTAGCTCACCACATATACCCTGTGCCCACAGCACAAACTCTGTTGCTTCAGGTTCCTCTTTGATCAGAGATAATCTGCTCTAATGCATGTTTATTGTTTACCACCATATACTGCAGCTCCTACCCAAAATCTTGTCCAATGAATTTGCCAAAGACTCCAAGTTTCATGGAAGATTTAGTCGCCTGTCGACTAATCGCTTCATCTTTGCGGCGACCAATCTTCCCGAACGCCTTCCGGCGCTAAGCACAAATGGCGATTAGTTTTCTGAAGTCGCCCGTAGCTGCCTCACGAGGAAACTTCAGGCGACTTCGGAAAATGAATCTTCGCGTGTGCTTAGTACCGGCGATTTTTCATTTTGGTCAGCGCAAGAGTGAGGGAAGGCGTTCGGGGAGATTGGTCGCGCAAAGACGAGGCAATTAGTCGCCAGGCGACTAAATCTCCCCGAGACGCCCAGTGTGACCGTACCCTAAAAGTTGAAACGTGCTAATAATAAAATGCTAATAACTACGCAAGTAAATTATATAGATTCACTAGAAACTGGAGTACAGAACTCCTTCGTGTAACTGCAAAAGTAAAATAAATAGAGTTTGAAATTACTTGTTTTTTATGATTTGGGATAATGCAGCGGACAAAATTAGGGCTTGTGTTTCTCAGAGTTGTCATCAGCTTGGTAAGTTGCTCTTTATACAGTTGCCCAACAGTACGGAACATGCCCTTTTTCGTTTTTGAAGCACTTGGGAGAGAACTTTCTGTCATTTTTGCCATCTGATCCAATCCTACAATCCTATCAACTAAAACAAAAATACATTTAATATTACATTTTCTTAGTCATAAGAATGTAGGGAAATATTAAAAAGACAACATTGCATCACTCAAAGGCAAGATAAGTAACTAATACATCTTCAACAATTTATTTTCTAACCTGACTTGTCAACTCTACAGAAAACCGAACCTGGTTAGGGTGAGAAGGGCTAAAAGGAGCCAAAAAGCCCTTCATAAGCAATTATATGCAAAGTGAAGCCTTCTGAAATCAGAATGTATTTACTTGTCTCATGCCATACACATGGCTAATTCTAAGCAACTTTTCAATTGGTCTTCAACTGGTCTTTTTTATTGTTTTTTCTTTTGATTCTTTCCAGCTTTCAAATGGGGGTCACTGACCCCATCTAAATATCAAATGCTCTGTAAGGTTACTGTTACATTTTTTACTCATCTGTCTATTCAGGCCCTCTCATATTCCATATTCCAGTCTCTTATTCAAATCAGAGCATGGTTGCTAGGGTAATTTGGACTGCAAACTGAATAAAAAGCTGAATAACTGAAAAACCACAAATAATAAATAATGAAAACCAATTGTCTCAGAATACCTCTAATATAAAGGTGAACAGTCCCTTTAAAGTTTACATTGAAATTAATTCATTTAAAAAATAATACCCCATAGAGGTGGTTTTAAAAAAAAAATGTTGGTTTCATGACGTTCAGCTACTTTATGCAAAAATAAATATATAATTATGGTAATTTCCAGATATGCAAGGGTGGGCAACTTTATCATTATTTGGTTTACTGAGCACATTTGAGTAATATAAAAATATGTGGACTAATTACTCTATGTTAACAATACTTTGTCTACGATTCTGGCATACCATCTTTCCACAGGTCTGCAACAAATTTATCGGATGACTGGTTGAGGAGAGCTGTCACGTTGTCATTCAGTGGATCCATGTTTTTGGTAAGCCACGCAGTAGCATCATAATCCACCTGAACAGAACAGTAAGTATGTGTATGAGGGAAGTGTTTCCTATATATACTGGTCTTTTATCAAGTCTTGTAATAAAAAGGTCCATTCAGTAAATAATATCTGTAAAGTCATGGTAATATAACACTGAATGCAGCCTTCACAATAAACATGCCTAGTTCTAACTTATAAACAACATACCTTTCCTGCATAATGTACTAAGGTGAATATGGTTTTATCCTTCAGTTGTTTTGGTTTTTGGAATTTAATGTGGTTTCCTTGCTCTTGAAATACTTTCTCCACAAAAGAGACGTCGGTGGCTTTAGGGAACCAACACTCTTCATCCAAAAGGGCCAAGATACCAGGTGGGTTATTCTGAAAAGATATTAATAAAGTTAGCATATTTTAGGCTTTTGGACTACTGGTAAACTTAAAATATATATAATGTATAAAGTACCCCCTATTGTAAAATATAAGGCTATAAGGATTTCCATGACAATTTAAAAGCACACGCTTTATAAAGATCAAGGAACTCCTAGGTGACTTCTAATATCCTCATATTTTAGTAAATTAGTAAATTTAGTAAATCGCTAAGCACCAATTATAACCGATTGCATCACCATTTATAAGGATATATTTTACAGGATATTCTTGGCTCTTGTATTTTATATTTTATATACTGATTTACAGTGTATTACATTAATCAAATCAAAAGAGTGTCACGTCCTTTGAGTGGACTTACAGGCCTTTCAATTAGTTCTATGCAAGGTTGCAGATCAAGACCAAAGTCGATGAAGCTCCATTCAATGCCTTCTCTTTGATATTCTTCTTGTTCCATGATGAACATGGTGTGATTGAAAAGCTGCTGGAGCTTTTCATTGGTGTAGTTGATACAAAGTTGCTCAAATGAGTTGACCTGAAATTAGGCAAAAATGTTACCGTTAAAAAGAATACCTATTCCATTTTTTCCTTTAAATTACCATTGATTGTGATGTGTGGCATACGCTGAAAGACACATTGTAGATTAATTATTTTTATGTCTAGAACACTGGAATTTTATTTCTCTAAAACACATTAATTTACAATAAACTCTACTACACAGATAACAAACTTCCCAATTTAAACACTGGAATTTTTTTACCACTTTACAAATCTGTCTATGAACTTTATCTTCCCTAAGCCTGAACATTTCTGTTACACTGTAACCCTACTTTGTAACATGCAGCGGAAGTGCCAAAGGATGCAATAGTAACAAACAATTTTACTTACTTCGAAAATTTCAAAGCCTGCAATATCAAGGATACCAAGGAAAGAGGCTCCTTGTCTTTTGGTTTTGTCCAAAGCCTTGTTGACTCGACTGAGCAACCAAAGGAAAAGACGTTCATATGTTGCTTTAGCTAAGGCTTCAATGGCAAAATCGGCCTGCACGGAACGGAAAAGTAACAGTAAGTTTAAGCTTTTAGCTGTAGCATTATATTTTTTTCATTTGGATCATTAAATTTCTTTTTAATATTGTTAAATAACATTGTCCAAAATATCCAGTGTTCTGCAAGTTCAGAAATCACTATCATGAAAAAGATATAGTTGCTTAGAATTAAAATTCCCTTTCATTATGCAGATTGCATATTTGCGTATACAGATATGGGACCTATTATCCAGAATGCATGGGACCTGGAGCTTTCCGGATAACGGATCTTTCTGTAATTTAGATCTTAATACCTTGGGGCAAATTCCCTAAGCAGCACTAATTCGCTAGCGTCTGCTTCGCCCACATCGCAACACTTCACCAGCGTAATTTTGCCCAGACAACGGTAATTCCCTAAAATGCGAAGTTGCATCCAGGGCGCTGAACACTAGCGAAGTTGCACTAGCGTTAATTTGGCAATCAGAGCAAAGTTGCTCTAGCGTTGGCTTATTTGCATACGGCGGGAATTTAAAGTTGAATGGACGTATATGTTGCAGCAAATACATTACATTACAAAAGCCCAGGGAACCTTAATAAAAGAAAATAGAGTTGTTATATTGCCCTACACATGAGCCCAGTGTATAGTTAATGTTCCATATGTTAGGAAATGTAGGGGGGAAGCCGGTTACCCCCAATAAAATTACGCTTTTTTGCAGCCTATCACCCTGAAAAAAGGAAAGACGCCAGTGTTTTTTGGGACTTTTTTTTTTCAACTAAATTTTGAGGAAGTCCTATCCACTCTATTGCACTTCATCTGATCTGAGGTGGCAAAGGCAAGAGGTAACTTTCAGTAAAATCCGCATCTTACTGAATTTGCATAGTTACGTCTCTGCGCCAGAGCTACAATTCACCTGGCGTTAGAGTGCAAATGATCACTTGAGTCTGTCTCTTTTGTTAGAGAGGCTACGCCTGCGCCCATTAGGGAATTGGCAGTACTGAAATGACACCACTCTGGCGAATTAACGCTAGCGTTAGCCACTTCGTGCTTTGGGGAATCTGCTCCCTTAAGTCTACTACAAAATCATATAAGCATTACATAAACCTAGTATGCTGATTCTGCTTCCAATAAGGATTAGTTATATCTGAGTTTGGATCGTGTACAAAGTATAGTGTTATTATTACAGAGAAAAATCTGGATTATTTGGATAAAACTGAGTCTATGGGAGTCGGCCTTTCCGCAATTCAGAGCTTTGTAGATAATGGGTTTCCGAATAATGGATCCCATACCTGCACTACCTTTTCACACTAATTATAATTATATAAAAGCGGAGCAAAGCAGTCTGATAAACAACAGCAAATTCATCCCTTCACTCATTCCCCCAAGATTCAGTTTATAAACTAAAAAAAAAAAAAAGACTTACTTGTTCTTTTGTCTGTGCTTTCTGCACAAAATCACGCCCCACCTTGATACGCGGAGTGAGGATGCATCGCGCAAAATCTGTCACATTGATTCCTGAAAGGTGGCACACTTTCTGGGCAGCTAAAAAAAAAGGACATATATGTTAGCTGGAAATTATGTATCTGGCTTGTAATGTCCACTGAGGCTATCAGCCCTGAATTAAATTCCTAAGGAATGTGAACATTAGATTCACATTGTAACCGCTCCATCCTCAAAGGTTTCCTCTAAAAGAAATCTTACCGAATCAACTGCAATGGTGAGAAATGAGGAAAACAGTGGTGTATTCTATTGTATTATTCATAAAATGCAGTATGATAACTCAGCAATATGGGTCTATATTTATATTTTTAATACATATCTTAAATGGATACAAGGTAATGATTTATTATTACAGAGAAAAAGGAAATCATTTTTAAAATTTGGAGTCTATGGGAGACAGGCATTCTGTAATTCGGAGCTTTGTGGATAACAGGTTTCCGGATAATGGATCCCATACCTGTATGCCTTTTAAATACAATAATGTTTATGGGTCGATTGTGCATTTGAAAGTGGGATCATTTCATTTATTCATACTATATTTCATACTTCACAAGGATAACCGTAAGAAATTATTGCTACAAGCTGCCCTTTTAATCTAAGTTGAAAAAAATTAGATAGCAGTCAGATTGCGCTCCTCTTATGGTATTACACATATGTAGTTTACGGGAACTAGGTTTTAAGGGCTAGTCCACACGGGGAGATAGCGACGCGTTTGCGGCGCAGGCGACAGTTTTGTATGGGCGCCTATGTAAAAACGCCTGTGCTAACCACACGAGGCGATGCGCTTTTCAACAGTCGCCTGAAAATGCCTCGCCAGGCTTTTTCAGGCGACTGTTGAAAAGCGCATCGCCTCGTGTGGTTAGCACAGGCGTTTTTACATAGGCGCCCATACAAAACTGTTGCCTGCGCCGGTCGCGGTGACTGTCGCGGCGCTTTGTCGCCGCGACCGCAAACGCGTCGCTATCTCCCCGTGTGGACTAGCCTTAAACATTTAAAATAATCTTGTTTGAGATAAGTAATTAAGGTGAGTCTCACTGAGTATACAGGCTTTCCACATTAGAATTGACATATTCCGTTTCCTTTTCTTATCCGATAAATACTGATTAATAAAAAGTTTGAAGAGAGTATGACGTGTTTGATTAATACTTTTGAGTTGTGGGCTATTGTAAGCATAATAAAAACAATAAAAGCTTTCTTTTAGAATCATTATTTTGCCTTATTTAGAGACATACCAGTGTCATCTGGCATAGACGCTTGATCTGTGTTCCTTTCTTTCTTGAAGACAATGTTGCCAAGTTGGAGAACAGACGACACAACCTTCATCATTGCTATTGAAATAATAAGAAAAGTCCTATAATAACACATCAGATATAGATGTACACAGTTTAGATCCTGCTTGACGTACACCCCATTTTTTGTTATTATTCGGTTTCTGTTTGTCAGTATACACATCTCCAGTTATTGCTGGTCCAGTGGCAAAATTCTTTAATGGCAGCATTTATTTTTGCAATATCAAAAAAGCCAGTTATGAAACCAATGATGAATACTTTGAATCCATATTATTAAATTTATTGGTGTTTTAAGATACTTCAAACAGCACTGACTGGCTACAATTTAACGCACCGTTAGCATCTTTTTTTTTCCACCCTAAATCATTATCTACGTTGCAAGACTTCAAAACTGCTGACCCCCGGCTTAAACCACTGAATCACAGAGATTCGTACAGAGACTTGTTTAAACTTCTAAACCTGATACTGAAATTAAAAACACTCTCTCTCTTTATATTTCTTATTTTTTTTCCTAAACCCTTACAGTGATCTGGGGTATTGCCCAAACAGATAAACACATATAAAATAACTATGACATGTACAGATTACATAGAGATACGAGGACTCGTCTCATATAGTGAGGCATAGTAAGACCTTCCTTTTCTCCATACTCCTTGCAAGAGGGAAAAAAAATGTTTAGATCAATATAATTTTAGGCTTAGATAATTATCCCTCAACTCTGACGAGGAGGAAGCTTTTGGATTTTAGCACATGGCTATAGCAATCACTCAAAATACCCTTAATGAACAACATGTCTGTGACCAAATTTGTACAAGCTGAAAATCTTCCTTTGAGATCTGGAGCAAGGTGATTTTTTCCCTTATTTTCACCTATTGTTAGTAGACGCAGCAGGAGGACTGCAGGTTACATAGAGCTTAGAGATATTATAGACCCTGGTGCTCAAAGGTTCCAGGGTTTATCTATAATTATTTTAACATAAAATAGACTGAAAACATGTAGTCCTGGATAAATGACCTACTATTTAGAAAGGCTGGATTTAAGTGCTATAGGATATCCCGCAGTACAAAAACAGATATTGGTTCCTTCTACCATTGCCAACATTTTGCTTGCATAAAGAAATGGAAACAAGGCTACCAATGGAACTAGAAATGGAATTGACTTGAATCTTACATAGTTGTTCCTCTTCTGTGAAACCCATGATGCCCATGGCTTCCAAAGTTTCCTGGAACATGTCACCATCATCTTGTGCAGGAACCGGCACATAGCCATAGGATAAAAATGTGTAGTTTCCAAAACCTTCAAGCAATAACTCCTCTGAAAACATACACAAAAATTAATTGGTCAATGACTGTATAAGAAAATTGCGTATATCCATAGAGCAGTGTATTTCTTGCCTTAGCTTTGGCATTCTTAAATTGGCCATACACGTAGAGATCTGCTCGTTTCATCAAACAAGCTTATCTCTACCAAATATGCCCACATTGAGGTGGGCGATATAGGGCTGATCCGATTGTTGGCCCTATAGTCCAACGATTGGATCATAATGTAGCCAATACGGGAGGTTGGATTGCAGGACCGCATCAACAAATAGATGCATCCACAATCCAACAAGATTATTAACCCTTCCCAATCTGACCGGCTGGCCTTCGGGCAGATATCGATCAGGAAAGCCGGTCGAAGTGACTTACATACGGGCCGATAAGCTACTGATTCGGTCTGTCGGCAGCTTTTATCGAACTGTGTATGGCCAGCATAAAGATGAAGCAACACATACAGTACCTATAAATTAATGATGTTGCCTAGGTAAATTGCCTCATCTGAGACTAAAAGTATGACTGCTTTCAGTGATATTCATAAATGCAATACACAATATTGTGCAGGTTTATTTAAAGTATTTTGACACAATGGGATGTATTAAAGCACTTAAAGGAAAACTATACCCCCCAAACAATGTAAGTCTCTATAAAAAGATATTGCATAAAACAGCTCATATGTAAAATCCTGCTTCATGTAAATAAACCATTTTCATAATAATATACTTTTCTAGTAGTATGTGCCATTGGGTAATCATAAATTGAAAATTGCCATTTTAAAAAATAAGGGCCGCCCCCTGGGATCATACGATTCATTGTGCACACAAACAAACCAACAAACTATACATGTTAGGTCACATGAGCCAATTAACAGACAGGGTTGTGTCTTTTGCTTCTACACTTCTTCCTGTTACAGTTAGAGTTGATGTATTTCTGGTCAGGTGATCTCTGAGGCAGCACACAGACCATCACAAAATGGTGACTCAAGGCAAGAGATGTAAAAGGGCAATATTTACTTAAATATATATTCCAGTTTGGTAAGATTCTTTAAAATGCCACTTAATATGATATAAACTATCTGTTGCTTAAGTATTCATTTTGGGGGTATAGTTTTCCTTTAATGACCCTTGCTGTGCAGAGTGCCAGAGCCAGAGCTGGAACTAAGAATGTGTTCAGTGTTGTCAAAATGACAGAAGTTGCATCTCACTTACCTCTCCAAGCAGGCTTGGAACCCTGGATCATATAATAAAATATGTGGAAAGTCCTTTCCTCTCTTGCTTGTCGGATGGCACGAGATTTTTCAAGCAAATCTATTTAGTAGCTAAAGGCAAACATGTCTATATATGACTTCTTTGGATCTGAAACTGGTGATTTCATTTCTGTTTATATAAAAATGATTTGCTAAACTCCATCAGCCCTTATATGGACAGTACGTTTTATATTTATACATTTGCATAAACTATTCCGCTCTAATTAATATAAATGTATTGTAAATCAGATTTATCATTCCCTAATGTGCTTCAGATTAAGTCCAGTAATTATAACACACATTAGCTGGTTAGATGTGATGGGGCTCATTAACTAAAGTGCTCCTGTTCATTTTTCACACCTTAATATTATTTAAATTTTAATCAATGAAAGTCTGTTTTTTCACACATGCCCATTTTCCTTCTTGAAAGTATTAGTGCCTTTGAAGTTTGCTGAATCAAAATAGTTAACTGCAGTAAAAGTATTGAATAGGTAAATGTTACTATCCCAACAACCTATAATGATTGTTGGGATATAAAACAAAAGAATATTTCTATTATTAGGGTATCCAGTGGCCTACAAAACTTGGCCTTGTACTTCACAGCCATTGGAGTTCCATAGTATGTAATTCTAGTAATTTTTGGTGCAACAAGTTTTGCTTAGAAAGATAAGCTTTCCAGGGGTACGGAGAGAATTCCCTCGAATAGGAGAGATCAAAGGGAAACAGTAGTATCTGCTGCATCACCATGATGGTCTTTTTATTTTCATGCTGTAGACTACAGTGGGTGACTCTTAAAATATCAGATCATCGTTTTGTAATTTGAGATTATGTTCCCAATATTTAAATTGCTTCAATTGTTTGGGACCCTGCCTACCCAAGGTTCCATGGACTTCTTTTTATGCCATCATTATTTTATAAAGCTGAAGCCACAGACATCTCTAATGTTGAATCCATAATGAAAGGCAGTGAGCACTGATTTAGATGGCTGTCTAAGCTGGTTTATGGCGTTCCTCTATTGTTTTATGCAAAGGATACAGGTTTCAATGTTTGCACCAACAATATAGCCTGTCACATCAAAGTTGATACGGATAAATTTACCCTAAGAGAAAAATAAAATTGATTACATTCAACAGCATCAGTGATATTTATTAGAGCTAAATACAACATTTACTAATAATAACCATTATTTTTTTTTCAATTCTTCATTAAAACAATCGCCCATAAAAACCCTAGACAGCAGTAATTATATGACAGTATAATACAGAGTTCCCAGCCCACATAACCAAAGCCCACAACAACTCTTTTTTTTTTTCATTTTTCACCTAAGAACAAGCTATTGGGCTATTTTTAAGAATATAAGCCTTCCTATTCTGCCTATTTCTAGTCTATAAGTACAAGTACTAACTGACTGTCAGGATCACTAATCCAAGAAACCAAAAGAAGGGGTTGCATTTTATTGTTATTTTAACGTCTTATTTCTTTATATGTTTCTTCTTAGGCCCTCTCCTATTCATTATCCATTCCGACCTCCAAACTGCATTCTGGTTGCCCTAGCAATAAAACAGCAACTCCAAACTTGAAAAATGCAGAACGATAAAAATGTAAGTATTTCAAAAACCACATACGTAACATTTAAGGTAATCTACCTCTTCAAGAAATGCCAATATACCTTATGACTGGTTTATCCTATTCTATACAGTTTGTAAGTCTACATTTCTATTTACTTTATGAATCCACTACAATCAGGGGGTTATTTACTAAAATCTGAATTTATCTCATATTTTATTTTAAAAAAACACGACCAAACTCCCATGCCTAGATTTTAGCTTATTCTTTATTAATAAAAAAACTTGATTCAATCAGATCGTGTAAAAAACAGAAAAAAAACAGAATCTGGCTTTCCCCGAAATTGCTCTAATTTTTTTTGGGCTTATTTCCTAAATTGCTCTAATTTTTCCAAGTTTTTGCCCAAAAACCCCTGAAAAAGTTTGATTTTCAGGCTAAACCCAGAGAACACCATGAAAAATTCAAATTGAAAACGGTGACTCTCCCATTGACAAGACTTTGACATGTCTGAGATGGCAGATTTTTAGATTCTGGCTTTTTTGCAGCATCAGTGTATAATAAATGTAGAAAAAGTTGAGTTTTTTTTTGTTCTAAAAAATTGAGTTTTCTAGTGGAAAAGTCGAGATTCGAGATTTGTTTTTTTTCATATTGTAATTTTTTATTGTAATTTCCAATATAGTACAGAATAGAAGTAGTAGACTCTTACATTTCAAAGCCATTGTTCTGTACAACTATCACAACATAAAAATAAACATAACAAATATTTACCATATGGCTTGAGGGGGGCTGAGGGGGGGAAAGGGGGGCACCAGAGAAAGTTTTCGAGATTTTAACATTTGGATTTTAATAAATATCCCCCTTAATCTTAAAAGAGACAAAGAGTATATATGTATATCTAATGTACTTACAAATCTGGAAGAGTTGTCATTCTTTACTGTTTTGGCATTACCAAAAGCTTCTAGAATAGGATTGGCTTGAAGAAGCTGCTTTTCCAGCTCTCCCTGGAATTCATATCAAACAATATTACACACATTCTTATACGGAAGAAATAGGCAGTACACATTGCTGAGGTGAGGTGCATATAGTAAAACTATAAGAACACCATGATAAGTTCTTGAACTCCAATTATGCCTTTGAAAGAGCCGAATAATATGCCAGTGCAAAGCAATTAAACTGTCTGCTGTAGCATGAAAGCTGAAGCAACTACATTATGGTTTTTGATTCATAGATCAAAGCTTCGGAGCACTATCTGCTAAGTGTTATTACTAAGATCCTGCAATTGGCCTGGGAACAAAAACAAAGTAAATGACTAGGGCCTCCTTAGCTGCTTAAAGAAACTATTGACCTGTGTAGCGTTAGGCCATGTTACAAAGGACTGTGCAGCAGAGAGCTAAACAGCAGCTGTCTCTTTCTTTTAACTATTGTACTGCCAGGAGGGCTTACAATGCATTATTGTGTTAAATGCAGCAGCATGTAAATTTAATAATAAACCAGCGCTCTTGATAAATGAATAATTTTACATGCAAAGCCACATTGACCTCTGCTATTTGTAATAGCTACACAGTGAGCATGGCATGCACTTTGAGGGGCATCATATTGTGTGTATGAATGCAGGTTTCATACTGCCACCTTAACTAAAGCAACTGGAGGAAGCAATTAATCTGTCATATAATAAAAATGGATCTACTTGGGAATATCTGGTATGACAAGCTAGCCATACATGTACCAGTTCTCAGTAACTGTATGCTGGTCTGGCATTCTGAACTCCATCTACCATTTATATTAGTTGCTTTATCCAATAAGAAGGTTTGGAAATTTCTGGTGGACCATGTTGTCCCGTGTATGGTGCATTGGTAGATGAGGAAAAGGAAATAAGGAGGAAGAGGAAATGAAGATCAGTTGCAGTTTGTCTTCACTTCCTCTCTTCCTATTGTTCATTTATTGGCTCATAAGGATAGGTTTAAGCGTCACTATGACACATAGTATGTGGTGTATATGGTAATATTATAGAATGAATTGGATTATAGGAATATCCGTTTTAAGATCAATTACATCCTTATTTTTTTCTGTTTCTTTAACGCAGCCCCCAAAAACGCAGAGCAAGCCATCTGTACTAGTTATTGTAAGAAATTAAATGTATCAGATTATAATGGTAATTGTAGAAAATAGAAAAAAAATACAATAGCAAGCAAGAAAGCATGCACTCATGCAAACAAATAATAACAGTTAAGGAAAGGTCACACGTTAATCAGAATAATAACTCATGCATTTTTCCAGTGCAAATCACAGCTATTTTTTTCTAAAAAGTTCAACCTCAGAAGGCCTCAATATTTAGAAGTGTATTGAGTTTTCAAGTACAGATTGATACTTTCAAGAACTTAGGAAACATTCAGCTACAAATATCACACAATTATATGAGTTTTGACTGTAGATCTGTGGCTCTCACCAATTATAAAGGTCGCTTGTTTAGCAAAAGATCTAAAAATCAAGGTGGCCTCAAACAGGTCCCTATCTAGCTATTTATTGTGTAGAATATCTTGTTGTAAAAGGTAGCCAAGAATTAATCTAATGTAGCCACATGTGTAAATTGGAAATGAAAGCTTAGCTTAACATTTTATTATAAATTGGTGGAGAGCCAAATCTCTAGGTGTGTCAGATTTCATGATCAGAAAAAAATGTGTAAAAACATGTGCTATTGTTGCATTTCCCCTTGTGATAAGTCTGATTCCACCATTAACACAACCCATGATTTTATTATGTGCAACAATAGCATGCAAATCTCCACTCGGTGTTACTAAATCCACACTGCACAATCTAGATTACTCACGTAAGCAAAAGATGGGCCTTGCTGTAGTTGAATAATGCGGTAAAAGAAGCATTAGAATGATGCTTAAACATAATCATTGATCCCATTCATACAAACATAAATGAATCCGATTGAATAGACACATGAAAACTAGTATAATGTATATTAATGTAATTTATGGCATTTGTTGGTGATTTATATTATTTAAAAGGTGTAGTATTAGTTATGGATGTACTGAATCCACTAGTTTGGATTCTGCTAAACCCCCAAATCCTTTGCAAAAGATTCGGCAGAATACCAAACCCGAATCCCAATTTGCATATGCAAATTAGGGTTGGAAAGAGGAAAACAATTTTTACTTCCTTGTTTTGTGACACAAAGTCATGAGATTTCCCTCCCCATCCTAATTTGCATATTTAAATTAGGATTTGTTTCAGCTGGGCAGAAGGATTAGGCCGATTCCGAATTCTGCTGAAAAGGCCGAATCCCGAACTGAATCCTGGATTTGGTGCATCCCTAGTATTAGTATTATATTATTTATGGGGGGCTCTTTCTATAACACATTAAGAGCCATGTTCCCCAATATTAGAAATAAGAAAACAGCTTTATTATACTTAAAAAATAATTGTACTAATAAATGGGAAAAAAAACCAATATTCATAAAGGATATAGTTTAAGTTAAGTTTAAGTTATAAGTTTATTTTCTAAACTATCCAGATTATATATACAATAAATAAATGTGCTTGTGACTGTTAGAATTATCACACTGAAACCTGAAGACAAAAAGTTATTACAATAAAAATATTGAATGTCTCTATGAACAAATCGGGCTACATTCTTAGTCTATTTTATTACATGTTTAGGTTGTATATAGTATAGGACAGGCCCTTGTGATATTTTAAACTTTCTACTGTTGATCTTTTGAGGACTTTATAAACAAATCCAAGTGGCAGAAAAGGGACAGAACACAGGATTCCAACCCAAAGACTCATTTCTATATGGTGAATGTCAAACAGTGCCTAATCTTTCCATAAACATGAAAAATACAACTTGGCCATATATTCTTGTCTTGTCGGTTCCTTGGAAGAATAACAAATAAATGGTGCTGTTCCCCTTACTTTGCTCTTTTCAGCTAATAGAATATATCAGGAAGAAGCTGGAGAAGTCTACTTACAGTGATGGTAGTGTCTTTCTTTCCTTTGTGTGATGATGCCACAACAGCGAGGTATTGAATGACCTTCTTGGTGTTCTCTGTTTTACCTGCACCCGATTCACCCCTGGGGAATATAACATATGTAAGTAGCAGACCCTAAATTTACTAAATTTAGGGGCCCATTTACTTCGTTCAAGTGAAGGAATAGAAGAAAAAAAGTTCGAATTTCGAATGGTCGAATATGGCTACTTCGACTATCGAATGGGCTACTTCGACCTTCGACTAAGACCTTCGACTGCGAATCGAACGATTCGAACTAAAAATCGTTCGACTATTCGACCATTCGATAGTCGAAGTACTGTATCTTTAAAAATCTCTTCGACCCCCTAGTTCGCCACCTAAAACCTACCGAGGCCAATTTTAGCCTATGGGGAAGGTTCCCATAGGCTTCCTAACAATTTCCTGATCGAAGGAATATCCTTCGATCGATGGATTAAAATCCATTTGAATCGTTCGATTCGATCGTAGGAATAGCGCAAAATCCTTCAACTTCGATAGTTAATTAACCCTCAATATTCGACCCTAGGTAAATGTGCCCCTAAAAGTATTATACAGGTATGGGATCCATTACCTGGAAATCTGTTATCCAGAAAAGTCTGAATAACGGAAAAGCAGTCTCCCATAGATTCCATTTTATCCAAATAATACAGATTTATAAAAATTATTTCCTTTTTCTCTGTAATAATAAAACAGTACCTTGTACTTGATCCCAACTAAGATATAATTAATCCTTATTGGAGGAAAAACAATCACATTGGGTTTATTTAATGATTTTCTAGTTGACTTAAGGTTCCAAATTACAGTATGTTATGATTATTCCAGTAAACCCCAGGTAACCGGCATTCTGCATAACAGGTCCCATAATGTTTACAAAAAAAATGTTTCTGAACTGTTCGTTGCCACACAACAATTGTTAAATTACGAATCTAAATAAGAATTACTGGACAGACAAACCTGCCTACTTTGGTAGGTTTGTCTGTCCAGTAATTACTATTTGAATTCTTATTTACAGGCAGCACCTCCATATGATGTTAAATGGTGGAAACTTCTAATTTTAGTTGGATATTAACATTATAATACACAAAAGCCATGCATATCTTGTAAACAAGGCAGGTTTGTTCTAATGAAATCCACCATCTGTTGCTGCTCTCTTTCCTGATTAGGCCACACCAGTCCAACCAATATAATATATACAAAGAGGGATAGGATGGAGCACACAATTCAGCAGATTTTACTGCAAAATATTTATTAGCACAAATTATAGCATTATAAACGGTGAATATTGATGTCATCAGTTATAAACGGTGAGTATTGATGTCATCAGTTATAAACGTTGAGTAGTGATGTCATTTCTGTCACGACTCACTAAATCTTGTTTATTATAATGATTAAAGTACCCCCTTCAGCCTCGTGTTTATATATGGTCATGAAACTCTTTGGTAACTTATAATATCCTTATAATTTACAAGAGGGGGTACTTTATTCACTATATTATCATATAACCAGTTAGGCTCTCACATAACACATGCTAACTTAATGAGGAAATAGCAACTTGGATAGGGAAAGGCAACATCTGAAAGTATGACAAAACTGCGCAAAAGAAAAAGAATATGAAGCTAACTAAAAAACAGGACACAAAAAAGAATACAGGTGGATATCTATAGGTGAATAAAAGAAAAAATGATAAGGCACAAAGTAAGATTTGAAGACAGAGCAGGACAGACAATAAGATGCAGGATATGTCGGAACAAACAAGATGAGATAAAGCAGACAAACACAGGAAACATGAGTCTTTCTTTACTTCTACTCAATCTTCAAAACCTTCTGTTACATATCTATGGAAATATAACTGAGCAAAAGCAATTTTAACCATCAGGTATTAAAGTAACTAAGAACGGGTTATATAGAGGGCATTATAGTTAATTCATTGTGACAGTAATTACATAGGCTCTGTCTTAACCCAATGCTTCTCATCTCCCTGCATACTTTTAGGTCATCGGGCAAATGATTCCTCCTTGTACAAAAATGGTTTACATCAATGAAAATGAAAGTGTTTTAATATAAGGGCTGTATTGTTCAAATGTCAGACAAAGTAAGGGCTCAAGGGATCTGCCATCAAAGTAATATGGCCTTCGCTGAATATCATTAAAATTGTATTTATTGAACCAGCTCTGCAATTATCTTATTATTTATCTTTTGTAATTAAGGCAATTTTAATGGGGTAGCTTACCGTAACATTAACTCTAGGGGGGTTATTTATTAACGCATGATTTTTCCATGGTGTCCATTTTGACGTCAAAACCCCAATACAATTGAGGTAAAAAAAGACATGATTTTTTTGCAAATTTCTTATGCCACAAAGCTGTTCCAAGTCTGAATCTGAAAATACGCCATCTAAAACCAGCCACATTCAGATAAAAGTCAATGACAGATGATCCGTTAACCATTCAGGGTCTTATGCTGGTTTTTCCAAGAAAAACTAAATTTTTTTTGTTGTTTTGGGGCATCAAGTTTTTTGCGTGACAGTCCAAAAAAGTCTCGATTTTTCCAGATCCGATTTTTTTTCGAGTTTTTTTAATGATAAATAAGGGCAAATCATTGGTCATACTTTTTCAATTTAAAAAAAATCTGAAAAATTTGGATTTTGATAAATAGCGCCCTTAGTATGAAGTAGAAAGCAGTATAGAGGACTAAGTGCAAATAAATTGCCAGAAATCCAGACATATAAAAGGTGCGCTTGCTAAATAATTTGCCGGAATTCCACAGATAAAATAGGCATGCTTGCTATGTACCTTGCAGTGTAAATGCATGCAATTTACTAATGTAGACACTAATTAGCATTTGGGTTTGTAAACCACATGCATTTTGTACAACCATTTTTTTAAAAAAAATCTTAATTTGATTTCTTTATAGAAAGAAAGAAACAGTACAGCATAAAATGTCCTGTATCAGTTTACAATGTCAAAAAAAAGAAAGACAAAAAGGTGAAAAGGATGAAGTAGCAAGGAGGAGTATGGCTCCAGGTACCTTTATGAATAGCATTTAAATGCACCCAGTTTTTATCTTGGCTCATGCACTAAATAATAAATTGCGCCTGAACTCTACAACTTTTTGAATAGCAAGGGCACAGTATGGTGGTACAGTGGTTAGCACTGGTATCTTGCAGCGCTACGTTTGATTCCAGGCCAGCCATGGCACTATCTGCAACAAGTTTGCATGTTCTTCTCATGCTTACTGTTTCCTCCCGAAAAAAAAAACCGTACAGGTACTTTATTTGTCTTATGAGAAAATTGGCCTTAGTATGTGAGAATGGTAAATAAACTCAATAAAGCACTGCAGAATATGTATGAATAAAGATGAAGCAGACCCTGCAGCAACAGGAGGGCCGGCATCTGCTTCCTCTGTAGGGGGACTGGCAGGTGACCTCGATGCATGTGAAACTGAGGGTCACCCGCAATTGTAATAGTAATGCCACTGAATAAAAGGGTATTAATCTTTAGCACTCCTCTATATGCTGTTAAACTATAAATCTCCCATGATTTCTAGCCAGCTAGAAGGTGCAAATGGTCATGCCTGCTGCTAAGGGTCAATTTAGTACAGAAAAGCTGCTACTTCATTGTTATTAGAGTTCTCTCCTGCTGTCTCTATCCGTATTTAAACATGTTTCCACTGATTAAAAAAAACAAAATCCTGTGGGAAACTGTCCAAAAACAACAGACATCCCACTCTAGTTTTCCTAATAAACCCTTTTCTTTCTTTTTTTGTATATTTTGGGAAGCTGAAACCTTTCTTGGTCAATAATACAGTAAACGCTCTCTGTTGAGGGTTATATTGTGGTCATAATAACTCCAAGTGCATTTCCTTTCTCCCAGGCTAAGAGTGCCTATCTCTTGGCATCTTGTGAACTCCCTGGCTGTTTGACCATATATGGTTTCATTTTATTCCTACCCTGCTCTGAGGCATTGCTTTCTTAGCATTCTCTCTCACACCAACACAACTACAGGCATTTCAATTCCTCTTAAAGAAAGAAGAAATGTTTTGGTGTATTTTTTTTTTTTTTTTTTAGTTTTTGCAAGAATCACTTCTCTCTTTGGACTCAAAATCACCAGAGGCCTCCGTAAAGTGTATACATAGAATTCTGCCAAGATCCATATTCTTTGTACTTGTTATTTAGAAAGATATATGAAATAGGACATAGCGCATAGTGACAATATTTCCTTGGAATCCAAGTTTAAAAAAGCACTGCCTTAAATAGACAGTTATGTTGGATGGCATAGACTGTGGTATGTATACAACATTCTCAACTTTAATATGTCCATTTTATTCTAAACTTTAAAATGTCCATTTTGGTTTCTACGGGATGAGAATACTCAAGAGGATCCTTTTTTTTGCTCAATTCCCAAACGTATTTATTAGCATGTAGAGTATGCCTTAGTAGAGGAAATCAGTATGACAGCTCCAACTCATAGGAAAATATGTGAATATGTAGGATAGGTATGTTTTGTGTACGCCTTAAATCATACACTGCCTATTTAACAGAAAATCAATAAAATATTATATTGACTGATAAATGGCATATTGTTCCTGCAATGCTACATTTAAAGAGGTGGTTCACTTTTCAGTTAACTTTTAGGGGCCCATTTACTTAGCTCGAGTGAAGGAATAGAATAAAAAAAACTTCGAATTTCGAATGATTTTTTTGGCTACTTCGACCATCGAATTGGCTACTTCGACCTTCGACTACGACTTTGACTTCGAATCGAACGATTCGAACTAAAAATCGTTCGACTATTCGACCATTCGATAGTCAAAGTACTGTCTCTTTAAAAAAAACTTCGGCCACCTAAAACCTAAGTAAATGTGCCCCTAAGTATGTTATAGAATGGCTTATTCTTAGCAACTTTTCAATTGTTTATTATTTATTTTTTTGTAGTTTTTTTTAGAATTATTTGTCTAATTCTTCTGACTCTTTCCAGCTTTTCCATCTTTTAAATGGGGGTCCACTGACTTCACCTAAAAAGCAAGTGCTCTGTAAGGCTACACATGTATTGTTAGTTTATTACTCTAATTGCTATTCAGACCCTCCCCTAATCATATTCCAGTCTCTTATTCAATCAATGCATGGTCGCTAGGGTAATGTGGATCCTAGCAACCAGATTGATGAAGTTGCAACCTGAAGAACTGCTGAATAAAAATAATTCAAAAGCCACAAATGATATAAAATGAAACCAATGGCAAATTGTCTCAGAATATCACTATCTGCATCATACTATAAGTTAATTTAAAGGAGAACAATCCCTTTAATGTACTGCTCCGTTTTGCATTTCCTAAATGTAATATTATTAATAATGTCCAGGAAAATTTAAGGTAGCACCTTCGGATCCCTATGCCAGAACATACAGTGACTGATGAAGTGACTTGTGTAGTCATGAAACATGTTAAGCCGTGCTCTCCCCTGCCCGCTTCAATCAAGTGTGTGTGTGTTTTAAATGGACTAATAAAGTATGAATTTTCTGAAGATATCAACTTTTAGAAGCAAGTGTCTGTATGTTCCAGCATAAGGATCCGAAGGTGCTACCTTAAATTTTCCTGGATGTTTAGTCCCGTGGCAAGAGTGGAATTGAAGGATCAGCCCGTAGCGGATAAATGTATGTCTCCCCCTTTATCGAGGCGCATCTACTCTCCTTTTATTATTAATAATGGCAGCTCTACTGAGACTGAGGAAAGGAGAGAACAAGAAAAATCTAAAAACATTGAAGAGGTTATTGGGAAAGGGGGTGATGTTTTGGTGATAGTAATGAGACAACATTTGGTTGAAAGAAAAAGAATGGGAGTTGTAGTTCAGCCATGAAAAGGTTTGACAATGCAATTAAAGGGAATATTACATTATAATACTGTTTATTTTTTTACACAGCATATTATTTGTATTTCCTGTCTCATTAGGCTCAGATTTCATATATTTATATAAGCTAAAGGCTACCAGCGTATAAACTGTAACCATCCATATTGCTTGCGATTGACTCGTATGACAACCACTTGTCACCACTCGTGCAGACAGGTTTTGATCCTGCACTCAATAGGCCAGCAGGGGTAAACATCGTCCATATGTCCTTATCTACTACTGATATCTGCAAATCTGGATAAACTGTTTAAGCTCTACAGCCCCAAGAAACATTCTCCTAGGTGTAACCCACAAAGCTCTAAATATTTTTATTCTCCTCTCTTTCTCCTCCTTAGGGAGACCAGTCACCTATTGATATGATCATCACAGTGTACTGTTTTGTACTGTTTTTAGAGATGCGCCGAATCCACAATTTGGGATTCGGCCGAATCCCCAAATCCTTTATGAAAGATTTGTCTGAATACCAAACCTGAATCCTTATTTGCATATGCAAATGAGGGTCCAGAAAAGAAAACTGGGAACATTTTTTTTACTTCCTTGTTTTGTGATGAAAAGTCACGTGATTTCCCTTCCTGTCTCTAACTTACATATGCAAATAGGATTTGGATTCGGTTCGACCAGGCACAAGGATTCTGCTGAATCTGAACCAAATTCTGGATTCAGTGCATCCCTAACTATTTTTGAATCAACCAACCAGCCATTGCTTTAAGAGTATTAAGTTCAGGCCCAGTCCAACCCTGACCTGTACAACATGCTCATCCTCAATTCTACTCTGCAAGCAAGTTATTTTCCATAATAATTCCCCATATATCAACTTTCCCTTCTATATATTTGTATTTCTCTCACAATGCACCAGATCAGTGTGGCTGCATGTCCACTGATAATGTGGGGTTGTCCTGCTCTGTTTTAATGAGCTTTTTTTTTTTTATCTGTTCCGTTTTATAATAATATATATTTTAGAGACCATTTCCAAAGTCTGTAAAAATCATTCATGAAGCAGTTGCTATGTAAAGCAATAACATCACATGACCACAAAGAAACAAGGTATAAAAAATACAATCTTGTTAAAAAGAAATCATTCTATGTAAGGATTTCCTTGGCTGAGAGTAGAAATTAAATAGAAATGTTAAAATTTACTTACGTGCACAGAATCGACTGATCTTCACGATCTGAAAAAGATATTGAAAAATGACAGTCACTTAGTAGCAAATCAAAGTCAGGTAAAAACACGGATTTGAGTGAATACATTAACCTTATTCACCAAGGGGCTGATTTATCAAAAAGGGGCTATTCATTCCTACGGGATTGTTATTATTTATCAAATCATGAACTCTCGTCCACTGATTTTTTTTTTTTAAAAATCCCATAGGAATAAACAGAAAGTGGGTGAATTTATCCGTGGAGAACTCTAATTTCAATAAAAATGAAATTATGCCTATGAAGTAAATCTTTACTTGCATTTTAATTGCCAGGCATAGTGCCTTTCAGTGCCAGGTGACTGTGTTGTCTGTCCAAGAAAGAAAAGTAACTCCAACATGGTATTTATGTGCAGTAAATATCCCTGGACCATAGCGTTCTGACTAGCTGTTGTTTAAGTGACAAGGAAACCCCCTTTTTTCACCTTTGAAACATAATATGTATATATTAGCATCAGTGTTTGTTTTCTGAAAAATTTGGGAATTTCGATTAAAAAAATAAGAATTTCCTGCTATTTCTGATGTCATGCATGGCTAAGGAGGGGCTTCCCTTTTCTGTAACTATCTGAACAGCATGATGAGTTGTTGGATGTAGGAAAGTGTTAAAAAATGTTAGGTCGAGAAAGCACAAAAAAATTGCATTTGTTCATATGGCCTACATCACGAAACATGGACAGTAATGTAGAATAATGCTGTGCAATTTTTTCCATTTTAATAGGAGGAATATTTGAAATTCCACACGCTAAATTATGAATAATTATGTCCTACAAATAAGTCTGTGAGGGGTCCTTGAGCAGGCTGCCGATCATAAACGTCACTCCAGCTGGATTGGATTAAATTAGCATCTAAACTATATAATTGTAAGGATTGGCCCAATGCAGTTGGGATGGTTTAGGCCTCAAGTCTGATTCACCACAGCCGAGTTACTCCTAAATCAATTACAAATTCTACTCTTAAATCTACTTGCATGGACTCTCCTGAAAAATTCTGGCAAATATAACTAAAATCAGCGGCTTCCGACAATGCATTAGAAGACTGCAGCTTGATTTAGGGCAAGGCCAGACATGGCGTTTTTGCAGCGTTTTTACGTTGCGTTTTTTAAAAAGAACAGCCAGGCTAAATACGCATAAACTGCACTACCACTGAAACTAATGGAAAACGCACTATGGCAATACACACAGGGCACTTGCAAGCTGAAATCCGCCACAGGACGCCAGTATTGGTGTTTTTTAGCAGAAACGCCAATACGTCAAGAAACTACCAAATCAATAGACTCTATGGGATCTGCACGTTTGAAACCACACTTTACGTAAATATGAGCGTATTTTAAATATGGCGTCGAAATTCAATGAGAAGTGCATGTTGGGAAAAGATTCCTACGTGCTGAAAAACACATGAAAAACGCATGCTGACGGTCGCATGTGGTTTCAGTGGCATATTTACGCCTGGCTGTTCTTTTTTAAAAAACGCAACGTAAAAACGCCGCAAAAATGCCAAGTCTGGCCTTTGCCCTTAGGTTTGTGTGGCAGCAGCTATGGCAGCTTCATCTTAAAAACAACATGTGTTTTCTAGTGTGTATGCACAGACACAAAAATCTTTGGGTTCTTAATATTGAATAAATAAACAAGAGGAAGGCTGTTTGGAATACACAGTTTGTATACAGAATCCTAAATGTAAACTTGTTTTCCCTTCTCCTTAATGAGATTCCCTGGCTTTCCTGTTGTTGCCTGAGAGCTGCTGTTACTGTCTAATCTCCAACATAATCTGATGGTTTATCACGATGCAGCTTCACCATAAAAGGGAATAAACAGACAGCATTGCTGAACAAGGACTCAGTAAAAGTTCTTTTGTGTCATACAATTGGGACATTTAGTGAGATATGAACAAGCCTAACAACCACAAAATTAGGACATAAAATGGTCATTTCAAGCTAAAATGATATATGTACTGATGTAAAAATATCCTGTGTCTTTTATTTGGAGCATAGTTTTGAAATTAATAACAGAAATGAAATGTCTAAGGGCAGAGACACACGGTCAGATTCGGGGAGATTAGTCGCCTGAGGACTAGTCTCCCCGAATTGCCTTCCCACCAGCTAGAATGTAAATCAGAAAACAAAGCTATCCAATCGCATCCCGCCGACAATTTACATTCGAGCCGGCGGGAAGGTAGGAGAAAGCAGTTCGGGGAGATTAGTCGCCCCGGAAGAAGAGGAGATTTGACGCCGGGCGACTAATCTTCCTGAATCTGACCGTGTGTCTCTGCCGTTAGGGTGGTGGCAGATGGAGAGATTAGTAGCCCAGTGACAAATCTCCTCTTCAGCGGGTGACTATTCTTCCCATACTGCCTTCCCACCGGCTAAAGTACGAATTGCCGGCGGGATCGCTTCGGATTTTCTAAGTCGCCCAAAGTTGCCTCGTGAGGGTGACTTCGGAAATGTGAAGCGATCCCACTGGCGATTTGTATTTTAGCTGGCGTGAAGGCAGTATGGGGAGATTAGTTGCCTGCAGAAGAGGAGATTTGTCGCTAGGCGACTAATCTCCCTATCTGCCACTGGCCTTAACAGCAGGGCAAGATTTCACCAATCGGCACCCCGAGGCCAGTGCCGGCCATTTGCTGCCCTAGGCCTGGGCCTTTGTGGCCTTGCCACAAATCCGGGGCCTGCTTAACAGTACATGCAATCTGAAAATGTATTCAGTGGATCCTATAAATAATTGATATTCTCTGTTCCAAAGATATATGCAGCCTTGGCATGACCCTGGAAATGGCAGTGTAAGTGGTATAAAGTGGCAAAGTTAGTTAAAGCGTCAAGTGAAATCCAAAAATTTAGATTAGATTAGTCGCTGGGCGACTAATCTCCCTATCTGACACTAGCCTTAACAGCAGGGTCAGATTACACCAATCAGCACCCCGAGGCCAGCGCTGGCCATTTGCGACTCTAGGTCCAGGCCTTTGTGGCCTCGCCACATGTGGGATAGATTTTCACCTTCTAAAACTATAACAGAGACTTACACAAAGACCAACAGCCATACAACTCATTTAAACTAATGATTAATCTGGAAACTATATTTGTCACCTTTTTGATATTACAGATTACAACAACTATTACAAACAGCAAGAATCTAGGTAGAAGCTTCTATTTAAAACTCAACGGGGTTATGTAATATGAGGCACTAAACTTGCCAAAATGCAGAAACCCATAGCAATCAACCAGCAGGTAGCAATTATTGACATTCATTTCTATAGCTCACTAAGCAGTGCTACACTGATGAAGATGTCTCTTAACACTTAGCTTTTAATCTTCAATGTATGTATTTATAATCTCTTATAATAATTAGCCTCATTTATTCTTTTATTGTATTGTTTAAATGCCCAATTCTGCATATCCAAGTAGCACTTTATAAATAAAAATATGAATAAATAGCCGAGGTGCTGTTAGAGCAATTATGCCTTAAAATGAATCTTTAATCTCCAGGTTGCATCGCCCTGGATTCCCTTAAAGTGCTTCTAAATAAGTAGATTTGTTGTAATAATCGTTTCCCCTGGATATTGCCAAGAAATTTTGTTTTCTGAAGCAATACAGATAAATTAGGGATATAATAGGATAATATAATCTTATGTAATACTTTCTGGGCTGCACTCATTGCATAACAGTTAATGCAAAACCTATACAGAAATAAAAATGTGTTTATATTCCCTGACTCTGTAAAATGCTGCTGGAGCCCATGAATCTCTGGCTACATGATGTGTAAGAACAAAAGCTAGAATACAACATTATTGTTACATAATATCTATATCTAGCTAATCATCTTATATCATTTTTTTTTCTATAGCATAGTCTCTTTAATAATGGACCTCCTTTTTATTTCAAATTACAAAGACCTCAGAGAGGAAAGAACCCAGAAGTCATGCAGAATATTCTCCATAGAGGAACATACAGTAGTGAAAAATGTAATGTGTTTAAGAAACAGAACTTAAAACATAATTATTCCATAGAATACAAAGATGAATGAGTTCCTCTGATCATGTATTGATTGCTACTCTGAAAACATAAGAGTGGCTTTTAAAAGTTATTTAGTGTGTGGGTGTGCTGTTGGCTTGTAAGCAAATGGAAAGATAAACAAGGATGTTCAATGTAGTTGCTTATTTTCTCTTGGCCAAAGGACCATCTAATAGTTTGTAGGAGCTGTCATGTACAACTGCACCCAGCACCAACACATTTTTTATAGACAGCCCTAAATAATCTTTGTTAATATATTTAGTTCACCTTCGATATTTTCATTTTCTGTCTACAATGGCGAGGCAGAATGTTACAATACTCTCTTTCAAATAGAGCCTTATCTTATCTTGTGTTAACACACATCAAGTAGTAAGTGTGGATGGTAACAGGAAAAGTCAAGCGAGCTGTCCACACTTTGCCTGTCCCAAACATGACATGGGGAGGATGTAGAGATGAGCAAATCATTTATTTAGAACAATATTCTTTTCCTTTCTATTAAGTCACGTGACTTGTTGCACCAACATGTAATTGTAATTTGCATTATACCTCTCCTTTAGAATGTACAGTAGGTAATGATACTGTCATGTCCCCTGAAGCCCAGTGCCTCCTACATTCAGTCCTTTGGTTTAGACCTTCAGACCTTAAGGGACAGGTTTACTAAAGGGCGAAGTGCCTAACGCTACCAACAATTCGCTATCTTTACCACCTGCAGGGACATCACAAATTTACTAATGGGCACAGACGCCAATTCGCTAACGAAAGAGACAGGTGCTATCGGCCATTCGCACTCTATCGGCAGGCGACTTTTTGCTCTGGCAATTGGTAGTTTCTCCACAAATTCACTAGAGTGCAGATTTTACTAAACGTTTCCTCTTTCGCCTTCACCACCTCAGACCAGGCGAAGTGCATTAAAGTAGCTAGACCTTCAATCTTCTGTCACTAACATTTTATTCTTTGAGCCAAAAATGCATCAAAGTCCAAAAAACGCTGGCTTCTTTTCCTTTTTTCAGCCCGATTGCCTGCAAAAGACCTAACTTAAACTTTTTTTGTGTAACCAGTAGTGATGGGAAATTTATTCCTGCGATTTGCCGCCAGCGAAAATTCGCTGGTGTCAAAATAAATTGGACGCCGGTGTCCGTTTTTTTGAAGCTGATGCATTTTCAAAGGCGAATGTGCGCCGGCGTACAAGAAAACGTACGCTGGCGTTCACCGTTTCGCGAATTCCGTGGGAAATTCGCAAATTGGCCTGAGCGCAAGATCCCTAGAGAAGTTTCGCTAGGCAGAAATGAACGCTAGCGCATCTTCACTATCAAATGCTCGTATTGCCAATGTAACGCTAGCGAAAAGTCGCCAGCGTTTGGTGCCCACAACGAAACTCCGCATTTTAGTGAATTGGCGTAGTCGGAGTGCATTTGCGCCTGGCAGTGTTTTGATGGGTGCGAATCAGTCTCTGGCGACAATTTGATATTTAGTAAATCTGCCCCTAAATCTCTATAGCTCCAATATACTGCAAATCTTAGGACATACTGATACCTGAACTACAACCTCTATCAACAATAACAAGGGCTTCATGTAGGGTAAGACCATTTTGTCATAGTTCTCTTTTTGAGTGTCTGATATCTCTGGTGTAGACCATACCGATCCTTTGCAAGAGGAAATATATAGTAGTGTTTCTCTTCATTCTCAATGAGGGTTGTAGTGGGCTGGTCCCGCACTGGGAAAAAAAACTGTAGGCCCTGCCCCTTGCGGGCCCCGCCAACCCAGACCTGCTCCCTACCTGGAGTATTTGGTGCTGCCCCCTGAGCTCCCCCCAGGGCACGAAAAGAATAAGGTACATGCAGGGGGGTGGAGGGAGGTTGTGGATGGGGCAGCGAGCCGGGGGGGACGGCATGTGTGGCCTGAAGCAACAGCCCCTGACTAGTGATGGGCGAATTTCTCCCGTTTCGATTCGCCAACAAATTTTTGTGAAACTTGAAAATTGATGCACCCATCAATTTTGGACGCGCATCCAAAAAGTCACTTGCGTCAATTTTTACGCCAGCAATAAACTCAATGGGCGTTAAATGGAGTTTTACAAATGTTTTCGCCGGCAATGAAAAGCGGAAATTCACTGCGAATTTGCGCCAGGAGAATTTATTCGCCCATCACTACCCCTGACCCCCCCAGTCTGACACCATTCTCAACCTATGAATGGATAACCAAAACCTGGTTCAAACACTGTTTAGAGTGGGTGTCCATGATCTCTTTTACTGCACTGATATTTGCTTCTAGGATAGGCAAACAAGAGGTCATTGATGTTTTTAAAATTTGCCTATAGTCATGTATAGGTGATTACCACTTGGAGATAAAAGCAAGTTCAGCCCTTTTTATTGATGCCTGCACTGGCCACAAGCAGAAACATGAGACATTGGGTTTTTTCCATTAAAAGTCAAGAAATACAGAATCTACAGTGCTAGCACTCTGGTACTTGCATCTGCACAATAAATAATACAATTTATAGCACTGAAGGGGTTAAACACATTCAAGACAGCACTGGGGCGTGCATGAAAATCTTTATCTAAACGTCTGTACTGGTTGCACTCATGTCCTGATACAGAATTTGGAAAATGTTCTCTAATAAACTTTAATACATGCATCTAAACTATGACAAACCCCTGACATTTTAAGTGATGGGCAGTTTATTGTACTATAGCCCAATAAAAAGAATCAGCATTTTGCAAAAGCCCTGCCAAATGATCCCATAACTATATTAATTATGTTTTACTTCTTTTCCCTGCCAAATAAGGCAAAAGTAATCTGGAAGCAGGATGCAGCGTGTCCCTTTGAGCTTGGATTTTACATTTGGGAGAGAAACGTCATGCTGGGAAAATGATTGAATTCCTTATCACCATATATATATATATTTATAGAAAGCTGTTCCAAAATTCCCCTGACAGTCCAGTAAACAGACCCAGGGTTTGACATTTAAGGGGGAACTAAACCTAGTTTTCCATCCCAGTGGCGATTCACATTCCAGCCGGCAGGAGAGGCAGTAGAGGCAGTTCAGGGAGATTAGTCACCCCGAAGAAGAGGAGATTGTACCGGGCGACTTCTCTCCCTGAATCACAGCTTGTGTCTCTGTCCTAAAAGTTATCACAGCAGCTCACAATCTTGTATTTAGTCACATGCTCAATGTACTCTGGGCTGCTGTTGAGAAGTTAAACTTAAGGGCTAGTCAGGGAGATTTAGGTGCCTGGCGACTTTCCGAAGTCGCCCGAAGTTTCGGTCAACTTCTGGTGACTTCGGAAAACGAAGCGTCTAAATCTCCTCATGTGGCTTCTGACTCTCTGCAGCTTTCAAAGGGTGTCGCTGACTCCCTTCTAAACAACAAATGCTCTGCAAGGCTACAAATGTATTGTTATTGTTACTTTTTATTTACTGAGCTTTCTATCCAGGCCCTCTCCTATTCATATTCCAGTCTCTTGTTCAAATCAATGCATGGTTGCTAGGGTAATTTAGCCCCTAGTTACCAGATTGCCTTAGATGCAAATTGAAGAGCTGCTGAATAAAAAGCTAAATAGCCTTCAATAATAAAAAAATTAAAACCAACTGCAAATTGTCTCAGAATATCACTCCCTACATCATACTATAAGTTCTCTCAAAGGTGAAGGGATTGTTCATTATCAAGCAGGAAATAAAGTTTTCCTATAATATAAGCTGATGTAACAGGGCTGATTATTACATTCTGATGCTAACGACACTGGTTCCTAAGCAGACATGTAATGAGAATCTAAGTTAATTACTAATCAGCCTTACATTGTGACATTTATATTCTGTATTCTTGTGAGTCAGTCCCTAAGCGCAATGACTGACAGCAGCACAGAATAAATGAGCAGAAAAGAAGAAGGGGAGCAACTGGGGGAATATTCTGAGACACAAATCTTCATTGCTAAAGGGCTGTGATTGCCTTGGGTTGGTACAGAAACCTAAAGCTAAAGTATAATTCACAACGTTTCTATCATACTTCTTTGGTTAAGCTTTAGTTTTCCTTTAACTTTACAAAGAAATACAGAATATATATATAAATGACTTTAGCAGAATGGTTTGTCACTTGCAATCTTGCCTGCTTTTGTGCACCCAGAGCTGCAAATGCTTTTAGTAAATGAGACTCATATGTAAAAGATACTAGTGGGGGTCATTTATCAATACTGGGCAAATTTGCCCATGGGCAGTAACCCATGGCAACGAATCAAATTGCTGCATTCAGTGTATTACTTGCAGCTGGCTTTCAAAAGCTAATCACTGATTGGTTGCTATAGGTAACTGCCCATGGGCAAATTTGCCCAGTGTTGATAAATGAGCCCCAGTAGTATTTCATAAATTAGCAGTATTGGGGACAATATTGACGAATGTGGCATGTTACTATACATCCAAAAAAAGCAAGTTCTTACCTTGCAACATACTCCTGTAGGCTGTGTCTGCAATTGCATAGATATGAGGTGGCATTTCATGCCTTTTTTTCCCTTTGTACATTTCAATGATTTTCTCAGAGTAAATTGGGAGAGCTTTGTATGGGTTGACCACGACACAGAAAAGACCAGAATATGTCTGTAAAAAAAGAAGTACAGTATGCTTAAATCAAGTGACTTGGTACAATTAGGATGACAAAGGTGCACATATACATATATATATGGGGGAGCACCAATGCATTTTAATGTCTTAGGTCTTTAAATAAGCTGCATCTAGGACATTCCAATTTTGTTATATTACACTCCAAGTACAGTACATGCCATTTACATGAGAAAGGTGAACTACATTGCTTTTTGGGGACAAGCTACTGTGAATACTGCAGAAAATATTGTATTTAATGGATTTAATCTGCTCTTGTAGGACTTGTACAGGTGTGTGATCCGCTATCCAGAAACCCATTATCCAGAAAGCTCAGAATTACGGAATGGCCATTTCCCATAGAATCCATTTTATCCAAATAATCCAAATTTTTAAAAATAATTTCCCTTTTCTTTTTAATAATAAAACAGTACTTTGTACTTGATCCAAACCACAATATAATGGATCCTTATTGGAAGCAGAACCAGCCTATTGGGTTTGTTTAATGTTTACATGATTTTCTAGTAGATTTGAGGCATGAAAATCCAAATTATGGAAAGATCCATTATCCAGAAAGTCCCAGGTCCTAAGCATTCTGGATAACAGGTCCTTTACCTGTAGTAGAAAAGTCATTATCCAGCAAGAATAACCATGTTAACTCTTATGTTTATCATTTGTAACCTGTTTTTTTCCGTGGATTTCTGGATGGAAATTTCGCACGGATCGCCTTGAGATATGGTTTACATAGGGGCACTACGTTCATTGTTTGCTTGGCCTTATAAGGAAAACAACGAAAGCATCGGTATTTATGATTCCTTTGGTATTTGGAAACAGAGAATACAGACACTGAGCTATTTTTGCCTGTATTGGCGTATTACGCAGGTACCTATCCCAGTCTGTTGTAGCAGGGTTTAAGTTGGTATTTAATATCTGCAAATTTTTTGAGCTGGGAGCACACAATGCAGTTCACACAAAACATAAACTTTTGTTTTCTAGGTTTGATAATCTGAACGAATGATTTCTTTAAAAACTTGTGGGTTCCATAATAACTTAAACTTGCACTTTACACTTACCTATATAACAGCTGTATATTAAATAACTTTCGTCATGGGAACAAATGATGTATTTTGTTGATTTCTGGTCATCTTTTTATTCATTATATTTCATATACATCATATTTTATGTTTCACCAGGAAAACTTGTTGATTGGACTACTGACTCAACAACAAGGGAGAACTAAAAAAATGATGGTGTCCACTTGGGTAAGCATAAGGGGGCTATATATACATCTGTTTAACATAAGCTCATTAACACACCATTTAATGTTCTAGTTAAAGAACATATATATTTTTGGCTTTTAACAAAGTAAGTTCAAAATGTAATCGAATAGAAATGATTGATTTCTATAATAGACTTCATAACAGCAAAGTAAAACCTGTAAAATGTAATAGATACTATATAGATACTATATGAGTGCATTAACAGAATTTCTATAATTGGTGTAATCTTCTGGAGATCTTAAATTCCCTTATAAATACTGTATATGCTCTAGCAAGTAATAATGAAGGAACTGAAATAAATAAAATATTGAACATTAATGGCTGCACCTAGCTTGCTAGATGGCTTTATTGAAAATATGAGCCACTAAGGGGATCTCGTCTGAGAAATCTGAAATTCTGAAATGCATTCAATGAACCAACCTAATGCAGAAGGATTTAAAGGGAAAGGTTTTTGGCCTGTGACTAAAGGTGGCCATAGATGTAACAATTACGATCATTCACTTTCAGACATTTCTTTACAGACATTTAGGGGATTATTTACTAAACTCCAAATGCAAAAATCACTAAAAAATTTTTTTTATAAAATAGGACTTTTAAAAAAATCAAGATTTTTTGGAATGTATTAAACCCCATGGATAGAAAGGTCTGAATCAGAAAATCCGGCATCTCAGACCTGTCGAGGTTGCATATAAGTCAATGTCCAATGATTTTTTGATGTGCGATGGGTTTCGTGCAATACTACAATGTTTTTGGAGTTTTCAGGCAAAAATCTGAGTTTTCGGGTGAGAAATCCGAAAAAAACAGATGAAAAATCAGAAAAATCTTGAAAATCTGATTTTTTTTTCCCGCATAGCAGATTTTCGGGAAAATGGAAAAAGAAATAAGCATAAAAAAGTTAAAAAACCTGAGCAGATTTGATTGGCGTTTGTAGAAGAAAACCCCCTTAGAGCTGAATTGTCAGATATACACATTGAAGCAATAGAATTCTACCTGTATCTGACGATTGAGCAGTAACATTAGTCTTTGAAGGTGCACAATCAAAAGTTTCCGACCTGCCTAATATCCAAGTCTTCGATATGGGTTGGCTTGTCTCCCACAATACACACATACAGAATATCTTATGGAACTCTATTTTGTACAGTAATATCTGGATGTCTATGGCCACCTTTACTGTGTTAGTGAGACAGTCAATTGTAATCATGCAGTGTACCAGGGAGTAGAGAAGATCCATAAAAAACAACAAACCTTTATTCACATTTAAGAGCAGTTTTGAGCACCGTGGGCAAAGTGCAATTTTGCCTTTTTTTTTAAACCAAAAATGCAGCATTTTTCCATAATTCCAGCATAAAGATGGTGTTGTGCCTGACATAGTTGTGGCTGATGATGACCACTATTGTTCCTTCATTTCTGTGTAAATTGGATGCAGTTGTGCTGAAAATCTGTGGAGTTCAGATTATGGCACTTCTGACACTCTGCATCAATTAGCCATAGTCAGTAACAATTAGCCATAGTCAGTAACAATTAGCCATAGTCAGTAACAATTAGCCATAGTCAGTAACAATTAGCCATAGTCAGTAACAATTAGCCATAGTCAGTAACAATTAGCCATAGTCAGTAACAATTAGCCATAGTCACTTCATTCTTAGGGCTCTTACTCACTAGCGTTCTGACCTGCGCTCCCCTGCGTTCCGTTTTTTGGCGTTCATCCGCAGGGGAGCGCAGGAATAGACGCAAGTCATTATTTCAAATGGGGCTGTACTCACTCAGGCGCATGTAGGCGCCGAACGCAGGTTCAGACGCAACATGCTGCATTTTTCCTGCGTTCGACGCCTACACGCGCCTGAGTGAGTACAGCCCCATTTGAAATAATGACATGCGTCTATTCCTGCGCTCCCCTGCGGAGGAACGCCAAAAAACGGAACGCAGGGGAGCGCAGGTCAGAACGCTAGTGAGTAAGAGCCCTTATCAAGAACTTTAACTTTAGGAAAGTCAAAGAGTTGAATCACACTCACACAAATTAGACGGTTATTTTAATGTGTATGATGGGGAATCTTAACATCATTAGTCTTTTTGTTAACGTAGAGTACACATATATAGGGGGTTATTTATCAAGCTCCGAATATTCGAATTTCGAATAATTCATAGTTTTCGGAGCAAAAAACTCGAGGGCCTGTATAAGTCAATGGGGAAGGTGCCCATTTTGGGGATTCGGAGCAAAAAACTCTGAAAAAAACATAGTTTTTGCGGAAAACTCTGAACAATTCGGAGTTTCCAGGGAGAGCTCTGGAGTTTTCGGAGTTTTGCCCAACCCTAATTTTTCGGGCTTTTTTCTTCATAAATAAGGTCCATTCCGGAATTCAGAGTTGCTCGGAGTTGGATATTAGAAATACTGATATTCGGACCTTGATAAATAGCCCCCATAGTGTATTACAAAAGTATATGATGTCTGCTGATCATTTTATAAGGCCAGTGCTGTCATTCCTCATTCAAATACAATTAACTGCTATGCTGCTTAGTGGGCAGAATAATCTTCTTCCCTTACTTGACTGATCTCTTCCTATACCATAATCAGTATCCCACGCCTCACTGACTATTAGTCTGCTGAGAAAAGCTGCTGCATTACATCTCCATTATTGCTTGTCTCCTCAGGAAGCTTCCCCTCTGTGACCAATCATCTGGACTCCATGACGTCTTTGCTGTAACATTTCCTATCAGTAACGATACATCTTGCTAACACTCCTTTACCACAAAGAATATCAAAGATGTGGCCCATCAAATCTTTTGAAACCCCATCCCCTACCCCAGTTGTTGATTATACTTCTGGCACACTTACATGCCAAACACCTATTATAAACTTATGGTATGTACACATCATGCACATTAGCTAATTCTTTCATGTATAAGTGCATAACTACTGGAAAAAAGACAAAAATCCATTGAAAGATTTTAGACTACTCTTGTCAGAAGAAGGAACCTCATTAAACAAATGTAACCAAGTAAACGTGTTTTCCTTTGCATTACATGTTCTTATGGAACATTGAAATCCTTTACCAAACACGATTGTTGATTTTTGCCTGCTTTTCATAGTAAACCATATAACATACCTCCCAACTTTTTGGAAATAAAAAGAGGGACAAAACAGTTGATGTGCATAGGGCAGCAAAAATTTTTGACCATGCGCATTTTGTGACCACACCCCTTAATTACCATGTCCATGTTACAAAATTTTGCAGGTTGTGATAGTTTGAATGTATTTCTGTGTTTTTTTTCAGTTATTACAGTTTTGCTATTGAAGGTGAATTGTCCCAAGTGACCTGTTATCTTATATTGTTACTTATTTGCTTATCTAGAAATTGTTACAAAAGTATCTTATCTTCTGCTGTGGCTGTTCTGGGCTCTCTGCCAAAAGCCAATTAAGTGAGAGACTTTGTTTCTTTTTCTGGCTGTTTAGTGCAGAGGAGACTTTCCAGTACAAATGAGGGACAGCGGGTTGAGCTGTCAAAAGAGGGACCGTCTGCCTCTACAAACGGGACAGTTGGGAGGTATGATATAAATGCCTGACTTCATTGCACTTTTAAAGGGAAGCACCCCTTCAGATTAACTTTTAGTAGTTCACAAACAGAGGCTTTGAGAAGTGTCGGAGGGGGCAGGGTCTGGATTAAGTGTATCTAGTGTATTTTCTACTAGATACACATGAAAGTTAGTTACAGCGAAGTATGGGGTAAATATGTGTTTGTGTCATAGACAGTCTTGCGACTAGGACTAATAAATCTATTAGTATAATAAATCTATCTATGTCTGTATTCAATTCATGTGAGCCTATGATTAAGTGTTTATGACACAAAACGCGTAAGGCTGTGGACACTATAAACTCTTCACTTTGAACTATTTGCCTGGTGGAAGTTTGCTTCATTGAGTGCCTGTTCCAAAAAGTTTTTCAGTCTTGCGACTAGGCCTAATACACTGATACACCAATATCTTCCTACATCTGTATTCAATTCATATGATAATGGGATCCTCTAACTAAAGGTTGGACTTTCAAGGGGTCATTGGCGACACCTCAAAACATACCAGGAACGATGAGCATCCCATTTCCTACTATGAATATCCCTGCTGTGCACTATAACAGTCAAGTTGGACTGCAAGCTGAACTTCCTTGCTTATCAAGCTGCAGACATATTTCCTTTTTTGTATACATACATAGCATAGATAGTGTTCTTCAAGGATGTGGCTTGCTTATATTTTGAACACTTTAACACATGCTCATACACATCAGAATAAATGTATATATGGCTTTCACACTAGTAAAATATGGCACTGGCATCTATATCGTCATTTCCTAAATGGTCATTAACTGTATGTATATCTTAAATTATGTGATTTAAGAAAGCCAGCAAGGTGTCACTAATAAGTGATTCTCTATAAAATATAATTCATTTGAAAGCGTCAGCAGTCATGTTAGTGAATTAGTGACTTACATAGATAAGGCCAGAGTAATATCTCTCCCTTAGGTTGTGCAGCACAGATGCTTCATTAAGACAAGTCAACTCTGCCATGTCTTCCACTTTAGAAAATTTAGGTGGGTTCATCTTTTGGATGTCATCTTTGCTGACTGTCACCTTCTTCCCATTTTCTTGCAATTCCACCAAAACCTCATCCCCCTTTTCCTCTTTGATGCTCGCAGCTTCAAATCCATTTTTCTCCGAAGGGATCCAAACCAGCTTTTTGGCTGTCCAGTCAGCCTGGGCTAGTGGGTTGTTCATAAAATTCTTGTCAAGGAATAGAAACTTTTCATCCTCGCTCAAAGCTGCTTGCGACATTTTGACTTAACAGTCACCTGTAAAAAAATGACATTTTGTTTTAATTATTGTCGACCTTTGTGCAAAGAGAATAGTAACACTGTTATTGGGACCCATATCATATTCTGAACTCATGCTGTATCGTGTACAGAATGATCAAAAAATTGAAAATGCATTCTGCCTATACATTTATATTAAATATTCAGTAGCACGCCCATTTTAGATTTTTCAGGGGACCAGAAAAAATGTTGTAAAATCTCGTAAAATGATAGAAAAATGCATTATTGTTGGGGGATATGTAAAATTGAGGTTCTGCTCTATCCATTTACTTTTTTTTAATAGTAAACTTATAGATCTATTTGTTTTTATCCTTGGTAAACTCTAACCCCTGTAACCTGGATAATATACTTTGTATGAATGAACCCTTTCTTTTATCCACCTGTAGTGTGAGACTCAAGCTTACAGATAAATAGTTCATGATGGGTGTAAATGTGGCTGATAATTCTATTAACTACCTTCTCTTTCTTCCTGATAACCACACACAATTGCTTTGAAGACCCAACCAAGTGAAAACATGAAAGTGCTTTTAATTTCACCGATAGATCACAGCTATTTTTAATGAAAACATTAGGCAGAAAGTATTTTCAATGCAAGCCCCATGGTTGAACCCATGTTGAACATGTTGACCGCTAAGTGGTTGTGTATTAACATGGGCTAATGTTACTTCCTCAGCTGATAAAACCACATGAATAAATACAGAAAAGGAATGCTCTGTCTATGCAATCAGCTCTACCTTTCTAATTTTATATATATACAGGTATATATAAAAATATATATATATTTACAACAAATTGATATCTATAAATATATTTGTGACAGTTCCAAGTCTTAATTGATACGGTACAAAGAAGGCCCCTGGCCCCTGGCCCCTAAAGCTCACAGTCTAAGTCTCTAGTTAATTATTTTAAATGGCAATACACGTAGGAAAAACATTACTGACAAATAAGGCATTATTTCCTTTTAATGAGTTGCTTATGGTAAAGGAAATTTTACATGTATCACTGACAATGCCAAGAAAAGATGATCTGGATTTTATACAGGAATCTGCATCCTTATGAGTTGCCCAGCTGTCTGTTGGAGGATACTGGGAATTGTAGTTTAGCAACAGCTGGATAGCCATGAGTTACAAATCAATGGAGAGCAAATAGAAATATTTGCCTTGTAATATAAGCATATTGCATATATGCATTAGTCTCAGCCTCTAATGTGTGCAGATGTTGGGAAGCCCAAGGCAGTTAAGGGAGCTTGAGAAATGTTACAATCCAGATTGCTGCAAATCATATATTATCACTTAGTGATGGAAGGCAGCTTCATGCACCGGCCGTCTGCTAAAGTCTATGCATGCAGCCATATAAGGTCATGTTATCTACAATACACGATAACTAATTCATAACAAATACCATTTAGGGAATAATATGTGTGCATCCAACCTCCAATAAAACACCCAGTGCCAATGCTGTGCACAACTCATGAGTCTCATCTGACAGCTCTGAGCTCTAAATACACAAGGGCTTCCATTTGAAACAGCATTCATATACCAATTTTTTTCAAAACTACTTCATTCTATATAATATATTGGCACATTCAATATATCCTATATATACTTACATATAGAGCGAGTAACATTATGTAAGTTATACACACAGGTCAATTAATGACATTATAGAAACCTTGGAGCAAAGTTTATTTTAAGCTTTTTTTTTTCCAGCCGCCTGTATTTATTTATGCACATACACATATTTCATTCATAGTACATATACAAGATATCTTAAATACATAAATATTCTCTGCATATTTTAAAACAAAAATTTTCATGCAAACATACTGCCTACTAAATAACCCCATACACCTCCTTATGTGAACAGCTGCCTACATTGGTATCAAACACTGTCTGAAAAACAGGTGGGTCAGACCCCCTTCAGTGTAAGTGTCAGGAAATATTACTGGGGGATGTGCCAGCTTATGCAGAATATGAGTCCCAATACCATCTCTAGACCACCATTCTTTTGACCATAAGATGCTGTCTGATGTATGTCTGAGACATAGCCCAAACTATAATAGCTATCAAAATTCACATTTAAAGGTCCCGCCTGCATTCTGTCAGTTAAGTAACAAAGCTGTCAGATCCCCATCTACCTTTCAGTTTGTACCCATAGGAAAAAGGAACTTCCCCCTTTTCTGAACCTTTCCTGGTGCCATCCATCTTCATGCAGTAAGGATATTGTGGCTAAACTTCAATTTCCAGCATCCCCATATAGCCATCAGCTGGAAACAGGGTATCCATCCATTACATATCTAAACTCACACAGCAAACTTTCATCTTTCAAAAATAACACAATTACTTACACATGGGTGAGGCTTCACCTATATATATATATAATATATATATATATATATATATATATATATATATATATATATATATATATATATATATACACACACACACACACACACACACACACACACACACATACACACACACACATACACATATATATCATTTAATTATATTGCTCAATGCACTAGCTTTATCACTCATTGTAAGTAACATTGCATTTCAGTAAATCTATTGTTTGCATGGGGTCCCCAGATCCTGCATACTGTAGCTAAATCCCACTGAATGGTGCAGTTGCTACTTACAGATGTCCAATTAGGAAAGCAGAGAATGAATTGAAGGCAACGTCTGGAACCTGTACAGCTCACAGCTGGGACAGTCCAACTTTTCCTGGAGTCTGCAGCCCCTCTATATAGAGTGAGCTTTCTCTTCAGTGGGAGGAATGGGGAATGGGAAAAAAATGGAAAGGGTGGAGCTTCAGCAACATAGACTTTCCAATAAGTTGAGTAATTCTGAATCAGACATCCAGTCTGCAAAAATTAATGTCCCAGAGATTTTGATTAATTCCTTTTCACTGATGACATTAATTTCCCATTATTACCTTTATTTTTGCACAGTGAGACCCTTTCCCATACAGGTAAAGCTGCATCAAGAACAGAGTGCTTGACTTGGACAGAAAATACTATTCCATCCCAACTGCCAAGAGTAACATACATAAACTCTTTGCGATAAATGAGTAGCACACTGGATTTGTGTTAAGAAGTGCCCAAAAGAGATTTATTGGTTAACAGTGACTTAATAAAGGGCCCTGCATGACCCAAAACATTGTCTATATGCCACTGCGAGCTGATAAATCACTTTTGGGAACTTCTCAACACTAATCCAGTGTGCTAATATAGGTAAAGATGATTATATATGCACAGAGTCAATCTGGTTGATTTTGCCCTTCATGCTTGGCCATCTTGACAGGTATTGCACCTGGGGGGGTGCAGTCTGTTTGTACAGAAAATTTCATCTGACTATGCCCCTTCTTGGCATGTGGATGGGGTATTAGCAGATGGGGCTGTGGGAGGGGCCAGGCAATTTCTCACATCTGAAATTCCCACACATTAACTAGTACATCAGTATGCTACTGTATGACCCAAAGCCAATTAGTAGAATAATATACATTCTGCCATATGTGCATTATTGTTTATGACCTTGCCCAAGAATCAAACCCAGGAGTATATACAGGATATTAACTAAAGAAAGACATTCCACTTAGCCTTAAATAACAACAGTTCCATGGGGGGTTTATTATGATGGTAAGTGTATGAGTACCAGGATACATATCTACATATTTTATTAAATTATTATTATTATTATTATTATTATTAATAATAATAATAATAATAATATAATAATAATTAAATATGCCCTTCCTTTAACTAAAGGTACTTTGTTGACCTACACTAATGAGCAAGTCGTCAGAATCAGAACAGTTCCATAACTTTACTGCCAGCAAAGATCCCTTCCTATACTGTGGGCAAAACTCCCCTTGCTCCAGTCTCAATGGATCTCCCCTTGTTATTGCGGAAAATATGGAGAATTAAAAGTGTATAAGGGAAACTTTTCCATGGACCTTTGTGCTTTAGTCTGAACTGCCCTGTCCTACCTCCAAAGCCACTGGCTCTACTGCCTCAATTGTAAACCCCTGCCCCCTAAATAAATGCATGCCAGGAGGGTGATATTTTTTTGGATGAAGCTCCTTAAATATTCTTTATTTTCTGGCTATGACTAGATGGAAGGTAAAAAGACAGTTTGCAACTTATTTGGAAAAATAATTGCACTGCACTGCACACATAGCAGAACATTACCTGCAGAAATCAGTTACCAGTGTGCAAATAAAACTATTTAATACAAATATACATAAAGTTGTGAGGAGCCATACAAACAGCATACATATATATTTTACAAAATAGAGAATAAATAATATAAAAGCCAATTGTTTATTTGCACAAGTTATTGGGTACAAAAACAATAAATCATGATAAAGCAGGATACAGCTCACAGCTGAGTATTTGTCAGGGGGTATTTCTTAGAGAAAGCAAATGGATATTTAACATGATTCCATTGATCCTATCATATAGAGAAGGAAGCAAGCGTGCCTTTGCTTGATCTATATTCTCTGTGATGAATGGGATGAGAAGTGCAGTTTGTTAACATCTGGAATGATGCTTGGTGATATCCTTCTCCCTAGTGGGAAATGGATGTTTCCCAGCTTTCCAAATTGTTCTTGTATAACTTGGGGCTTCCCATGCCTGTTTCTGAGATGGAAAAAAAATGACTCCATCTGCCCAAATAAGGAGACGGGCACCGTGTATATCTATGTTAGGGGCAGGCAGTTCTCAGAGCTGAGTTGGAGGTAGGAAGGAGATACTGCAGCTTGTTTATAAGAGAGAGACGCAGGCTATAAAAGAAACAACGCTGACACTCTAAGAACTATGCTTTTCAATGGGGAGTGCTCTCATTTATTCCTTCCCTGCCTGACACAGTCAACAACACAGTGCCTTATTTTGAGTACAGGTATGGGATCCATTATCAGGCAACCTGTTATCCAGAAAGCTCAGAATTATGGAAAGGCCATCTCCCATAGACTTCCCATAAATGAATGAATAAAAAGGATTTCCTCTTTCTCTGTAATAAAAAACAGTAGCTAAGATATAATTAATCCTTATTGGAAGCAAAACCAGCCTATTAGGTTTACTTAATGTTTACATGATTTTGTAGTAGAATTATGAATAATGAAGATCCAAATTATGGACAGATCTGTTATCTGGAAAACCGCAGGTTCAGAGTATTCTGCATAACAGGCCCCATACCTGTACTGCTAAAAAGTAACACAGCTCTCTAGATATATTGTTGGGGTAGTCCGTTTCATTAACTAAGCTTTTCTTTTCCGCTTTCTTAGTAAGTATGTTAAAGGAACAGTTCAGTGTAAACATAAAAACTGGATAAATAGATAGTCTGGGTAAAATAAAAAATGTTTCTAATATAGTTTGTTAGGCAAAAATGTAATGTATAAAGGCTGGAGTGACTGGATGTTTAACATAATAGCCAGAATTCAACTTTCTGCTTTTCATCTCTCTAACTCTGAGTTAGTCAGCGACTTGAAGGGGAGCCACATGGGAAATAACTGTTCAGTGAGTTTGTAATTGATCCTCAGCATTCAGCTCAGGTTCAAAAGCCACAATTATGATCCATATGGCTCCCCCCCTCAAGTCACTGATTGGTTACTGCTTGGTCACCAGGGTAACCAATCAGTGGAAACCAAGAGAGCTGCAAAGCAGGAAGTAGTGTTCTGACTATTATGTTACACATCCAGTCACTCCAGCCTTTATTAATTACATTTTTGCCTAACTAACTATATTAGAAACATTTATTTTTATACTGAACAATTTCTTTAAGGCAGACACATTATACTCCTCTAACTATATAAGGAATGTGCTTAAAAAATATGTTAAAAAAAAATGATTTAATAAAAGAGTCCCCCCAAATCCAACGAGTCCAGCCCATCTGTTCCACTTCCTGTGCACTGAATTATCTGGCTGTTCAGGGGAGCTGGCGGCACTCAGCACCAGTGCCGATTCTGGGGCTGCTGCCGCCTGAGGCAGCAGCCCAGATGCCGCCCCCTCCTCTCCTGCTCCGCGCTTAAAAATTAGCGTCAGAGCGGGTTTCAGGGGGCAGTATCGCTAGTGCATTGAGCGCAATAGCGCTCTTTGCACTAGCGGAGACGAATTTCCGGGTTAAAACCCGGAAGTTCGGCTCTTAAAGTTACAAGAGGCGGCTTTTTGCCGCCCCTTGTAACTGGCCGCTCGCTGCCGCCTGAGGCAAGGGTTTCACCTTGCCTCATGGCAGAAGCAGCCCTGCTCAGCACACTGCACTGTATAATAAGAACCAATCAGCAGCTAGCAGGACCTGATAGGTAACTGAAGCCTGTCTTTGTTTATGTAACTGCAGGGCTGTTATTAGCTATTCCCCTCCTACTGTGCTTCTGGCAGGGACCGTTAGGATACGCCCACCCCTCATTTGAAACACAGACAGGGACCATATCAGATCTATAGGGAGCTCCAATAAAGGGGCAATGTTTTTGAAGACAAAATTAATTTTTAGATCCAAGAAAAACAGCACTATTCATTATTGCCTACAAAATTTGTTTTTATTACATATCCTATAAGTGTCCTTTAATGTATGCTCAAATTTGTAGCCCAGCAACAATCGAGTACAGTGTCATTAGGCAGCACCCCCATAATGGTCATAATACAAACTGAAACTGTGGCTTGTAGCAATGGGCAGAGCTGTAGCAATGGGATAAAAAAAAACAAAGACAGGTGCTACTAGTTTAGCTGAGTTTAGCTGACACTTACCATTAATAAATATGGTGGCAAAATGCAAAAAAAGGATATCTCAGTTGGCCACCAATGGGAAACTGAATGGGATTTCAAATATAATTTACAGAATGTCCTGTTATAGTAAATTACATTAGTGATTTAATTATAAGTAAGTTAGAAGTTTGGGTCCACAAACGATAAAGTTTGGAACCACATTAGGGCTGGCTAAAAGAGATTGTACCCCAAACTAAACAACTACTTCTAAATCTATACATAAAATGCTGTTATTATAGGACATAAAATAGAAGTCGTCCTCCATCTCTGGAGCCTAAACAAAATTTTCAGGAGGGAGCGAAGAGATATGTTTATTTTAGAGTCTTTGCGACAGATGGGTTGTTTGCAAACAGTGTAAAATATTGTTTATTTGAGTTACATGTTGGCTGCTATGGGTTATTGCCCCTGGGCAAACTTAGTGCCTTTTATTACATAACCCTCTTCACTATAGGCCACATGCAAAAACACCAACTGCAATACCAGGAGCAACATAGGGTTTTTTTCATCTTTAGATTAACTTTTAAAATGCTGTAGAGAGTGATATTCTGAGACAATGAACCAAGAATCAACTTCAAAGGGACAACTATAACTTAAAGGTGTTGTTGACATCTGCGTTAACTATTAGTATTATAGTATGATGTTTTAATTTTTTATTATTTGTGGATTTTGAGTTATTTAGATTTTTATTCATCAACTCTCTACTTTGTATTTTCAGCAATCTGGTTTCTTAGGTTCAAATTACCCTAGCAACCATGCATTGACTTGAACAAGAGCAGGATTTGTTCCCGGTGTCCCACCGGCCCAGTCCAATCCTGAACAAAAGACTACTGTATGATTAGGGCGTCAATAGTAAGATGAGTAATAAAAAGTAGCAATAACAATACATTTGGATCCTTACAGAACATTTGTTTTTTAGATCCTTACAGAACATTTGAAAGCTGGAAAGAGTCAAAATAAGAAAGCAAATAATTCAAAAACTATAAATAATGAAGACAAATTGTAAAGTTGTTTGGAATTGGCCATTCCATAGTACACTAAAAGTTTCTTAAAGGTGAACCAACTCTTTAAAATCGTAACCATGTATGTTTCTTAGCTTTGCCTTTCATCCGCAAGAGGCATGCAAGGAAGATAGTTTATATCAATAATACAATTATGTTGCACTATGCCTTTAAGAGGTTTTTTTTTCATAGTTTGAAGTTTTTTGTTGAAGGTTAATTAAGGGATAGGACCGCTGATTTAGCATTTTAGAAAGGGCAATTTGGGCAAAGGGACCAAGAACGACCACAGCAAAGTCAGGGCCGGATTTACATAGCAGGCACCCCTAGGCCCGCTGCCATTGGTCGCCCCCATCCCCTCCCTTTAATTCACTCAAATGTTCATCATCTGAACCGGAGCAATGGGGATTGACGCACAGGAAATTTAAAAAACTATTGTAGCTCAACCACATCCCCAACCAATGTGGGTGTGGTTGGGCAGTATGCCGCCCCCCTAAAATCCTGCCACCCTAGACCCGGGCCTTGGTGGCCTCTCCACAAATCTGGGCCTAAGCAAAGTACAGATTAGACCAAGTGCAATTCTGCAGTCAGGGTCGGACTGGGGGGCCTGGGGCCCACCGGGACTGCTGTGCAGGGCCCCCCGCTACCTACTGTTAGGCGAAGCGCCACTCGGCATACTTGCCCAGGCGGTGCATCGCGCATGTGCAAAGATCACTAGGCACTAGGCGCGCATGAAAAACTGTTTGGGAGAGGGGGTCTGGCCCGGTGGGGGCCCACCGGGTATTTTCCCGGTGTCCCGCCGGGCCAGTCCGACACTGTCTGCTGTTATGTTACCGTGAAAGCTGCCCAATAAATTAGACTATAGTTATGAATCCTGAGGGCCTCCATTATAATCAGTCACAAGCTGCCAAGTATTTTGTAAGGGTTTATTAAAGACATATGCTGATGATTCTCTAGTGCACGTTCTGAGCTTTTCTTAGTTCTAGACACTCCCCCTATCATTTTTGGCTCAGGGTTCAAGCAAAAGAGATTTGTTACGGTCAGTAAAATTCATACATAGTCTACTGCATCCCAAACATTACTGTATTCATGGTAATCAGGCAGGCTAATGGTTTGTGTAGAATATTCACAATGCTTCTCTTTTATTCACACATAAAATAAAATCACTATCTCATTGGATGAATTAAATGTCATACCCCCATATGTAATAAAAGGCACTAAGTTTGCCCAGGAGCAGTAACCCATAGCAACCAATGATATGTTTGCTTTTAAACAGGTGAACAGTAAATGCTACTGCCCATGATTCCTGGGAGTTATAGTTCAGCTGTGTCTGGAATAAGACAGGTTACATATTCATTGAACTAAGTAGATTGGCTGCTATGGGTTATTGCCCATGGGCAAACGTAGTGCTTTTATTACATAACCCTCTTCACTATAGGCCACATGCAAAAACCACCAACTTTTCAATGTGTCTACATTATTTTATTTTATAGTTTTTTAATTAGTTGCTTTTTACTTCTGATTCTTTTCAGCTTTCATACAGGGGTCACTGGCCCCATCTAAAAAAACAAATGCTCTGAAAAAGCACAAATTTATTGTTTATTGTTGACTTTTTAATACTTTCTATTCAGGAACACTCCTATTCATGTTCCAATCAATGCATGGTTGCTAGGGTAATTTGGACCCTAGCAACCAGATCGCTAAAAACTACAAACTGGAGAGCTCCTGAATAGAATGTTAAATAGCTCAAAACATATAAATAATAAAAAATGAAAACCAATCGACTCAAATTATTAATCTCTACATCATACTAATAGTTAACTCAAAGGTGAACAACCCAATTAAGTTGTAATAGTTTTGAAGCTGATTCTTGTTTCATGACTTTTGACCAGAAACAAATGCCTAATCCAACCTCAGTAGTAAAAATACGATTTAAAAATTCTGTTTTATCTGCAAGTTTTGGCTTAATGAAATATAGTGCAAGACTCAGTAGACTGAGCTGTGTTAAGCAAGTCTCTTTAGCAGAAATGCACTTATATTTAAGAAATGAAAAAAAAAAACTACACAGGGTCTCTGGTCCTTGTCAATGCCAACTGAATTTAGAGAGAAACTTCGTTGTGCAGCTTCCCTGAGTTTTTCTGTACAACAACCTCTGACAACGGGACTCTCAGACATCCCAAAAAGGAATTAAGGATCCTCCAGGAATCCCATCAGCATACCGGATATGAAGTACAGAGGCCAGCCACATTGTAACATACTAAATATGGTGTCAAGTTCAAACTCAGAGAGTTGTGGCAGAATACTCCTGCGGATGGCCATGGTTGACTAAAATAGGCTAATAAATAGGGCTTAATCGTGAATCCTTTAAGAAAGCTGCAGGGCCTATTTCAGTGCACTCCAAGCTCTCATTGGTAAAAGGCATCAATAAATTGCTCACGTGATACTTAAAACACTATTTAGCACATTTGGGTTACCATAATTCAGCATCCATTGTATTTTCTTTAGGGTTCAAATTTGGGATGCACCAAATCCACTATTTTGGATTCGGCCAAACCCCTGAATCGTTTGTTAAAGATTCGGCCGAATACCGAACCGAATCCAAATCCTAATTTGGATATGCAAATTAGGGGTGGGAAGGCAAAACCTTTTTTAGTTCCTGGTTTTGTGACAAAAAGTCACACAATTTACCTCCCTGTCCCTAATTTGCATATGCAAATTAGGATTAGGATTCGGTTCGGCCGGGCAGAAGGATTTGGCCAAATTCGAATCCTGCTAAAAAAGCCCGAATCCTGTCCGAATCCCGAACCGAATCCTGGATTCGGTGCATCCCTAGTTCAAATGAATATATAACCTGTCTTATTCCAGACACAGCTGAACTACAACTCCTAGGAATCATGGGCAGTATAATAAAATGCTGGGCACTAAAGCAAAATTGTAGCAGGAGACAGTGAAAACAGTGGAGGACCAAATGCCTCTGCCCACCTTCCACCAATTCCCATGCATATGTTTCTGAGCAGTAGTCACCATTAGTCGTGCCACTGGGAGAATGTTTTCTATAAATCTGATAGAGGCATTCTGGATACTGCTGTTTTCACCCTATTCTAATGACAGTGCAATTGGCGTTTTTTGCTGGCCTACATTTAAAAAGCACCAACATGTTGTGTGGCGATATTACAGAGACAAAGGTGCAAATACAACTTGTGTAGAATCACATCTTGCAACGTATATGCTGCAAAACACATTTTGCCAAAAATAAAACACCAAAATAATTTTGTTTCCACAGTTTACAGAGAGTGGGAAATCCCATAACTTTCTGATTAATGGTGTACAGATGGAAGTAAGTAATATATACTTATGAAGTATTTACCCTTTGGTTTAGTGACCCCCCTTAAGATTAAAGGGGTGGTTCACCTTTAAGTTAACTTTTAGTATGTTATAGAATTTCTCATTCTAAGCAATTTTTCAATTGACCTTCATTTTTTCTTTTTTTATAGTTTTTGATTTATTTGCCGCCTTCTTCTGACTCTTTCCAGCATTCCTGTGGTTGTCATTGACCCATCTAAAAAAAATGCTCTGTAAGGCTTCAAATTTATAGTTATTGCTACTTTTTATTACTTATTACTTTCTTTTCAGGCCTCTCCTATTTATATTCAAGTCTCTTATTTATATCAATGCATGGTTGCTAGGGTAATTTGAACCCTAACAACTGGATTGCTGAAATTGCAAACTGGAGAGCTGCTGAATAAAATGGTAAATGACTCAAAACCACAAATAATAAAAACTGAAAATTCTCTCAGAATATCACCCCTATATCATACTAAATGTTAATTTAAAGGTGAACAACCCATTTAAAGGAATTGTTCAGTGTAAAAATAAAAACTGTGTAAATAGATAGGCTGTGCAAAATAAAAAATGTTTCTAATATAGTTAGGCAAATTGTAATGTATAAAGGCTGGAGTGACTGGATGTGTAACATAATAACCAGAACACTACTTCCTGCTTTTCAGCTCTCTTGGTTTCCACTGATTGGTTACCAGGCAGTAACCAATCAGAGACTTGAGGGGGGCACATGCTAAGGATCAATTGCAAACTCACTGAACAGATATGTCCCATGTGGGCCCCCTTCAAGTCGCTGACTAACTCAGAGTTAGAGAGCTGAAAAGCAGGAAGTAATGTTCTGTTTTGTTAGACATCCAGTCACTCCAGCCTTTATACATTACATTTTTGGCTAACTAACTTTATTAGAAACATTTTTTTATTTTGCACAGCCTATTTATCCAGTTTTTATTTTCACACTGAACTGTTCCTTTAAGGAGGGATAGGAACCACTCTGACCCATTTGCAAAACAAGATTAGGTAACTCCCATAGTATTATAAAGGAGGGTAAGGTTCTTGGGTGTCACTGGTTTCAGCTGTTAAGGGGATGAGAAATATAAAGAGATTTTTAATGGGTTTAGAAATTAAAAAAAAAATACACTAGACGAACCCCAAGTAGTTGCTTTGCTTTTCTTGTTGGTGCAGATTATTTTTAATGTATATTACTAGAAAGCATGAATTTGTCAGACATGGGGACCAAATGTCAAGGATTACAGCCACTTTTGGCATTGGAATGAACTTAGCTGTTTGTGCAATGTTATATCATACTAAGAGGGGTAAGGTGACAGTAGTGAAACAGTAGCTACATCATCATTGTACAGCTGGAAGTGGCAATTGATCAGACACATTTTTCAAACATAGGCGCTTCGTCAGGTACTGTATATAGAGGAGATGGGCAATGAAATAGAAACATGATGGGCAAAGTCTGAAGATGGTAAATACAGGCACAAAAAGCAGGCTAGGAAAGCAAAAATCAGGAACATGGACATTCAAACAATCTAGAAAACTATGGACCAGTACCTGGCAGTTGTGATATTCCTGGCAAAGGATAGGCTGGGAACCACTGAATATCATCATCATCATTTATTCATTTATATAGCGCCGACAAGATACGCAGTGCTTTGTACTCCCTCCTCTAGTAGGACACATGGGGGCAAATTCACTAAAGTGCGAAGCGGCTAACGCTAGCGCAAATTCGCCAGCGTGATGTCATTTTGTTACTTTGCCGATTTACTAACGGGCTCTGGCGTCAATTCGCTAGCGAAGCTGCGCTATGGAGAATGGACGTAACTACGCTAATTCACTAACTTGCGCATTTTACTGAACGTTACTTCTTGCTCCAGACTTGCCTTCACCACATCAGACCAGGCGAAGTGCAATAGAGTAGATAGGGATTGCTTCAAAAAAAGTTGACATTTTTTCTAAGTCCCAAAAAATGCTGGCATCTTTTACTTTTTTAAGGGTGATAGGCTGAAAAAGATCAAAAAAAATTTTGGAGGCACCCTCCTTCCCCCCTACATTTCCTAACATATGGCACCTAAACTATACAGTGGGCACATGTATAGGGCCAAATAACAAATCTATTTCATATTATAAAGCTTTCCCAGGCTTGTGTAGTGTAATGTATTTGCTGCTACATATACGTCCATTGTACTTTAACTTGGCGCCGTATGCAAATTAGGCATCGCTTCACTTCACTTTGCTTGGTGAATTAACGCTAGCGCAACTTCACTACCTTTCACCTCCCTGAGCGCAACTTCGGATTTTAGTGAATTATCGGCGCCCTGGCGAAGTGCGTCGAAGGCACCGCTAGCGTATTTTCGCCACTTAGTGAATTAGCCCCATGGCCTTTAGGACAAGACTTAACACATAGGTCTTTTCTCTTTTCTGTTTATTAAACTCATATTACACAGTCTTTATATCAAAAAGTTAAAGGTTTTTGTCTGCATTTCAAAATAATGTACAGTTAAGGCGATTGCACATGGGTGTATAGATCTGCAGGTGGACAACAAAATGATTGGTATTGCTCACCATTGCCAGGTTGGATTATAGTCACTAGCAAATGGTGTGTTTCCAAGTGACATTTGCTTGATATTAGCTAAATTCACATTGCCTTCTCCAAAAATGGGTGCACTGAAGATTTGCTGGTAGAGGAATGGCTAAGCTAGATGGAGTACTGTTTTGTTGCTCCATTAACAGCTATTTTCCTTTCCATGAAGGGTCCAAAGGTATTTGGCCCTTTCTTACCCATGTGCCCCAAGTGAATACGTCTCATTACAGGTCCGTGAGTCTTTTTACTGATTAGGTGCATCCAGATTCATTTAGCACAATACTATACATCTTTTCACTTACCATTGCTTTATGCATATGGCAGGTCTAGGAATGACGCAATCCTGGGAACAACCCAAAAAACAAGAAAATTCAGTGGTTACAAGATTATCTACTTGAAAACTCTGGTTTACTAGGTTACTAATTTTCCATACTACTAATGTATAGTTTATTAGGTGCAGTTATAGCTTTCAGATTTAGGATCATATGAGCAGCCTCGGGTGGCCTAACAGGAAAATATAGAATAGAAGGTCTATAGAACCATATCTAAGCAAGAAATGTGGGAGCATGGAAAGTCCCAAATGAAATGGTTATTCACTTGCACCTGTTAAATTGCATCATTGCAATCATATTTTAGCTGTAATCATTACTATATTTTGCTTTTAGGCATTTTATTTTTGCTATTTTTGCAACTGACATTAGAAGGCTCCTTTAAATTCCAGTGGATAAATTTCATCCCTTCGGGGAAATAATTAGCTAATCTGGCACATAACAGGGCTCTGTATGCCAAAATGATTTTGCCATGCATAGCTTAGGTCTACTTTTCCCATACACTGCTTGAATTTAATACTTTCTGCTCAGTTTAGAGACCCCGATCCAAAAAGTGTTCAGATTTAATCTGTCCTTAGAGACATGCCAGTCTGATGAAAAACAATATTCTATGATGCTTGCAAATGACCTCTCAGGTCTCATTAAGAGACCTTCCCATACAAATTCTCCCCAGTGTGTTATTGTTTAGTATTTGTCTCCTCTGTGTATGATGTTATTAGAAACTACTCTTTTGTACACATTAAAAGTAACATTGCAGCTGTTATAATGACACTCTTACAAAACAATTGGTTTCCTATTTTGCACTTTTGCAATTTTCTCAGTTTAAATATTTTTTCTAAGTATAAGACACCGCTATTTTTAACCTGAAAACCTATTCCAGGTATGGGATGTGTTATCCAGAAAGCTCTGAATTACAGAAAGGCCGTCTCCCATAGGCTCCATTTTATCCAAATAATCAGCATTTTTGAAATAATAATAATTTGAAATATAATCTTTTTATATGTAATAATAAAAGATTGCCATTAACTTAATCCCAACTAAGATATAATGAATCCTTATTGGAAACAAAACCAGTCTATTGGGTTTACTAAATGTTTACATGATTTTCTAGTAGAAGTAAGGTAGGAAGGTTCAAATTATGGAAAGATCCATTATCCAGAAAACCCCATGCCGTACCTTGTATTTGAAGGTAACTAAACAAAAATCCCTAAAAATTTCTTGTGTTTTTTTTAATGTTTTTAATGTTTAAAGGTTATTCAGTAACCAAAGTCATGATGCTTCATATTACATATCATTCCCCTATCTGGAAAAAACCCTTGCTCATTGGCATAGCTAGATATTACTAGGATCCAAAGCAAATTATTTTTCAGGCCCTAAAATGTTTAGAGGTTGACCAGTTTTACCAATATTTTTTAAAATTGTACAGTATATGAATTAAGACGTCATGGGGCCCCTATACCACCTGCCCCCCCCCTGCAGGGTCAACTTCCTCTGTAATTACGCCCCTGCCCCAAATATTCTATATAATAGACCCTGTATCTCTATCAAAATTCTTCCACCTTGTGAAGATAGAATGAGTGCTCTTTGCTTCAGATCAGATGCATTAATTAAACCCAATAGGCTGGTTTTGCCTCAGATGAGGATTAATTATATCTTAGTTGGGATCAAGTAAAATATACTGTTTTATTATTACAGAGAAAAAGGAAATCGATTTTAGAAATTGTAATTAGTTGATTAAAATGGAGTCTATAGGAGATGGCCTTTCTGTAATTCAGAGCTTTTGGGATAACAGGTTTCCGGATAATGGATCCCAAACCTGTACATAAATAGATACATATTATATATGCTAATAATATTGCAGCGACTAATGTAGAAATCCCAGGGAGCATCCTTTTCTTGTGTGTAACAATCCTTCGGTGCTAAATCAATGGAAAGACGTTTGAAGGACTGCAGAGGAATGTGGCTAGACAGACTTGATAGAAGGGAGAATACTGCTGGATAGAAGCATATACTACAAGGTATAAATTATTGTTGTATTTTCCCCATACATGGTTACTTTTAGAGAGCTGGCTTCCTCTCAGGGGGCAGGTTGCTGACTTGGATCTGAGTGGTAACACTTTCATTGCCACAGGGTGTGCAAAGCTAATAACCCTTCGGAGCCTGCAGGATACACACGGTCGTGGCATAAAGTCCATTACAATGAGTGTTTAAACATAATGTACCTGCGTTACTTTGATGCTCTCACTCAGTAAAATAAATATTTAAAGGCAAGTGGGAGCAAGTGTGCAGATGCCAGTTCTAAGGAAACAATCAGACCTAAACTACAGACATTTTGCAATTTATTTCCCATTTTTTTCCTTCTCTTAACAACGAATACAGTATCATAACAACTGTGGCAGACACTTTTTTTTTTGTTTTTTTCCTGCAAACACTGTGTATGAACAACTGACCCACTAGTTAGACGGTGTTGCGATTCCTTATGTAAAAATCCACTTGTGGAATGCTATGATCATTTTTTTCTATGGCACACTGAAGTCGTAAAGGGGTGGTTCACCTTGAAGTTATATAATGGTTAATTCTAAGCAACTTTTCAATTGGCTTTCAGTATTTTTTTTTTTTTATATAGTTTTTTTGAGTTTGCCTTCTTCCTCTCACTCTTTCAAACACAAATGTTTTGTAAGGCTACAAGTGTATTGTTATTGCTTTTTATTACTTATCTTTATATTCAGGCCTCTCCTGTTCATATTCCAGTCTCTTAAGGGGGTTGTTCACCTTCCAAACACTTTCTCCATTTCAGTGGTTTTTAGATTGTTCCCCAGAAATAAAGACTTTTTCCAATTACTTTCCATTATTTATATTTTACTGTTTTTCCAAAATCTAAGTTTAAAGTTGAATGTTCGTGTCTCTGGTGTTTGAGTCTGACAGCTCAGTAATTCAGGTGCAGACTCTGAACTGTTACAATTTTGCAACATTGAGTTGATCCATTTCTCAGCAACATCTCTGGAGTATTAGTAACTATAGTATCAATTCTAACAGCTGCCTTTAATGAAACCCAGAGATTCTGCTCAGCAGGGACAAAGATAAGAAATGTATCAGCTAAATGTATCCATTTAGAACAGTTTACAGGGTCGGCGACCCACTCCTCCCAGAGCTGCTTTAGAAGTTGAAAAAAGACACTTGACACTACAATATTAAAAAAACGGTCACACAGAAAAAAGAAAGTCATTGGAAAAAGTCATTATTTCTGGTGATCTATCAGAAAACAACTAGTTGTTTGAAGGTGAACCACCCCTTTAATCAAATCATTGCATGGTTGCTAGGGTAATGTGGACCCTAACACGCAGACATGAAACTGGAAACTCAAAACACATAAATAAAAAAGGAGTACCTTGCAAATATAAAGCAAAGATTCTGAGCACTTACAAATATAACCGGGGAAGACAGAATTGTGACAATGTGGTAGCTGTATTGAGCTCACTATTACTAAACTTAAATTTCAAGCATCTCACATTGAGGGGCCCATTTGTTAAACTTCAAATTGAAAATGAAATATAATATATATATTATAAAGTAAAGGTTGCTGGGTGCAAACAAGTAGATAACAGTCCAAAAGATGGCCATGCACTCACAGGTCTTATTGAAGAAAACATGGTGTTTATTAAGCAAAGAAGTGACTGACGTTTCAGCTAGCTATCTAGTCTTTCTCACTTTGTGAAAGGCTAGATAGCTATCCGAAACATCAGTCATTTCTTTGCTGAATAAACACCATGTTTTCTTCAATAAGACCTGTGAGTGCATGGCCATCTTTTGGACTGTTATATATATATATGTGAATTTTTAGGGAGTGTGCTAAACATAGAGATTAGTAACTGCTGCTTGTAGATACTGTACCTAGAAATAGGTTTTATTATTATTATATTATTATCACAGTATTTGACCCACAACAATTGGGATATGTTCAAGCCTGCTTGAGCTCTCAGTTGTCCTTACAATATTTCATAACCCTCCTCTCATCTTTTGCTTGAATTATAACATTCTGACAACAAAATAGCTTGGGATGTGGCCCAGAACAAAGGAGTATGGTCTTCTTCAATAGATGATTAATTGTGATGCAACATACAGTATGAAAATATCAGTAATAAAACATTTGCAGCGTGAAAAATATATGTACTTTTATTTGCATTGTTACAAAATGAACTTGAACAATATAGTTACAATTTAATAAATATAGCAACTTTAAAAAAAACAAACAAAAAACCTCTCCTTACAGTGGATAAAACCAGTCATTTAGGAGAGCAGAGCTCATGATATCTATAACCCAGAAAATCTTATAGAGTAAACAAACGGTCATTCCTCTGGAATACTTCACAAGCAATTATCTGTGCCTTCGCTGATGCCAATCTTCAGTGCTTGTTTGTGTTAGCTGCACGGGTCCTGAATGAGTATCTGGAAAAGAGGAATATGGTAGTTAATGCAGAGAGGTAAGGATTATTCAAAATGTTTCCATTACATTACAATGCATTGCTATAAATCCCTTTCGCTAATGCCCTTTAATGGAATAATGGTGCGATTTAGCTTTGATGGGAATAATTGTAGTCATTTTATTAAAATGGATAGTTGGAATTCATTTTACCCAGTCGCTTATTTAATAAGATCACCTTTCATCATCATCATTTATTTATACAGCTCTGACAAGTTACGCAGTGCTTTACCTTAGTTTATAACAGACGGAATACATGGTGAATAACAAACAAGGGTTTATAGAGTAAAATAGGAGTAGAAGGCCCTGCACACGAGAGTTTACAAACTAAAGTTCAGGGTATAATTAAGACATTAGGGGGCACATTTACTAAGGGTCGAACATCGATGGTTAATTAACGATTTTCTTTCGATCAGAAATAGCTTAAAAAGCTTATGGGGAAGGTCCCCATAGGCTAACATTGGTGCTCTGTGGGTTTTAAGTGGCGAAGTAGGTAGTCGAAGTTTTTTTTAAAAGAGACAGTACTTCGACTATCGAATGGTCGAATAGTCAAACGATTTTTACTTCGAAACGTTCGATTCAAAGTCGTAGTCGAAGGTCGAAGTAGCCAATTCGATGGTCGAAGTAGCCAAAAAAAAAAACCTTTGAAATTCGAAGTTTTTTTCATTCATTCCTTCACTCGAGCTTCGTAAATGTGCCCCTAGGAGTTTGGACACAATTTTGTGATTTATAATACAGCAATGATTGATTAATTAAGGTACATTGAATAAGCTTCTTTTAACAGGTGGGTCTTTAAGGAGCGTTTGAAAGTTTGGAAAAAAAAGGAGAAAGTCTGACAGCTCAAGGCAGAGAGTTCCAGAGAAAAGCAGAAGCCTCAGAGAAGTCTTGTAGATGAGAATGGGCAGAAGTGATGAGAGGAGAAGCGAGGCAAAGGTCAGAAAGGATCCTCAGTTCTGCAAGTTATATTGATGAGACACTTGCCTAGTGTGGAAATGGGCTAAAATCTATTCAGCCCCGCACACTGCTTATTAAATGGATCTACTTACCTTCTGCTTTGCAATGGAAAACAACATTGCCAGGAGTTGATCTATATAAAAGAGGAGGTTCACCTTTTATTACTGCGTTTTAGTATGTTATGGAATAGCCAGTTCTTAGCATCTATGCCTAATTTTTTAATAGTTTTTGCAGGATTTGCTTTGCTCTTCTGACTCTTTCCAGCTTTCAAATGGGGGTCACTAACTCTGGCAAAATATTGCTCTTTGAGTCTACAATGTTATTGTTACTTTTTATTACTTCAGTATTAGAAAAACGATCACAAATAGAGAATAGAAAGTAATTGGAAATATTTCTGGTGAACTATCTGAAAACAATTGAACTAGTGTCTGAAGGTGAACATCCCTTTTGAAACAGTATCTACAACTATAGCGTGATAAAATTATACATTTGCCTCCTGCCTTATCGACTTGAGACATTTCAGTCCTTGAAGCACAGTCAAAATCTCTAGATCAGAACTAATCAGCACGTATTAAGGCTATAGAAAGCAGTGGACAAATATATGTTAATAGCCTTCAAATTTAAAATAAGGGCTCCCCCTACTGGCTATAATGAAAAGTTATTAGCAAGAGACAGACTTATTTAATAAGAAATGCTAAACTGCACCAGTGGCAATTTAGAAATCATATTAATCAGTCACAGTGAAAATATGGCAGACTCCCAAGTGGTATATTTATCAAAGAGTGAATTTAGAGATAACCACAGTCCACTAGAGTGAAATAACACCACCCTCCATTAATGGGATTTATAAAGGCGTATTTATCAAAGGGTGAAAGTGAAAGTTCACCCTTTGATAAATACGCCTTTAAGAATCCCATATAAATGAATGGAGAGAGGTGGTATTTCATTCTAGCATCTTTAACTTCACTTTTTGATAAATATACCCCTAAGGGTGATGTTGCCAAAAGCAATTAATGTGATTTTTACTTTTGTTTTCTAACTTGCAGGTGACTGTTCAAATCTAATTCAAATCACCAGTTATATTTGTCTCCAATATTAAATAAATATGCTCTAAGTGTGCAGAAAGATTCTGCTTGTGGAACAGGTTGATTGAAGGCAATGGCATGTGTGCAATTTAAATCGTGTGCCTTATATCTTGTTGGCTGGTCAAAGTCACCTCTCCATTCATATTAAACTTTTTGTCCCACACCCATTGAGCCACAAAAACACCACATAAATGCCCCATGTGGCTTTACCCTTGAGAATGGCACACGCTTTGTAAAAATAGAGTGCAACCATAATTTATCTAACTGCCAACTATGGAGAAAAAATGTATTCAAAATTTTACTGATTCATATTGTTATAGTGTATAGAGTATATTCTGTGCAATGTATGAGCCTACAGTGTTGGACTGGCCCACCGGGATACCAGGAAAACTCCCGGATGGGCCCAGATGTCAGGGGGCCTCTTGCTTTTAACTATTTAGCCTATTTTATGGTTAATCCATATTTCTAAAAAGAGAACTAAACCCCTTACCAAATGCCCACCCTAAACTTGCATTGCGCCCCCTCTCCCTCCCCTTTTGCCTCGATGTACTTTAGTGTAAAAAAAACCTTTAAAAAAAATCTGACCTTAAATGCAGAGAAGCGCAGCGGAGCTCCCGGTCGCCATCTTCTAGGTCTTCATATAGTCTTCGGGTCTCTTCGCCATCATGAAGTCTGCCAACACACGCGCAGTAGGGCCAAGTCAGGAATCGACTTCAACTGTGCATGTGCAAATCGATGTTGAGACCCGAAGACTGTATGAAGAGCTTCTCTGCATTTAAGGGTCATCATTTTTTAAAGATTTTTTTTTACACCAAACACATCGTAGGGCGGGAGAGGGGAGGGGCAATGCCTGCAAGTTTAGGGGGGCTTTTAGTAGGGGGGGTTTAGACTTCCTTTACGGAGCTTAATAATGGAAGAATAGAGTACAGTATGTAGAGAAAAAAGACTAGAATGAAGGAGTTTAGTGAGGAGAAGATATATAATAGCTTGGAAAGTGGGCCATGGTCTAAGGTTTTCTGTTGGGCCCCTGGCATCCCAGTCCGACACTGTGAGCCTATCCACATCCTCCCTGAAATAGGATTCTAGCTAACAATCTGTAGCAGAAAGATAGTCAAGATAAGGAGCACCTGAGGAGGGATTCTGTGAGATCTGAAACATGTTGAGCTGGACAACCCAATACTACATGAGCAAAGTTGCCTTATGTTGGCCGGTCATCTCTCTTGTTATGAAATGATAAGCAGCCCTAATCTGATTCAATAGCTATAAGAAATTTATAACACTACTGCTTGGAGAAAAAAAGTAAAATTATCATGTTTGTAATTTGCAACATTTAACTGTAGAATGCAAATTCGCTTTTGGTATACTCAGGGAGTGTTATAACACAGTGAGTGGCATGATAATACTGATAAGTCTAACCCTGTTATGAGCCATAATGGCATAAAGCCCAAACAATAAACAAATTAACCTAATCTTATGCCTGAACTAAAAAGACATGAACAAAATAGTGTATATAGGCTGAGGAATACCAAGAGGTACAAGCAATATAAATGAAAAAATACCTTTTAAGTGTTGAAGGTATGGGATCCGTTACCCCGGGAATCTGTTATGCAGAAAGCTCTGAATCACAGAATGGCTATCTCCCATAGATTCCATTTTAATCAAATAATTCACATTTTTAAAAATGATTCCCCTTTGTCTCTGTAATAATAAAACTGCACCTTGTACTTGATCCTAACTTAGATTTAAATAATCCTTATTGGTGGTAAACAAAACCATTTTTTTTTTTTGTTTGGCCGACTTTCTAGAAGACTTAATGTATGGGGTTCCAAATTACAGAAGGATCCCTTATCTGTAAAACCCCAGGTTTCCAAGCATTCTGGATAACAAATCCTACACCTGTAATAGGCTACTAGTATCAACAATATATAGAAGACAAAAACACTAATATTGTCATTTTACCTTTTGTATTTCTACCTCGTGGAATGTTTCTAAAGGTGTGGTTCTCAGTTGACACCTTCTCTACTTTCTGGCATGGCCCATCTTCATGTTCTTTTAAAAAGTGAGCAACGATTCCATATAGAATTGGTCTGGTGAAACAAAATGAGGTTGGATTGATCAAAAATGATCAAAAATGAAAGCGATACTATTAAGTTGATGTGATTTGCAGGCACAATGACTGTTACAAGAAAATAGAAATAAAGATAGAGAATTTATCATAAAAAAAATAAAATAATGTGGCATTATAGGGAAAGAACCCTTTTCTAATCAGTCCTCAATATACCTTCAATCCCCAATATCCTTTTGAGGATACCAGTTAAATAATATCAATTGTTAAAGGTGTAATTAAAAAAACTGAATTAATATATATATATATTGAAATTATTACCCCTTATAAAACAATAAATCACATTAAAAAGATGGCCGGCCAGGAGAATCTATCACCCATGTTTTTTGTTTCCAAGCTTTGCCTTACACTGACTGGGAGTTCAAATCTTCAACAACGTTAAGCTCTTTAGTGAGAAATGAACGATCGAGTGGAACCTCGGAAAGGCCAGTTTCTGTAAAATAACATACAAAAAATATCAGTGAGTCTAGAAGTGAAATGTGAAAACAAAAGGGAAAAGAGGTTGGGGAGCTAACAGTGCAAGACAGGACAAATAAAAGGGGCAAGGATGGCACAAAGGCAAGAAAAAAATGAAAGAAAAGAGCAGATAAAAGGGGAATGGGAAGGCAAAGGATAACTACATGGATTTCAGTGCAAGTTCCTAAACAGGTGAATGGCAAATTGTTTTCATGTGACTCACTGGCCCATGCACTGCTTTATCACAATGCTCAGATGTATCCTAATTTACAGCCTCCTACAAATGGATAGGTACTATTTTGGCAGTAAGTTGCAAGTTTGTAATATTCTACCCCCACTTACTCATACTGGTAGGTAAGTGTGGTTGCACAATGACTTATTTGTTACTGGCTGCCATTAAAACATTTATCTCTTCTGTGACCAATAATTCCAACCCTATTCAACAATATATTAATTGTAAACAAGAAATGTGATTAATCGAATTACTTGCAATAAATGTGAAATTAATATTTCATCTATATACTAGACAACCAATCTTTGATGTGTCTGGCTTTTATGAATAATGTGATGTGTTCACTCCATTTTTGTTGTCTTTTGATTGTATACTTCTGGACTGCATACTATTTTGTTTTCCTCCCTTTTATGTGATTGCACAGTTGCTGGTGACCCTTGCGTGGGCTTTCAATTCCTTTTCACTTCCTGACCTACACTAAGCCTATGATTAAGTAAATATGTACATGGGACATGTAAGGCTACTCTGTACCTAATGTTTTATGTATTAAATTAAAAATGTAAATTATATATACTCGTTTGTGCGATCTGTGAGTGCCTGCTGAGCCTTCTGCTAAAAAGGAAGTGTCAGAATCTGGTGCTGTAGATAAAATACTTATTTTTTAAACCGAGTGCTGTTTTTTAATCAGCTGAAAGAGCTTTACATCAAATCGGTAAAAAAGTTACCAAAACAGCATGTGATCATGCAGTCCAGCCAGAGATCAATGAAAGTTTATGAAACGAATGGCACTATGGTTTGGTTATGCCGGTGCCACAGACTCTATGGTTTCTTGTTTTTCCTTAACCTATACCTTGTGTCTAATTGCAATACATGGTGTACCAAAATCAAAGAGAGCTCATACTAAAAGATGGATGCCAAAATATTAGGAACCTCCTTGTGAATAGAATTGCTAGGTTTGTTGCTTAACTACTTCCCAGCCACACGAGCAAGATTTAGCTCAGCGGAGTTATGTTACTGTACAGGAGCACTAACCTGAGAGGTTATTCTAGCAATTCTATTTACTGGGGTACCTAACATGTTGGCACCCCCTCAATAAACAGGGCTTTCCCTGTCCTTTAAAAGTTTTGGGTTTAACAAGTGAAAATGGTTAATACAGAGGTATAGCTCTCTGTGTTGTAATAAAAGCTCAGCACAACTGATGACAAGAAGGTAGAAACAGCAGGTTGCCATCAGCCCTTCTGACATGTCTGCTGTAAAGACTATGGGTTACATCTTTTCTACTAATACCACAGGCACTGAAATGCCGCACATTTCTTTCAGTGTATCAATCAGCCAGCTAGCAGTGTTGGACACCCTAGAAGAACATTACCTGCAGTAAGGACAGATGAGGTGTAGCTATACTTGTTGAATGCCAGATATTCTCTAATCAATTCATTGATGAGGAGATTTTCAGGGGACAGAACTGGTTTGGGTTCACTACGATCATCCAATGCTTCAAACACCTCTGCTCGAACTCTTGCCTTTAGCTGCCCCATAACTCCTCTCTTCTCCAGAGTGTCCTTCACAACTGCAAACAAACAATGGCATATGGATTATTTCTATTAAACAGCATCTAGACCTGAGCGACAGGTCTACAGCAGCATGCTTACCTTAAAAACAATTCCAGGGTGATCAATCAGTGACAGACAATAATAAAAAATATATATATTATAGCCCAATAATACACAAGAGCCATGAATATCCTGTAAATTATTTCCTTTATAAATGCTTAGTGAGGTCATTGGTTATAATTGGAGCTTAGTGATGTAATTTCTGTCACACAGTTTCTCACTGAAACTTGTGTATTATAATAAATAACGTTCTCTCTGTTGCAAAACATGAGGAGTTCCATGACCTGTATAAAAACACTCTATCTTCAGCCTCGTGCTTTTATATGGTCATGGAACTTCTCGGTAACTTATAATATCCTTATATTTTACAAGAGGTGGTACTTCATTCACTATATAATATATATAGTGAATAAAATACCCCTTATTGTAAAATATAAGGATATTATATGTCACGAGGAGTTCCATGACCATGTAAAAGCACGAGACCGAAGGCAGGTCATGGAACTCCGAGTTTACTTCTAATATCCGCATATTTATTAGGGATGCACGGTTTGGGATTCGGCCTTTTTGAGCAGGATTCGGATTCAGCTGAATCCTTCTGCCTGGCCGAACCGAATTCTAATTTGCATATGCAAATTAGGGGCAGGGAGGGAATTCACGTGACTTTTTTCACAATACAAGGAAGTAAAAAATGTTTTCCCTTCACACCCCTAATTTGCATATGCACATTAGGATTCCGTTAGGTATTCGACCGAATCTTTCGTGAAGGATTCGGGGGTTCGGCCGAATACAAAATAGTGGATTCGGTGCATCCCTAATATATCATCATCATCATCATCATTTATTTATATAGCGCAGTCAAGATACGCAGTGCTTTACTGCAGATATAGCAAACAGGGAATAAATGGTGGATAACAGACAAGGATTACAGAGTACAATAGGGTTTACAAACTAAAAGGTTAGGGTACAATTGAGACATTAGGATTATATAAACACTTTGTCATTTTTGATACAGCAATGATTAATTAAGGTGCATCGAATAGGCCTCTTTAAACAGATGGGTCTTTAAGGAGCGCTTGAAAGTTTGGAAGGAAGGAGAAAGTCTGACAGCTTGTGGCAGAGAGTTCCAGAGAAAAAGCAGAAGCCCGAGAGAAGTCTTGTAGACGAGAATGGGCAGAAGTGACCAGAGGAGAAGTGAGGCGAAGATCAGAAGCAGAGCGTAGGTTTCGTGAAGGAGTGTATTTGGAGATTAGAGATGAAATATAGGGAGGGGTTTCATTATTAAGGGCCTTGAATGTGAGTGTAAGTAATTTGAATTTGATTCTAGAAGAGATTGGGAGCCAGTAGAGGGACATACATATGGAAGCAGCTGATGTTGAGCGGCGAGCTAGATGAATAAGTCTAGCGGCCGCGTTTATAATAGATTGGAGTTGTGAAAGATATATATATATATATATATATATATATATATATATATATATATAGTCCTACACATCAATGCCTCCAGAAAAGGCTAAGAGTACAGATAACCTAGCAACTGGAGGGAAAGACTTACCAAACCAAATTAAAAACCTTAGTGACCTGTGACTATAGAGTACTAGATAACTGAAGGTGACTATTTTTTTGAACAATGCAATTTTTGCATTTTACATAAATTCAAATATATAAATGAAGGGTTGCGTGGACTATTTGGCCCCATTATTTGTGGAGAATTAAAGGAAATGAAGATAATTCTAAGCAATGTTGCAATATACATTCATTACAATTTTTCTATAGTTTTTACGTTATTTGTATTGCTATTGAAAGCAGTGTTTGTTCCCTTTCTATTCTCTGCCCTTGTGCCTCAGACTATTGATACAAAGTAAGATTTGTCTTTGCTGGCGAACTTTTGCAAAAAAAATAACAACCAGGCTACTGATCTTTTCAGTAGCAATTATTTTTACAAATAACTTTAAAGAGGACCTGTCACCCTAAAAAAACAATTCCAAATCCTGTTTTATGATGGTAGTCAAGCAAAATGAACTTCACTAACACTATATACATGATTTTAGTCTTGTAAATCCCAATCAAACAGGCAGCAGCCATTTTGTGGACACTTATTAAGGCAAGTTAAAATTCTGCCAAATCATGCCATAATCTTGTTTATGCACCATAATGGGGAACCTGATGCCGTTGCACTGGCTACCAAATCAAACGTTGAAGACGAAGGGGGAATGTAAGGAGAGCAGTGACATCTAGGAACAGATGAGAAGATTTGGGGAGATTAGTCGCCAGTCGACAAATCGCCTCTTCTTCAGGCAACTAATCTCCCCAAACTGCCTCCCCGCCGGCTAGAATAGAAATCTGAGCGCTTCATTTTCCGAAGTCGTCTGAAGTTTCCTCGTGAGGCGACTTTGGCAAACAAAGTACTCTGAATGCCATACCGCTGGTGATTCAGAGTGTTTTTATACATATTTTACAACTGGGGGTACTTTATTTATTATAATACACAAATTTCAATGAGTCATGTGACAGAAATTACATCAGAACTCACGTTTATAACTGATGACATCAGAACTCACTGTTTATAAGGATATAATTTACAAGATATTCATGGCTTTTGTCTATTATAAATGTATATTGGACAGCTGCTTAGAATGTTTTCTTTTCTTAGGCAAATTTTTATTTTGGGGTTGACTTGCCCTTTAAGTATCTATGTATCCCTAATGTGAAAGGGAGTTATTGAGAGCCTAAGGGAAACAGGTAGAGGAACAGGAAAAAAATGATATATACTGTATTATCACTTTGTTCCTTGGGCAGCACAATGACCCAGTATGTAGGCATATACACACAGGCAACTACCATCAAATCAGAAACTATTATATAACTACAACTCCCAGCAGCCCAGCTAGAGTAAGGAGTAATACACGCAGTCGATTACTGATAGATAAAAACACATTTCTGCATGACCAGCTCGATAACTAGAGCCCCAAGCAGAGTTATAAAGCGCAAACTCACCGGCTTTGAGATCTCCTACGGTAGCCATCCTTCCCAACGGCTGTATGAAACTCCCCCTGCTGAACCCCCGGGCGCATGCGCAGTTCCCTTTGGCTTCTGTCAAAGTTCGACTTGCTTTGTTGTGGAAACGGCGCTTGATAGTGACTCGATAGAGCTGTCCAACGCGTAGAGACTGGGTAAACCGGAAACGGAATATGCCTTAAAGTGGTATTACATACATAAAATATGGACTTGTCATGCTATGTGGGTGAAATTGTAACGAGTGCTGAAAGAGACCATCGCTCTTAGAGATTTTATTTAAAACCCTCTGTTTACTTCCTTGCAGAATATTATCTATTTTTCTGTAACAGATCACTGCCCTAGCGCTCAAGGGTTAATCCATACTTCCCAACATTCAAAACGGGGCTAAAATTAGGAAAAATAAGGAGAGTTGACAGCTCTGGGTGATATATTGTACCTAAATTCAACTAACCATAACATACCTCCCAACATTTTGGAAGTAAAAAGAGGGACAAATTTTTTTTTCCGCATGTAGCGCAGCATTTTTTGGCCACACCCCTTTCTGCAGCCACACCCCCTAATTACCATGTTTGTTTTACAAAATTTGGCAGGTTATGAAAGTTTGAAAATATTTCTCCTTATCTAAACTGTGCTTTTGTGTCTCAAAATTGTTACAAAGTATCTTATTTGCACCTGTTAGCTGTTCTGGACTCTCTGCTAAAAGCCAATTAAGTGAGAAACTTTGTTTCTTTTTCTGGCTGTTCAGTGCAGAAAAAAGAGGGACTTTCCAGTACAAATGAGGGACTGCAGGTTGAGCTGTCAAAAGAGGGACTGTCCCTCCGAAAAAGGGACAGTTGGGAGGTATGCATAGCAACCAATCATATATTTGATTTTCGTTTCTATTTGTTAAACCCAATTGCTGATTGTTTACTACTAGCAATTGCGGAATATGTCAACTATGTCCCATAGTTCCAGTCATGTTTCACTGCCAGAAATACCTCATACCTCCCAACTGTCCCTTTTCGGAGGGACAGTCCCTCTTTTGACAGCTCAACCCGCAGTCCCTCATTTGTACTGGAAAGTCCCTCTTTTCTCAGCACTGAACAACCAGAAAAAGAATCAAAGTTTCTCACTTTATTGGCTTTTAGCAGAGAGCCCAGAACAGCTAACAGGTGCAAATAAGATTCTTTGTAACAATTATGAGACACAAAAACACAGTTTAGATAAGGAGAAATATTTTCAAACTTTCATAACCTGCCAAATTTTGTAAAACAAACATGGTAATTAGGGGGTGTGGCTGCAGAAAGGGGTGTGGTCAAAAATTGCTGCGCTACGTGCGGAAAAAAAATTTTTGTCCCTCTTTTTACTTCAAAATGTTGGGAGGTATGATACCTTCCCCAGGCTCTTTTAATTTCCTTGATATTTGAATGTTTCTGTTGCATCACCTTTTCTTTTTAAAGCATAAATGATCATCAAACATTTCCTGATATTACACCTGGCTGGTAGGTGGAGGAAAACTTTACTGAGTTTATCTAATTTCTCTTTTAATTTCCTTGATATTTGAATGTTTTGTTTGCATCACCTTTTCCTTTTAAAGCTTATGTGATATGGTCATCAAACATTTCCTGATATTACTCCCTATGGCAAGAGAGTATTGCCACACAGAACACAAGCTGACTGGAAGGTGGAGGAGAACTTAAGTGAGTCTAATTTCCCAAGCCAGACCTGTGACTCAGGAACCGGATGTACCTGTAACTATATTTCCCAGAAGCTGATGACACAAGAATATTAAATCAATGAAGAAGAAAAAATAAAGCATTGCTGAAAGGCAATATTTATGAAATATGGTATCTTAATTGCACAGATTAATCAATCTCTACAGACAACCTTATTTTAAAATGTTTATTAGATACTTAACATTTAATCCACATGAAATGTGCTTGTGTTCATTTATCCTTAAGCGTAGGGAACACAGACCAATAGAACGAAGGACTTTACAACAGTAAACTGTGTCAATTGTTCAATTCAGCATCCACTACGCACCAATGTTTGCTTGATGGCTGGTCTGCAAGGTTGAATACAATATATCACAATCAAAAAACAACTGAAGTGTGAATCAGGTGTCCTGATAGCCAGAATACCTGTCCTACAACTCCCAGCAACCCAGTTCAGACCGCCATCAACAGTGCTAGTGATAGCTTAACACCAGTTCCCCATAGCTTAAAACATAACTTTTAATAACTTATTAGTTAAAAACCACACACACCCTTAGTGTGCCAAGCTTCCCACGACCAAACAAAACCCACTGCGTTAACTACGTCAGTGCTGGACAGTGTCCTTAAAAAACATTCAATAAAATTGCCCAGGTGGACGAGTGGATGGTCTCGTGCCAACTTGCAGCGTGACCAGATACACCAAAGTGTTCCTAAAAGGAAAGTCTACCCCATTCAGGACTGTAACCCCCTCCCTTCCATTTTTCCAGGAGTACCTGCCTATCTACATAGGGAGCGGTCAGATCTACTCTCACCACCGTCCACCTATGCTGCCCTACGCGTTTCACCGACTCAGCGGCTTCTTCAGGGGCATAGGTGGCATTGCACTTATATTGCCATTATGATATTCATTAATACGGACTGCCACTGAAGTGTTACGTTTATGTTTAACATCCCCTACATGTTCTTGAATTCTCCTACGAAATTCACGTAACGTTTTGCCCACATAGTGTTTTACACATATACATTGCATAATATACACTATACATGTGCTTTTACAATTCATGTAGTTTTTAAGTTTGTACTCAATATTATCCCTTGTTAGAATTATTGTGGACGTTCTTTCCACTAGTGGGCATGCTATACAATTTCCACATTTATAGCATCCTGTTATTTTAGATGTTAGCCATGTAGGTTTGGCAGAACATGTATAATGACTATGGGTTAATTTGTCATGTCAGTAAACTGTGACAAACGAGAATACTATTTGGTAAACCAGGGTTGCCAATTTGTTAGGAACCCCCAATTCTGAAAAAATTGCTAACCTTTTGCCCCAGGCTTGTATTCCTTAAAACAATTCTGATACATTTTTACCAGTCCAGTATACTTTGCAAGTTTTCTTCTGCTCAAGTGTTCTGTGCTTGGGTTGTACATATGCAGAGTACACTCCAACACCCAAGAATAAATATATTGAGCCCTGCCCAAGCACATGTCGATAACCTCTTGGAAGAATAATGTACGTACTACCCACCCCAGCATCATTTCCAAGGCTATTTATGTTTCTATAGCAGCACACTGGCCCATGGGCATAAATTAAAGATTTAGGTCTATAGATGTGCATAAAAAATTGACACCTCAGTGTTTTTAACTTTTCTTTGTACTTTAAAGGGGTTGTTCACTTTCCAAACACTTTTTCAGATTGTTTACCATAAATTAAGACTTATTTCAGTCACTTTCCATTTTTTACCGTTTTTCCAAAATCTTAGTTTAAGGGCTGGACGCCACGAGTGATTTTGGTCGGATCGATGCCCGCCAACAAAATGCACGTGACAAGTCGGATGGAGTCACGCATGGAGATATAATTGGACTGAATGAAAAGTCAGAGGTAAGAACTACATTACAACCGACGCGACACGACTGTCGGATGTGGACACAGAAAGCAGCGTCTATATCCGACAGTCGGACCCTGTAGTTGTTCACTCCGATTTTTCATTCAGTCCAATTATATCTTCACGCATGCAACTCCATCCGACTTGTTGCGTGCATTTTGTTGGCGGACGTCGATCCGACCAAAAACACTTGTGGAGTCCATCCCTAAAGTATAATATTCCTGCCCCTGGTGTTTCAATCTGACAGCTCAGTAATTCAGGTGCAGACTCTAAACTGTTACAATTTTGCAAAATGTAGTTGATAATTTCTCAGCAGCATCTTTGGGGTATTAGCAACTATTGTATCAATTATAACAGCTGCCTGTAATGAAACTCAGGGATTCTGCTCAGCAGTGAAAAAGATAGGAAATGTATCGACTAAATGTATTAATTAAGAACAGTTTACCCGGTTGGTGACCAACCCACCCAGAGCTATTTTAGAAAATAGAATGTAATTGAAAATATCTTTATTTCTGGTGAACTACCTGAAACCAACTGAACTAAAAAAAGTGTTGGAAGGTGAACAACCATAAGGGTGATGGCCCAGTGACTACTGGGGGAGATTAGTCGCCCAGCGACAAATTGCCTCTTCTTCGTGCGACTAATCTCCCCTAAATGCCTTCCCACTGGCTATAATGTAAATCGCTGACAGGATGGCACTCGGATTGCTTCGGCTTTCCGAAGTCGCCCGAAGTTTCCTCGTGAGGCAACTTCGGGCGACTTGGGAAAGCGAAGCGTTCCGAGTTCCATCCTGCATTCGATTTACATTCTAACCAGTGGGAAGGCATTTAGGTTAGATTAGTCGCCCGAAGAAGAGGCGATTTGTCGCTGGGCGAAAAATATCCCCCGGTAGCCACGTTTGCCACCACCCTTAAAGTGGTACTGACCCTAAAAAAAGACTTTTTAAAATAGAATATATTAAAAGTTACCTTTATCATATTGATTGTTTTTTGTTGAGAGGTTTGTTTTTGTAAGTAATTGTTCCTAAATATGACTGTTTTGCCAACCTGACTGTCCGATCTCAGCCTGTCAGTTAAAGATTCTAATAGTAACGGACTCCTGCTGCACAAATATTGCAGCCCCCTCATACAGAAACATTGGGCGTCAGACAGGTAATGTAAAAGCATTGTGCAAATACTTTATGGCAAATTAGCTTTCAAAGGCAATATTATGATAGATGTAAAGATGTAAGAGTTTAATTTCTGGTGTCAGCATCTCTTTAAAGACCATTTTAAAAAGTTGCACTTGTCTTTAATGCAATAAAAGAAGAAATATATCTTTACATACAAGCTCTACAACAAACAGCAATAACAACAAATATGCTGCGCCCAGACTATAAAGTGCCTGGTGAAGGTCTTGACTAATGTGCAGTTTCCTTATGGTCTAGGAGCTCTATATAGGTTTTGCTTTAGGGCCCAGTAATGTATGTAGTTATACTTAGTCTTATTAGGTGCTGTATGGACTTTTTGGGTCTTATTGGACCAAAAATCACACAGGAAAATATACATGCATTGCAAACATTTTTTTTTATAAAACAGGTATGATCACTGATCCTCGCAGTGCTGGGAATAATATATGTGTGATAAACTCCTCCGATTTTTCTCTGCTGGGCATAGGTAAGTCTATGAGCATTAGGGATACCTGCATAAGGTAAATAAGATGGCATGTTACTTATTTCCAGAAGGTGAATTTTTTGCTAAATAAAGCACCAGTCCATGGAAAAAAAACATAGCATTTGGATTCACTTGGATGTCTAATAACATATTGGCACCAGTCCCAGGCTCTCAATTTGTAGATTTTGGCAAATTCCAGAGGGGCTGCTATAAGAAGCCACAGACAGTCCATATTTATTGTGAGAGGCTGTGCAAGCGGGTGAGTGGCCTAGGTCACCCAGGTTTTAAATCCCACCTTGACAGGTGCTGTTAGGCTCTTTCTCATAGGTGCCTTTTGGCCAAAATTAAACTATGAACTAAAGGTGGCCATACACGGGCAGATAATGCTGCCGATATAGGTCGTTTAGACCAATTTGACAGCTAATCTGCCCGTGTATGGAGGCTTCCTAAGGGTCTTTCCGATCGATATCTGGACACGATATCAATTGGGAAGGTTTGATTTTTCACCCGACCAACCCGTCGGAGCTCATTGCTCTCATTGTAATCTGATCATTCGGCCATAGGGCCGAATGTTCCGTTTACCCCCGATATAGCCCTGCCGTTAGTGGTATATCGGGGAAAAGATCCACTTGTTTGGCGATGTCGCCAAATGAGCGGATCTTATAGCGTATGGCCACCTTAAGGCAGGGATTTATTGAGGCTGATTGATATTGGAGGGATTTACAAATGTGGTGTTGAGACAAAATTGGCATTTAAATTGAGTACAATGTTTGTTTACACCAAAATATTGTTAACCAGACAAATATCAAAAAGTCGGAGTAAGATAGTTTCTCCATTTTAAAATCATCTTTCTAAATCTGACATTATTAATGCAAGCAGAGTGTTGCTAATGCCAAAAAAATTCTAAGCCCAAATAGCTCTTTAAATATAATTCTAGGATCCTGGTGGACTGAGAATAATTTGATTTTAAAACATTTCTGTTGGTTGGGCAAAAGTAAGTAAAGAGGAGCCATGGTGTAAAAAACAATCCAATAGTGGCCGTCCAGGCCATGCGCTTGTGTGGTATCTGTTGGTAGGCCCATGTACGTTGACCTTAAAGAGTGACATCAAAAATGAAACCTTTCTTTTTTTACAGTTATCATAACATTGTCTTTGCATAATATTTATAATTTGCCATAAAAGTTTTTGCCTAATGCTTTTACATTACCCATCTGATCCCCATGTTCCCCTATGAGGGGGCTGTCATATTTTTGCAGCTTTAGTCTGTTAACAATAGAATCTCTGAATGACAGGCTGAGAAGGGACAGTCAGGTTGGCAAAACAGTCAGGTTTAGGTACTTCAAGTAACAATTACTTACAAAATCTGTGATAAAAGGTCAACATGACCTATAGGTAACTTTTAAAGTACAGTCATATTTTGAAAAGTAGTTTTTAGTGTCAGTATCACCAGGTCTAGACTGGGAGTCATAATAGGCCCTGGCACAGTACACAGAGGCCCAATCAGTCCCCCACCAGCCCACTTCACAGTGACTGTCTATGGCATCTTACAGCAGCCCCTCACAGATTGCCAGTCTGGGCCCGAGTTTTAAAATGTTTTAATTAACACTTTAAATTGTGTCTGGCAGACTTATGTGGTTGTTCCATAGTACCAGCAGTCAGTCCCAGATTTGTGGAGAGGCCACCAAGGCCCGGGCCTAGGGCGGCAGGATTTTAGGGGCGGCATGGTGCCCAACCACACCCACATTGGTTCAGAAACATTGGAGATGAGCAGGAGATAAAATATTTTTAAATCTCCTCAATCCCCATTGCTCCAGTCCAACTGATGAAAATTTAAGAGAATAAAAGAGAGGGACAAGTGACGAATGACAGCGGGCAGGGTCGGACTGGGGGACTTGGGGCCCACCGGGGCTACTGCCCCAGGGCCCCCGCTGCCGCTCTAGTGCACCGCGTCGCCGTTCCTCTGCGTGTGTGCACAGCACCACTTCAGTATGCATGTGTGCAGCGCAGCGTTTATACGCATGATGTTTATTTTGCCATGAACCCCGACAAAGAGGGGTTGCGCAACACCAAGAAGTGGATCTGGGACCACCGTTTTTTTCCCAGTGTCCCGCTGGCCCAGTCCGACACTGACAGTGGGCCTAGGGGTGCCTGCTGTGTAAATCCGGCCCTGCAGTTATTGGACTCCACAGAAAAATTATTTCAGCCTTTCAGGGTCCCTTATACGTTAGGAATAATAAGACTTTTTCCCACCAAAACATAGATTATATATAATATATATATATATATGAGTATATTGCTTTAAATTATTCTTTATTGTACCTGCCTCAAATATAGCAGAACAAAAGCCAGGGGTTTAGCACATAGCCAGCAGTTCTTCATACAACTGTTCTGCTTGTCTCCCCGGGCAAATATTTGTGCATGTTAGGCTTGCGGGTGCGTGTTGTTCACCTCTAATATTAGTGACGGGCCACGAGTGAAGTGCTAACTGATCTAAGAGCTGAAGTGCACCGAGAGACTAGCCTTGTGCGATGCACTACAATTAGGCGTACATAGCCACAGGTTTTTCCAGCTTAGATCCTGCCCGCGTCAACAAGCCCTCAGAGGGATCTTTAGCCAATCAACACAAGGTCTCCGACCGGACGTAAGCCAATCAGTACGCTGTGAACCGGCAACCTATTATCCAATCATCGCTAGCTCGGAGCAGGGGACAGACCAATCAGCGCACTGTGAGGCAGACGTGGCTGCTAAGCTGTTATGTAGTTTGTGGTTCTGTTTGGTCTCCCGGAGGTGCCCCCGGCTGCCATCACCACTGTCTCTTGTGCTGACCCAGTATGGAATCCTTCTGCAGCCATGACGGCAGCGAGCGCTTTTGGGTAAGGCAGACCTTCCTGTGACTCTCCACCATCATCTGACATGGCCCTGCCCTTGGCAGGCGCTAATCCCTTCACCCTGCTGTGGCCGCATGTACCGCCTCGCACCGTCTGTGCTCTGTAACCCAACTCCGCTGTGGCAGTACTATGGGCTGTACTATGGGGAGTACTATGGGGGGGGTTCCTAGGCACTTCTCGTATTATGCTGTGTTATTGGTACCGTCCTAGGCAGGGATTCGCGGGCACTTGATGCAACGCTGAGACGCTGATGCTATCGTTACACAATGGAAAGGAAAACTCTATTGTGTGTACACAGCTCAGCTTTATGCTCGTCATGTTAAAGGGACCTGTGGCCGCCTTGCCATTTCCCCTAACTGATTAGTAGCCCCAGGGTTTCCTGGTGTTGTGTTACATAAGTGTACAAGTTCGCTCTGTGCTTCCCAAACTGTCAGCCTGGCTCCCTAAGGGGCCTTTGTTAGGGGGTGCGTCTGCCTGTCATGCTCTCTCGTACCCCTGATCTTGGTGCAGACTACTTACAGTATTGGGGAACTCACTTCTTTCATATCCTTGGATATATATATATGTTTCAGCCATGTTTTCATTTGTTTGCACATTTCTTATGAACTGAGATGGGGGATTGCCTCAAAGATGGTTAAAGGAGAACTAAAGCTTAACTAAAGAAACAGCTAGAAATGTTGTATGTTATGTTTTGCCCAAGGCAATCACATCCCTTTAGCAGTAAAGATCTGTGTCTTCAAAGATGCCCCAGTAGCTCCCCATCTTCTTTTCTGCTGATTCATTGCACATGCTCTGTGCTGCTGTCACTTACTGAGCTTAGGGACCCACTCACAATATACAGTACACATTGAATATAAATGTCACAATATAAGGCTGATTAGTAATTAATACAGATAATTACTACATGGCAGCACAGAAACCAGTGCAATTAGCATCAGAATTTAATAATCAATCCTGTAGCCTCAACTTATATTACAGACAACCCTCATTTTCTGCTTAATAATATGCAATGACCCCTTAACTGCTCAACAGCTGCTCAGAGCCCACTGAGCATGTGAGTGTCACAAACACTTTCCAAGATGGTGACCCCCTGTGACAAGTTTGAAGTCCTGGATCATTGCTGCTATTGACAAGCTGAAACTTTAGGCTGGTGCAATAAGTTCAGTATATAAAACAAGGCATTTTTAGCCATATTCATTTTTTAAGATGAGATTTTCTATACTGCTGTTTTGTAATTAGAAATATATACTCCTGGATGCCATGGAATTCTACGAGAGTAGCAATGTCCAACATGTTGCCTTTTAAAGAAGAGGGAGGGCCCAATGTGTGGATGAAGCTATTTACACAAATCTGGGATACTCAACTTGGGGGTGTCTTCAATCTGATCTTATTTAAATGTTTTAGTGCAGGAGCAATGTTCCCTGTAAGGTGTGCGCTCATCCACAAACACACACACACAAATGTTGAACTCAGCGCACAATTGTGATGCTCACAAAGAATTCGGTGTGAAAACACATTTTGTGTTAATTCTGACCTGAGCACAGAGTTTTTAAAATCTGCACCCTGTTTTTAAAGTCTACAGAAACAAGTTTAAAATGTGTGCACAAAAGTATTTTCTTGCCAAGAAGGAATTACAGGGAACATATTAAGCAGAAGTGTTCTGCTTTTATATCTTTTGGGTTCTAATTCAGCCATTGCTTCATTGGTTTGATATTCCTGATGCTTAAAGCTGGCCATAAACGCACAGATCATATCGTACGAATTGAGGATTAGTGCGATTTTCGGATTGTGTGTGGAGAGTGCCGACATCGTTCGTCTGGTGGAGATCGGTCGTTTGGTCGATCGGACAGGTTTGATTTTGACCTGACCGATCCTGCCAGAGCCCATTGAGCATCGTAATCGGATTGTTCGGCCATACGGCCGAACGTTCAGATTACCCCCGATATAGCCACGCTCGTTAATGGCATATCGGGGAAAGATCCGCTCGTTTGGCGATGTCACCAATCGAGCTGATCTTTGCGTCTATGGCCACCTTAAGATGTAAAATATCTAAAAACCGTTGGAAGATTTCTTTTGTAGTTGTATACTTTAACACCTCCCCCAAGTGCCTCTTACGATGCTGTGGGCTTAGGGCAAATTGACAATGTACCTTACCATAAAAATGTCCTCTTCCAACTTTTGTTGTAAGTATATGTCCCAGTGTTCTCCAAATGCTGAGAACCATATCCTATAGCTTCCAGCAGTGACAGCCAAAAGAGAAGGTAGCAGGTTGGATATGTTTGCATTGTGGTTTTCCCTTTGTGCTATGATAATCACAGACTAAAGGTAAGGGCTTACAGTGTAGATTATCTGCTTTTCTCCTCCATGTAAATGTATTTGTTAAATCTAATCATATTGTATAATTTGGGCTATTTCATAATACAGATAAAGGATCTGTTATCTGGAAACCCGTTGCCCAGAAACCTCCGAATTACAGGAATGCCATCTCCCATAGACTCAATTTTAAGCAAATTCTTCAAATACAGTACCTTCTGCTTGATCCAAACTAAGCTGCAGGAGTCCACGTTGGTATCAAAACAATCCTTTTAGATTTATTCAATGTTTAAATGATCTTTTATCAGACTTTAGTGTGGAGATCCAAATTACGGAAAGATTCCTTATCCGGAATACCCCAGCTCCCAAGCATTCTGGATAATAGATCCTATAACTGTACTGATTATTTATATGTGTGTGCCATGATGATCTGTATAGTGACCGACCAGACTGTGGTCAATGTGGTGACTCAAAGTCTGTTAAATCTGATTATTCATTTCCATGGTCTGGTGACACAGAGATCCCTGGGCAGTACTTTGTTGTGTATATTATATTTCACCATTTATCACAACCAGTTCAACTTTCCCAGAGATCAAACAGTTTATTCAGACTTTCAGGCCCAGAGAAAGTGGTAACAGGTCTTTTGAAATGTGTAATATGAATAGGATGCAACCTTCAGATAATTTTTTTTTCCTGAGACACTCACAATAAGATATTCACTATGTGACCTTCACAATAAGATGTGGTTTGTTCTACAGTTTCCCTTTCACTGATCAAGCAAGGGAAGAGGTCTTGTTGGCTAACAATAAGATAATGAAATAGGATGGCATCATGGGTCTGTATTGGGTCTCATTGGATTGTACACTTGACAGTAGGCAGGGCAGGTCAGCTATTATAGTGGATGCCACGCCACTCAGATTTATTTTCTGCTACTTATTGAAACTGGACAGAAGTCTTTGTTGTATAAATATTTAGGGGCCTATTAATTATTCTGTGTAAAACAAAATACGCCGAAAAAATGGCATACAAAGCTGTGCAAAATAAATGCAAATTTACCAAGATTTGTTTTATTTCACGTCATGCAAATGCCAGATTTGCTTCAGACCTTTAGTTCCGGCGGAAGTTGCTCATAGAAAAAGCAAGTAAAAAAAATTTTGCACTGTTTTTTTACTCTGACTATTTTATTCTGACTTTTTTTACACCACATAATAAATCTGCCCCTTAAGGTGGCTGTAGACGTAACAACTACGATCTTTCTTGGAAAGGATCTTTCCAAGAAAGATCGTTTGTTTTGATACACACGTGTAGAGCTGAATCGTCAGATATACAAGTAGAAACAATAGAATTCTACCTGTATCTGACGATTCAGCACTAACAATGGGTGATGTTTTCCATCCAGCCGGATCGACGAGCTGACAGATATCCAAGCCTTCTGCCGATTTCAGTCGGCTCATTTCGCACCATACACGCACCGAATATCGTCCGAAAATTCGTTTTGTGTGATATTATCTGTGCGTCTGTTATTACTTGATGAAAGTTGTCCAGCAGTTTTAGTACCACAGTATCCTCAAGGTTGCTGGGAGTTGGCAGACCCATCACAGCTGTTTGATGAGGGGCAGTAGTAAGTGTTTCTTGTTTCACATAGAGAGGGGATAATGCTGTTTTACAAGTTTGTCACATATAAAATCAATCAGTTATGAGTTTTTAACTCAATAAATGAATGCATATATCTTTTTTTTTTTGCTGAGTAACACTAGGGACGTCCCATGACTGGAGGATTTTATGCCAGCTTTAGTGCTTGGTCATGCTGAGCAAGCATTCTATGGTCTCCATGGCTATTTGGCTACTGGGGGCCACTATTTTACAAATGGGTTGTTCACCTTTGAGTTACCCTAGCAACCATGCATTGATTTGAATAAGAGACTGAAATATGAATAGGAGAGGCCTGAATAGAAAGATGAGCAATAAAAATAGCAATAAATTTGTAGCTTTACAGAGCATTTGCTTTTTAGGTGGAATTAGTGACCACCCACTTGAAAACTGAAAGGAGCCAGAAGAAGAAGGTGAATAATGATAAAAAAAAAAAACTATAATGGATAATGAAGACCAATTGAAAAGATGCTTAGAATTGGCCATTCTATAACATGCTCAAAGTTAACCTAAAGGTGGCCAATTTTTAGGTCGCTCTGATTTGTAATAGTACAGCAGCTCCTGTTAGTTGATTGATTGATGCTGTTAATGTTTTTCTGTACATATTTAAAAAAACAAAACAAAGTTAACGGTAAACCAAAAACAGGGAATATTTTTACTTTAGAATCACTGCAATGAGTGAAGGTGTATGGTGTGCTTATTGTATGGGAGTGCTGTCTCAGAATCATTGGGTAGTTGCACACATTTTTAAAGGGGTTGTTTAACTTTTCGGTTCAGTTATTTTAAGGTAGTTTTCCAGGAATTCAATTACTTTCCTTTTTCCTGTTTGTGACTGTTTTTTAATATTGATGTTTAAAATTAAGTTTTTCACCTTCTTATGTCTTTCTGAAGCAACTTTGGGAGAGGGTCACCGAAATTTCTTATCTTTGGCCCAGATGAGTAGAATCCATGAGTTTCATTACAGGCAGCTGTTAGAATTGATACAATAGTTGCTAAAATTCCACAGATGCTGCTGAGAAATGTATCAACTAATGTATCCGTTCAGAATCTGCACCTGGATCACTGCGCTTCCAGATTGAAACACCAGAGACAGGAGCATTAAACTTTAAACTTCAAACTTCCATTTTGGGACAACAGTACAAAATAAAATTTGGAAAACTGTTGAAAAAAGTCTTTATTTTTGGTGACCAAATGCAAGCAGCCAGTCACAATATAGCTGCCAGGATCATTAGTAGGGACATCTTAGGGGCTCATCTTCTAGTTCAACTCCAGCTGATTGGCTGCTTATGGAAGTTTAAGGAAAGAGGGTTCTTTAAGCCTAAGTAATAAAATATTTCTCAGTACAATGTTTTATAATTCACTTTACAGATCTTATTTTTAATACTGTCAATTGTAAAACATATTTGGGAATTGTAAACTGTTGATATGATGCCTCTGCCCATCACACTGAGCCATAAGGCCCCTGATTGGTTGGTCTTGTTTGACCCATCCTATGTACGTAGGAGGTCAAATAAATACAGAGCCATACATTAAAAAAATAAATGATGCTAATCATTAAATTGTAGGCCCTTTTGTACAATAGGAAATTATCATGGAGAGAGAACCCTTACGTAATTACGGTTTGTGTTCTTTATCATGCCATACCCAAAGCATTGTTTATATTATATCATCCTGTAATTGTTCTGATGAAACTTTCTTGTTTCTGTTCTTGCTGTGATTGCAGTATCACCACATCTGTGGAGTTCTGCAGAGGCCAAAGGGGGAATCCTTTAGGGCAGTGGCTGCCTCTTTAAACTGTGAAGTAATGTTTGGAAAACGCCTTAGAACTACAGTAATTGTAATAATTGGGATGAAATTTTGAACCGGGTGAGGCCTTTCATGAAAATTTTAATCACTTGCTTTTGATGTTTTAGTATGTCACAGTTCTTAAGACCGGCAGCTTCCTCGTCTTTCTTTCTATAGTAGGTTTAAAAACCAGCCATACTTAGGGATGTAGTATGGCGCTCACACTCTTGGTTTTGTTCACATCCAATAACAAATGCAGTAATATGTGAATCCCGAGTAAGATCTTTTCATGGTAATTCTTTAAAGTGTGGTTCATCTTTAAAGGACAAGGAACGTTAAAAGAAGTAGGCTTGAAATGTTGTAGATTATGTTTTGGGCTTCTGTACCAGCCCAAGGCAACCAAAGCCATTTAGCAGGGAAGATCTGTGCCTCTAGAGATGCCCCAGTAGCTCCCCATCTTCTTTTCTGCTGATTCACTGCACATGCTCTGTGCTGCTGTCACTTACTGAGCTTAGGGACCGACTCAAAATATACAGTACACATAGAATATAAATGTCACAATATAAGGCTGATTAGTAATTAATAGAGATTATTACATGACTGCACAGAAACCAGTGCAATTAGCATCAGAATTTAATAATCAGCTCTGTAGCATCATCTTATATTCTAGACCAACCTCGTTCCGCCTGATAATTTGAGACGACCCCTAAGCTTAGCTTCTTAACAGCTACTCAGAGCCCACTGAGCATGTGAGTGTCGCAGACACTTTGCAAGATGGTGACCCCCTGTGACAATTTTGAAGTCCTGGATCATTGCTGCTATTGAGAAGCTGAAACTTTAGGCTGGTGCAATAAGTTCAGTATATAAAACATTGCAATTTTAGCCATATTCATTTTTAGGGTTTAGTTCTCCTTTAAAGGAGAAGGAAAGCTACGGAGGCATTTAATTGCCAATAGATTAGCTGCAATAGTGCAAGCTAGAATGCTATATTTATTCTGTAGAATGTTTTACCATACCTGAGTAAAAAGCTCTAGAAACTCTCTGTTTGTTTAGGATAGGAGCTGCAGTATTAATGTGGTGTGACATCACTTCCTGAGTCTCTCCCTGCTCTGGGCTCAGATTACAGTAGAGAAGGGAGGGAGGTGGGGGAAGAGGAGCAAACTGAGCATGCTCTTGCCCAGGGCAATGAGGTTTAAGCTGAAGGCAGGAAGTCTGAAACAGAAGTCCATGAGTACACAATAGAAGGAAAGAAATGCAGTGTTTCATTTGACAGGGGACTCAGAGCAACATTACTTTGGAGGTTTACTGGTGTATTTAGATGGACCTTTCTGATAAGGCTTACTTACTTTTAACCTTTCCTTCTCCTTTAAGATAACTTTTAGAGGTCCATTTATCAAAGGTCGAATTTCGAATTCATGTGAATTTTTTTAATTTGAGTATACTCACAATTCAACTGGGAGGTTATTTAAGAAAAAAATTTGAATGTCAAAAATTCCATCAAATGGTTCCGACCTGAAAATTCGAATCATATTAGATTTGTACGAATCAAGTTTTTCTCCCATTTAAAAAAGCTTGAATGTCAGGAAGGCTATTAACATCTCCAAATGGCTCAACTGACCTCCGCCATTGACTTGTACATGAACTCGGCAGGTTTTAGGTGGCGAATATTCGAATTAGGACTGTTTCCATGATCGTAGTGTGATAAATCTCACATTCAAATTTACATTCGAATAGGGGGATTAAAATTTGAATTTGTGAATTCTGTAAACTGAAAATTTGAATTTGAATCTACTGTTCGACCCTTGATAAATCTGCCCATTAGTAACTTATAGAATGGCCTTCATTTTTTTCTTTTCTTATAGTTTTTGCATTATTTCCCTTTTTTTCTGACTCTTTCTCTGATTTGAATGTGAGATTTATCATAGCTTGACCATGGAAACCATTCTAATTAGAATATACGTCACCTAAAACCTGCCGAGTTCATTTACAAGTCAGTGCCAGAGATCTGTTTGAATATGTTAATTGCCTTCCTGACATTCGAGGGAAAACTCCATTCAAATTAGATTCCAATTTTCGTGTTGGGACTGTTTGATCGAATATAAGACGTTTGTAGTTTTTCTTAAATAACCTCCCATTTGAGTTATGAGTAAATTCAAATTTATAAGAGTAAAAAAAAAATTCACAAATTCGAAATTTGACCTTTGATCTGCCCATAAATGTTGGTAAAACGGCTAAAAAATGGCAAGCAATTGAAATAAATTTTATCTCTGGTGAACAATCTGAAAAAGTTGTTTGGAAGATAAACAACCCTTTTAAAACATACTCCTTAGATTGTTAGCTCCATTGGGCAGGGACTCGTGAATTATGTATATTCTCTGTAACGCTCAGCATAAATCTGTTGATACTGTATTAAAACAATAGTATGCTATAATGCTTTTAGACTAAACTGAATGGAGTACAAACCATAGATCCTCTAGTAAACAAGACTTCTTGATTATAAATGTTGGCAGTTTGTGCTTGTGTATGCTTTCTATTCCTATATGGCCTATAATGTCAATGTTATTTTCTGGAAAAGTTTTATAACTGCTCATGTCAATTAATCCAGAGAAGTTACTGGAAGTTCCATTCTTTCTATACAGAACAAGATACCATTGTTCAACAATGCTGCTGCTTTATTCACGTGCCCTTGGCCATAGCATTGAGTTTATGGGGGTGTGAGATCTTTAGTTATGTTTGGGAGTGACATGTGAGAGGGGAAGTTAAAAGCTACTTTCTTAGATCAGGTATATTCTACTGCTGACTTTTCAGTTTCCTGTTACCCTCTGTTGAAAATAGAATTCTAGGGCACATTCAGCTTTGCAAATGTAGTACTTGAGTTTCAAATGTTGCTATATCACCAGAGTGCACCGGGCCCCCCACCAAAAAAATCTTCAGAGAGGCCTGACGCACTCTGATCCCCCAGGATATTTTGGGTCTCTGCAGGGATCCACACACAGGTTTCATTTGGCTCCAAAGAAACTGTATTCATGTCATATTTATCAAAAATCACAACAATGCAACAATATTGCAAATATTTATGAAAAATCTGTTAATCACAAAAAGCCACAAAATGGATTTTTAAGCAAATCTCTTAAATGCTACACTGCAAAACATTTTATATATGTGACTATGTCCGGCTCAAGCCCTACCACAATAATGCTTATACACAGGAAAGCAGCAGGTATGATCTGCACAATAAAGTGAAAGTGTCAGGCTAAGAAAATGCTGGCACCAATTTAGAGTGGACCCACAGTCCCATAGCTATTGGAAGTACCTGGGAGTTAAGGTGGCTATAGACGTAACAATTACGATCTTTCTGGGAAACTATCTTTTCAAGAAAGATCGTTTGTTTCAATACACACGTGTAGAGCTTAATCGTCAGATATACAGATATAAACAATAGAATTCTACCTGTATCCGATGATTAAGCACTTACAATGAGCGATATTTGGGTGCCTTCAAAGGCACCCAATCAAAGTTTTCCATCCAGCCGACAAGCCGACCGATATCCAAGTCTTGTGCCGATATCGGTCGGCTCTTTTTCCACCATACACGCACTGAATATCGTACAAAAATTTTTTTTATACGATATTATCTGTGTGTCTATGGCCACCTTTACTGAAAATGACATGCAGTGCTGTTTTCTATGATGTACCATTATTTCTTATGTAATGTCTTGCATAAGTCTGTGAACATAATCATCTTAAAATTCCCCCTATTTTATCATTGCATTTCTGTCCATGATTAAACTGAGCTCTGAGGACTGGTAGCACAAAAATGGACAGAGGCATAGGCATACTGATTCCTCTTGTTGGGCCAATCAGAGCCAGTCATGTATTATTGGCTACTTGATAGAAACTGAAGCTAATACATTTGTTCAACTTCCTCTTCATAATGAATTTCTGCAAACCAAGAACAGTCACAGAAAAGGACTGAATGTTATACAGAGCTCATTATGCTCAGGTAATTGCTTACGTAGTAAGTGTGAAATCAAAGCAATTCTTTGTTTCTGCTTTATACTTAAAAAAAGATACAAAAAAATACAGTATTTTTGTTTTAAATTTTATTTCACATGCTGAAAAAAGATGTAGCACATAGTTCCCCTTTAAAACCTCCCTGACCACCTGAACATGAACTGCAAGATAGAAAAGTGCCATGAATCAGTTAGTGTTAGTATGTCCACTGCATTACAACGCTCCATTGATGCCCACTGACCTCAGTGGATAAAAGGCTTTTTATTATGAGCTAATACATTTGATCCTCTTTGCTCCACATAATCTCTGACCTGCTTAGCTTCTGGGAACCTTTTCCCTTTCAGCTCTAAATATTTGCCGTTCTTGCAGAAAGCAAATTCACTGCTCTCATTTCCTGTTCATAAACATATTCCCCTTCAGATGGCAGGAAATTACTACTTACTACAGTTACTACATTGTGTTGGCATGCAGTTACAGGTTTGGGATATGTTATCAGGAATGCCAAGGGCCTGCTGTTTTCCAGGTTTTCTGGTATTTGGAGCCCCATACCTTAAAGTTTTTTGAAACCAAATAAGAATGTGTAAAGCGAGCTCTCAGTCAGGTACTCTCTCCTACCTTCATTGCGCTCCAGATGCATGCGGTGATGTCATGTCCTGCGCAGTGGAGCATTTTGAAGCTGTAGGGGCCATTTTGCTAATTCTTCTTCCTCCTGCAGTTTTGGCACCAAAAACTCCCTATTTCAACCCCTTCCATTATCTCTTCTTTGCCCAAGCTGACTTCTGGTTGTCTCAGATCCTGCTCAAACTGACCTGCCTGATCCTTGATAGTACCTCGTCTAGAACCAGTGTCGGACTGGGATGCCAGGGGCCCACCAGAAGACCTTAGGCTGAGGGCCCACTATCTCCTCACTCAACCACTTTATTATCCTAGTCACTTTTCTCTACATACTATACTCTAGTTTTTCATTATTAAGCCTCTTTGTTCCCATAAATGGGGAATGACCTTGAAATAGGCCAAATGGTTTGAAGCAAGAGGCCCGCTGACTCCTGGGCCCACTGGGAGTTTTCCTGGTATCCTGGTGGGCCAGACAGACACTGTCTAGAACCTCTGAACTCGGAGGTTGTTAGGTTCCCAGCCAAAATCACAGCGGAAAGTTCCGGGGCCTCAAAAGGGCATTGGTGAAAACTGGGGACTAGCTGGGCTCTTCAGCCTTGGAAAGAGTCAGATACATGCCAGCAGTAATTAGTTTTGTGATACTACTTGTTTGGCTATGGACCCAAGTCCTTCTGCAAATTTACTTTTAGGCTAATATCACATGAGTTTGAGCCTCAGTTTCTGAGGAGGATATTGTTGAGAAAACGGAAAACATGGTTTGAGATCCAGTCTTGTGTGACTCAGCTATAGACTACTGCCAGATTCATGATGCAAGTCAAGAATCCGACAACCAGCTGAGCAGATTTTGTACGTATGTATATTTTTATTTGTATAGTGCTCCTTGAGGGCAAAGCACTGCACAGCAAAACAATAAATTAGTACAGGTATGGGATCCGTTATCCGGAAACCCGTTATCCAGAAACCTCCGAATTACGAAATGGCCGTCTCCCATTGACTCCATTTTATCCAAATAATCCAAATTTTCCTTTTTCTGTGTTATAATAAAACAGTACTTTGTACATGACCCAAACTAAAATATCAGTAATCCTTATTGGAAGCATAACCAGCCTATGTGGGTTTATTTAATGTTTACATGATTTTCTAGTAGATAATGTATGAAGATCCAAATTACGGTAAGATCCATTATCCGGAAAGCCCCAGGTCCCGAGCATTCTGGATAACGGGTCCCATACCTGTAGTAACAAATAAGGTGTCATTCAAATAAAAAGTAACAACAAGTGCATTATTAGAAATACAATTCACATAAATATAAAATAATTACAATACAGATTAAGTGCTCAGTGTCATGGAGACAAAAGGCCGGAGGACCCTACCCCGTAGGGCTCACAGTCTAAATTTTTGCATTAAACTCATACTTCAGGTTGAGAATTACACGAAAATGTAATACAACACAAGGTAGGAGCAGTAGAGACAGGTAAACAAAAATGAAATTCAACAAATGAACACATTAAATAACTAAGAGCAGACAAAAAGTAGGAGAGCAGTGCAAAATATGAAGACGTGAGAAAGTGAAAGCATTTTAAAGTAAAACAGATGGAAAGACAGATAACGGGTGAGGAAATAAAGGGGAAGAGGTAACACATACCCCCAAAACCCAAAGTGATGATTTCTATTTCTCTGCTCATTGTGTGGGGTCTGATTTCTCGTTTTGCTGTAGTAACTACCCTTCTCCTTTCATCCATAGAGTGTATTTTGCCTTGAAACATGCAATGAAGTGGTGAAAACAGCCTATGACAAATTTACTCACTGATAACAGTGTGTGCATAAGCAGCATTTGTACAGGGAACTTCTTTGAACTCTGACAGCGAAAGGCCAGCTTACAATAAAATACGTTGACCATTTATGGCTATAGGAAATATCGTATCGGTTTGTATGGGTGTTTTAGGGAATTAGGACAGTGTTTTTTAGGGAACACAAATCAAGATGTGGATTTGATTTTTGCAACCTATAAGTGTACTTATAAGCAGTTATGCTCTTCTTTATCCAGTATTTTCTGCTACTTTATTTTGTAGTGCTTTACCCTAGCATCTGTTATGCTTATAGACAAATACAATGCACTTAACCCATTATCAATATATTTAGGACATTGAGACATTTTTTACCTTAAGCTACTATAAAAATGCCTTACCCTTTAAACAAAACAGGGATTGTTTGTCCATATATTGCAATATATTCAAGCAGGCCAACTACATCAAAGTCATTCCCGGTATGGCCAGTCCTGCAGTCAACTTGCATCTGATTCGTTAAGAATTCTATTGCTTCATTATACATTTTACACAGGGACTAAATTCATCTGTTATACTGTAGCTGTACCTGAGATTTAGACCTAGATGTTTTCTATCCCGTTCTGAACATTGCATTATGCCAGATAACTGATGCACCATATGTTTCCATCGATTAAGCATTGAGTATTCAAAGCTATTTGACAAGCTGGAAGCCATATAAGTTTGGTGTTAAACCAGTGGTTCCCAGACTGGGGCAGGATCAAGAGCAGTGGAAAGCCTGAAGGTGGTTAGGGTAAGGATTTAGGTAGCCCCAAGTGGGGTTTAAACTAGCCGGAGTTCATGGGGGTGTTTATATGGTTTAAATGACTGTTAAATACTGAAAATTTGTCAGGTACGCCCAGATGGTGATCTCGTCTCTGGCGGCATCAGATCCAAAATGGCGGTGCCCATGACCTGGCGCAATGACATCATGCACTGAGCGCGAAATTTGAAGATTAAAGTCCTTTCAGGTCACGGTTTCAAAGCCCAATTTGTTCTGTATTCCTGGTTGCTTTATAGTTTGTCTGATATTGCTTCCTGACCCTGCTTGAACCTTGACCTTGCTAAGATCTGCCTTCCTATTGAACTTCTGCCTGGATATTGACTTCGATTACTCCTGATCCCTATCTGTACCGCAAACTTGGACTTTTACCAGAAGCTTCCTCCTTGGTCGGCACTTCTCCCCCTGGGAGCCGATAGGCCCCCTGACATTATAATCTGTCCATGGACCCTACTGAGGAAGATACGCCTGATGTCGGAAAAGCCCTGGGGGGGCTGGCATCCCGCATGGAAACTTATGATGCTCATCAGGTCCTCATAGGGCAAGTACTAGATACACTTCTTTCGCGGATGCCATCCGCCTCTTTGGTCGCCGGGAATCCTCCTGAGGCAGTTTTTCTCCCTGCAGCGGTCTCATAAGCAGGGGTGCCACGCATCCCTCCTCCTCCTCGCTATAATAGAGATCCTCAAGCCTGCAGTGGTTTTGCTACTCGTGCCTGATCCAGTTTGAGTTTCAACCCTTGCAGTACTCTAGTGAACGCGCCAAGGTGGGGTACATTTGGAGGGTAAACCGCTAGAGTGGGGGGCAACACCTCTCTGGGTGAAGAATTCTCCTTTGACCTTTTCTCCAGGCTTTCCGAACTGTGTTTGATGCTCCGGGTCGCTAATGCCTCATCCAGTCTTCTACAGATCCACCAGTTAAATTGCAATGCCAGTGAGTACGCCATTGATTTCAGAACTTTGATGGCTGAAACTAACTGGAACAATGAGGCTTATGCAGCAGTGTTCTATCTCCCTGAGCAATTGGAAGACTTGATTGCCCTCGATAAGGAGCGTAGTAGAAAACTCCTGCCTGTGTTGGCACCACGCTTCCAGAGACCTCTCCTTCCTGCTCCTGTTTCTTCCTTGCCTGTCGCCTCTTTAGAGGAACCTATGCAGATTGGTCGGATGCACCTCTCCGAACAAGAGAAACTCCGAAGACGGCTGGCGGGACTGTGCCTATACTGTGGCAGTAAAACCCATTTCGCCAACAACTGTCCTGCGAAGTTGGGGAGATCTCCACACCCAGGACTCACTGATTAGAAATGCTGGCTGGCAGTTTTGGGGTGCTGAGTTTGACTCCCACCATTCCCTCCCTTCCATGGGTTCCCAAACTCCAAAACTGCTGCTAGTGAGCAGCAGGGGTTGGCCAGGGTAGCAGGGGTTAGGCAGGGGCAGCATGTTACCTGCAGCGCTGTAATGTGATTGACAAGCTAGAAATAGATTGTTGGCTTGAAGTTGAGTGGAAACTGCCATTGCATTTTTGTTTACAAAATGCTTAAAGCCTTCCAAAGAAAGTTGCAAATGACCTGTGTGCACTCTTAGCTGCTAACTCTATTAACAGTTTCCACTAGCTATTTTTATCCTACGTTGTTGTGGCTGGGATCTGCCCCATATGCTGTGAAGATGTCATGGATTACTTGAGGGTAAACTTGTTCTTTTTAATCCTCTTGTGAGTTTTTCTAAGGGCGTAAACCTCATAATGCATTCCAACTATTCCTCCTACCGCTCCTCAGGTTCTGATTGTTTGCATTTATCATTCTTTCTGAGTGCATCATGTGATAGAACTCACCTATAGACTTATGGAACCTCTTCTGCTTGTTGGATAAACAGAATTCTGTTGAAATGTCAAACAAAATGTTATTGGCTAAATGGTGCATTCTTTTGTCGTTGGTGACCAGTTTTGGGTTAATTCGTTCTTATGTAGATTGGCTGGTGTTGTAAAATTGTGTTTTGGGAATCTATGAGAACTTGTTCTATCTGTATTGTAAAACTACTTTCCATTACAGCATTTTGTAGCTCCAGTTCCATAGCTAGTGGCTCAAGGAATCTGGTGGTAGATGTTGGAACCCCTGTCCTTTCTGTTAAAACACTCATGCCCACTAGTTATCTATCCTACTTCTCTCTAGCCCAGGGGTCCCCAACCTTTTTTACCCGTGAGCCACATTCAAATGTAAAAAGAGTTGGAGAGCAACACAAGCATAAAATAGTCCCTTGGGGTGCCAAATAAGGGATGTGATTGGCTCTTTGGTTGCCCCTATGTGGACTGGCAGCCTACAAGAGGCTCTACTTGGTACTATACTTAGTTTTTATGCAATTAAAACTTGCTTCCAAGCCTGGAATTCAAAAATAAGCTTCTGCTTTGAGGACACAGAGAGCAACATCCAAGGGGATGGAGAGCAACATGTTGCTCGCGAGCTACTGGTTGGGGATCACTGCTCTAGCCAATGGGCTGTACATAAAATTTAAAATATTTTGACTTGTGAGTTTTAAAATCGGGAACATATAGTGGAAGCCTCTTTACCACTTGTATTGGTTATTGGTGGTGTTTTGTGGTTTCCTGGATGTTAAATATATACTCAGATTTTTTGTTCAGCACTGCGGAATATGTTGGTGTTTTAAAAACAAAACAAAAACATAATAATAAAGGCTTTAAAACATCTAATGAATGAGATTCCTGTTTTGTTGCAGTAGGAACATAGTAATTTCAATTTAGGGCACACACACACCCTACAAGTTCATCCCTTTTCTTTAAACACAATCTAACTGCTTAAATAAACACTAATCACCTAAAAATACTGATGTTTTAAACACAAGATGTACCGGATTCCCAACATAACTGCATTTTTTCCCTTTATTTAGTCTTTAGTAACTGCACACCATACATACTCTGTTAGCTGTGGGCTGCTGCTGAGAAGTAGTGATGTGCAGGCCATCCGATACCCACAGGACTCGTGGGTCAGGAGGGGTCAGGCTGACCTTGGCACACCGTTTGCAGGTTGCGGGCTTGCCGACTTCCTGCTTTCTTTTGGCGTAGATGTTTATATAGAGGCAGGTTCAGGTTGAGTCACTACTAAGTATTAGTCATTTCTAATGCAGACTGCAACGGATTCTATGCTGCCATGTAATGTGAATCTGAACAAATTATTTAGTCTTTTATTGGGAGTCGTATACTGCATATACTATATGTTGTGAGTCAATCCCTGTTCTCCTGGGTGCATCTACTGTTTGTGTAGGTAGGTACAGATTGGGCTGCTGCAGAAGCCTAAAACATAGAGCAGATGGGATGATTTGGTCTGTTTGTCACCCGAGGAATTTCCAGTGCAGTGGGCAGGCCGTAAACCCCCTACATATGTCAACTAACTACAGCATTTTTGAGGGACTATATCCTGCTAGATAAATGTATTCACTTGCAGCAATCATGCTCCCTTTAGGCATATATACATTTATGCATGCTATCAAATTCTTTAAAAAAAAAACCAAAATGAGATTATTGTATTTTTTAAAAAGGAATAGTTATTCCTTGTAATAAATAAAATAAGGAATGGGATCCATTATCCAGAAAACCCATTATCCAGAAAGCTCCGAACTATGGAAAGGCCATCTCATATAGGGGCAGATTCACGAAAGCGCAAAGCGGCTAACGCTAGCTCAAATTCGACAGTGTGAAGTCATTTCGTTACTTTGCTGATTTACGGGTGCTGGCATAAATTTGCTAGCAAACTTCGCATCCTTTCACCAGGCGAAGTTGCGATATGGCAAAGGGACATAACTACGCTAATTCACTAACTTGCTCATTTTACTGAACGTTACCTCTTGCGCCAGACTTGCCTTCGCCACCTCAGACCAGGCGAAGTGCAATAGAGTAGATAGGACTTGCTTAAAAAAAAAAGTCCCAAAAAACGCTGGCGTCTTTTACTTTTTTAAGGGTGATAGGCTGAAAAAGATTGTACATTTTTTGGGGGTACCCTCCTTCCCCCCTACATTTCCTAACATATGGCACCTAAACTATACACTGGGAACATGTATAGGGCAAAATAACAACTCTATTTTATTTTATAAAGCTTTCCCAGGCTTGTGTAGTGTAATGTATTTGCTGCTACATATACGTCCATTGCACTTTAACTTGGCGCTGTATGCAAATTAGGCATCACTAGCGTAACTTCGCTTTGCTTGACGAATTAACGCTAGCGCAACTTCGCTACCTTTCGCCTCCCTGAGCTCAACTTCGGATTTTAGTGAATTAGCGGCGCCCTGGCGAAACTTCGCCTGGCAAAGTGCGGCGAAGCCAACGCTGGTGCAATTTCGAAGGTAAGTAAATTTGACCCTTAGACTACAAATAATCCAATTTTTTAAAAAAGTATTTCTTTTTCTTTCTCTGTAATAATAAAACAGCACCTTGTACTTGGTCCAAACTAAGATATAATTAATCCTTATTGGATGCAAAAGCAGCCAATTGGGCTTATTTAATGTTTACATGATTTTCTATTACACTTATGGTATGAAGATCCAAATTATAGAAAGATCTATTATCCTGAAAATCCCAGGTCCATCGTATTCTGGATAACCGGTCTCATACTTGTACTATTAAAGCTGTATTTTGTAGAGATTTATCCTGATGCAGGCGTTTATATTGCCTAATGTTGCTCATTGTCATCCATTCTGGGCAGAATACATTATTGCCTTTTATTACAGACTGGTTGCTTGAGGACGGCGCTCATTACTAATTTTGTTTAGTTTTCAAGGGTACCTAAGTTTCCAGACCACAGTTGCCTTGTTAAATGCTTTTCTCCTGTCATGGTCTATAACAGGGGTGTCCAACCTGTGGCCCGAGAGCCGCATTCGGCCCAGGATGAATATGAATGCGGCCCAGCTTGAAACACTTGGTTCCCGAGGAAACGTCATGTCGCAAAGGCTATAGGAGGGGGGGGGGACTCTTCCCATTGCCCAGTTAGTAATAATATAATAATAAGTCTATTTAAAGGGATACTGTCATGGGGAAAAACATTTTTTCAAAATGAATCAGTTAATAGTGCTGCTCCAGCAGAATTCTGCACTTAAATCCGTTTCTCAAAAGAGCAAACAGATTTTTTTATATTCAATTTTGAAATCTGACATGGGGCTAGACATGTTGTCAATTTTTCCAGCTGCCCCAAGTCATGTGACTTGTGCTATGATAAACTTCAATCACTTTTTAATGCTGTACTGCAAGTTAGAGTGATATCACCCCCCTCTCTTTTTCCCCCCCCAGCAGCCAAACAAAAGAACAATGGGAAGGTAACCAGATAGCAGCTCCCTAACACAAGATAACAGCTGCCTGGTAGATCTAAGAACAACACTCAATAGTAAAAACCCATGTCCCACTGAGACGCCTTCCATTACATTGAGAAGGATAAACAGCAGCCTGCCAGAAAGCATTTCTCTCCTAAAGTGCAGGCACAAGTCACATGACCAGGGGCAGCTGGGAAATTGACAAAATGTCTAGCCCCATGTCAGATTTCAAAATTGAGTATAAAAAAATCTGTTTGCTTTTTTGAGAAAATGAATTTCAGTGCAGAATTCTGCTGGAGTAGCACTATTAAAGGGCAACTAAAGTCTAAAATAGAATAATTTTAGAAATGCTGTATTATGTATACTAAATATAAACATGAACTTACTGCACCAGCAGCCTAATAAGACAAATGATTTATGCTTTCAAAGTTGGCGCAGGGGGCTGTCATCTTGTAACTTTGTTAGACATTTCTGCAATATCAAGACTCGCACATGCTCAGTGTGGTCTGGGCTTCAGTTGGGAGGTTAAGCTTAGGGATCGTCATAAATTATCAAAACAGCACAAGTCAAATAATATCTGCCATAGAAGCCAATACAGCAAGACTGATTAATAATCATAATATAGAGACTGCACTGCGTCTCTGGATACAAATCTCTACAGGGAATCCAACAATGCTGCTCAAGTTCTGGGAAGTAAGGTGGGGGGGGGCTCCCCCTGCCATTTGAAAGTATGATCGTTTACCTGCACAGCAGTTGGGGACCATCTGACAATTCCTATCAACAGCAGTAAAAGAAGGGGGAATTGCACTGCATACAGTCAGGTTTATGATAAAAACTGTAGACATCTTTTAATTAAAGTATATTGGAGATAGATTTATTTTTCATTAAAGAAAGTAAAAATGGCATTTTATATTTTTGCCTTTACATGCCCTTTAACTGATGCGTTTGGAAAAAACATGTTTTCCAATGACAGGATCCCTTTGATATCTAGTATCTAGTTCTTTTCTGTGTATTTTCTTTACTGTTACATATCTAAAGTGTTTATGTATTTCATGTGTGTCCCCAGACAATTTGTCTTTTTCCAATGTGGCCCAGGAAAGCCAAAAGGTTGGACACCCCTGGTCTATAAGAACCATAGTGGTAAATTATAATAAAAGTGAGTGCAGGCAATGCACATCTGCCCTGGGGAGTTTTCCAGGTAAATGAAAGGCATTGGAAAAATTGCGCAGTTATGAGTAAAATTATGTGGGGCTGGGACTTTACCGAGATCATCTTACAAGGTTTGTGGGAATGTGAAAAGCATATGGGATTACTGCGAATTCCTAAGAATTAGTTTAGCAAAGTAATACAGCCGGGCACACAGCAAGCAAATTGTTTGGCAAAGATTCAGTGAGTAGGAGGATAGTTTTTAGAAGTAGAAAATCCCATCAAGCAAGCATTACCGCCAGGCAAAGATATGCTTATTTGGTGACCTCAAATGGATATTTACATGTATATCTACTTAGCTCACTCTGCAGCACTGTACAACAGACATGACCGTCACCGTCAGAACAGTTCTCTGTTTTCCTTCTGAATTTACCTCTCCCCAGCAGGGGGATTTTGCTACTAAATTCATTAAATAGCAGTTAAAGGACCAGTAACAGCAAAAATTTTCTAAAATAAATTTGTTAGTATGCTATGAAAAAAAGACACCAACACATATTAAACTTAAAAAATCACTAAGTCTTTATTAAGAAATAACTTACCGAAACTCCGCTTGCGCTCCTCTTCAGAAACGGCGACAGGGCGACGATCCATCGTGCGGCGCTTAATTTCTCCTCCCTGACTATCTCCTATAAGGAAAGCACGGAGGAGAAATGGAGCGCCGCACGATGGAACGTCGATCACCTTTTCTGAAAAGGAGTGGAATATGAATAGGAGAGGGCCTGAATTGAAAGATGTTTCATAAAAAGTAGCAATAACAATAAAAGTATTGCATTACAGAGTATTTGCTTGTTTCGATGGGATCAGTGATCCCTATTTGAAAGCTGCAAAGAGCCAGAAGAAAAAGGCAAATTAAAAATAATGGGAGTTTCCTCTTGATGCGATTTTGGGAGACTGAAGTGACACATGGGTTGTACCACCATGACTCACATTATTGCCGGTGGGAAAACTTGTACAGGAGATTAGTCGCCCGCAAAGCAGAGATTTATCGTTGGAGATTAATCTCCTGGTGTGTTATTAACCTAACAGCCTAGAGCAGTGTTTATTCTTTTTTATTTTTATTTTTTGCAAAGGATCCAGTTCGAGACTGAGTCAGATTCATGATCCAAGATTTGGCTTAGAGTTAAACATGAATCACCTTTTAATTACCCTTTTCTGCACTGTATATTGAGAGGATTATAGTGATCCACCCAAACCGAATGGTATCAGCCCATAAATTGGCAACCTGCAGTCTAGAGAATATCTCCAGTGACTGCAGCAATTTCTTTACATATTTAAACACATTTTAAAAGGGGTGATTGGACAGGACATGTATGGGATCTTTTTTTCAAACCCCTTTATCCAGAAATAATAAGGCAATACCATATACATGTAGAGGATCTATTATCCAGAATGCTCAGATAAAGGGATCTTAGGCTTTACGTCTACTTACGTCTACTGAAATCATTTAAACATTAAATAAACTTAAAAGGATTGTTTTGAGGCCAATATGGATTCATGCAGCTTAGTCGCCATCATGTTTTATTATTATGGAGAAATAAGGACATCATTTTTAAAATTTAGAATTATTTGCTTAAAATTGACTTTATAGTCGAAAACATTCTAAGGGATCCCATACCTGTACTTGATTTTAGCTAAGCTATCATAATCTTTTCTGATTTAAAAACAGTCCTTTGTTTTTTCCCTTTTTCAATGATATTTTTCGTAGCCTAAAGCAAAGGTCCCAAACATTCTGTATATTAGATATGTAAACTTTGTGGCCTTCTGGTAAGATAACTTTAAATATTGTTTTCATTCTTTGCTGTTATTCTTGCCCTTTCCTGCAAAGCAATGAAATTGGGATCCGTTGCTCAAGGAAAGGGCCTCTTTTGAGGGCGGTATTTTTTAGGCGATGCCTAGAGGTTACTCGGTTCAGAAAGGGGCCCTCTGCTTCAGCATTTCTTTGATTGAAAGGTCCATACAACTGTATTTTTACAGTTTAAACCTTTGAAGGGGTTGTTCACCTTTACATTAACGTTTAGTATGATGTAGAGAGTGATATTCTGAGACAATTTGCAAATGGTTTTCATTTTTTATTTGTGGTTTTTTAGCTAATGATCATCTCTCTAGTTCCACTCTTATGTAGCAGTTATTCTTATTCTGTTGATTTTTAGGGGATATTCATTTTTATTTATAAGGTGTTTTCATTTTTTTTAGCTATACACATTTTACATAAATATATTGAACATGCTGTGCCTTCTAATTGAAGTTAACTACCTCTTCAAAAATCCATGCAGATAAAACAGTTGTATTAAGGTTATTGTTCTGTTGTACTGTGCCAAACTGTTAAGAAATGGTGCTTAAAAATCCCTATCTTTAGTCCCTAGTCTCAAATTTACGAGATAATAAATCCCATGCCTGTATGCTTGTTTTCATTTAATTAGATATTGTATCCAGTAAGTTGTTTGCATCTCTGTCAGACTGGCAGTCTGTTGGTCCTGACTGTCAGATCTCTCCAGTGCTGTTGCATGTGCTGCAAGAATGTCCACAGTGTAAATTCGGAGATGTTTAAGAAACAAGATAATTATAGGGCAGGGGTGTCCAAACTTTTAACAACGAGGGCCAGATTTGATGAGGTGAAAATGTGTGGGGGCCGACCAGTTTAGCCTGACATTCTTTGACTCGAACCATTAAGTTTATTTTCATGAAGCTGCTGGATCCAGGCAAAATTAAATGTGAAGCTACTATGATATGTTAGTGCCCTACTGCACTGATCTCCTTCTTTCCCCATAGCCAGCAGGCCCGGACTGGCAATCTATGGGTTCTGCAAATACCAGAGGGGCTATATGGTTCCATAGAAAGTTACCAAATAGTGGGCTGGTAGGGGGCTATTTGGGCTGGTAGGGGGATGTTTGGGCCTCTGTATACTTGGAATGGCATGGCCTATTTTGACTCCCAGTCCAGGCCTGATAGCCAGCCCCCACCCACTCTCTGTAATCTTGTAATTTTTTATTCAACTGTTCATTCTCTCTCCGTTACACACTCACCTTCTGTAACTCCCCCTCCCTCTCAGAAACCAGGCATGAAAAAAAAGCTACACTACTAAAAAACCCTTTCTATCCCCTGGCTCAAACCCCCCCCCCTCGATAGTTTTACAACTCTAGTCTCTGTTACTCACAAGCTCCTCTCCTTCTGGAGCTGCCAGCTCCCCCCTCCCTCTCAGAAACTAAAGGTGGACTGGACTCCTTGACTGTGACTTACTTCCCTGCTGCCGCACATTCATTTCTATGTGATCAGAGACACTTGTTAGATAAGCAGGATCAAGCTGCAGCAGCACATTTTCAACACTTCTCACGTGTCTCAGTGATCACATAGAAATGAATGTGCAGCAGCAGCAGGGAAGTAAGTCACAGTCAAGGAGTCCACCTTTAGTTTCTGAGAGGGAGGGGGGAGTGACAGAAGTTTAGCGTGTAACGGAGAGAGAACGGAGAGCTTTAAAAACTCACGGAGGCTGGCTGCTGCAGTGGGAATGGGGAGAAGGTGGAATCCCAGTCGGCAGCAGTATTCTCAAGTGCAGCAGGTGCGCGTGTGACCTGCTGCGACGTTCTGCTCCTCTTCCGGCTCCCTCTCTGGTACTGCAGCCGACTTCCTCTTCACCGCTGGCCACTTCCACTGCACCGACTGGGGAGGGGGGTGGTGTGAAATGCTGCGGCCTGCGGGCCAATTAAAAATGAGTCGCGGGCCGCAGTTGGCCCGCGGGCCGTAGTTTGGACACCCCTGTTATAGGGTATCCGTTATCCTCTAACATGCTTATTTTGCATTCTCGTGTAACACGCAGACATCAGAGGTCTCCACATTATAGCAGCTGCTAATGAGCAACAGGACTAGAACATTCAAGCCATTTTATTGCAGTAGTTCCATACAAAATATGTGGCAATTAAAAATGAAGCGAATAGATGTGCAGATGCCTTTGTATATGCCTTTGTATTACCTAAATTATCTGTAATGGTATATATTAAAGCAGGGGTGTCCAAACTACGGCCCGCGGGCCAACTGCGGCCCGCGACTCATTTTTAATTGGCCCGCAGGCCGCAGCATTTCACACCACCCCCCTCCCCAGTCGGTGCAGTGGAAGTGGCCAGCGGTGAAGAGGAAGTCGGCTGCAGTACCAGAGAGGGAGCCGGAAGAGGAGCAGAACGTCGCAGCAGGTCACACGCGCACCTGCTGCACTTGAGAATACTGCTGCCGACTGGGATTCCACCTTCTCCCCATTCCCACTGCAGCAGCCAGCCTCCGTGAGTTTTTAAAGCTCTCCGTTCTCTCTCCGTTACACGCTAAACTTCTGTCACTCCCCCCTCCCTCTCAGAAACTAAAGGTGGACTCCTTGACTGTGACTTACTTCCCTGCTGCTGCTGCACATTCATTTCTATGTGATCACTGAGACACGTGAGAAGTGTTGAAAATGTGCTGCTGCAGCTTGATCCTGCTTATCTAACAAGTGTCTCTGATCACATAGAAATGAATGTGCGGCAGCAGGGAAGTAAGTCACAGTCAAGGAGTCCAGTCCACCTTTAGTTTCTGAGAGGGAGGGGGGAGCTGGCAGCTCCAGAAGGAGAGGAGCTTGTGAGTAACAGAGACTAGAGTTGTAAAACTATCGAGGGGGGGGGGTTTGAGCCAGGGGATAGAAAGGGTTTTTTAGTAGTGTAGCTTTTTTTTCATGCCTGGTTTCTGAGAGGGAGGGGGAGTTACAGAAGGTGAGTGTGTAACGGAGAGAGAATGAACAGTTGAATAAAAAATTACAAGATTACAGAGAGTGGGTGGGGGCTGGCTATCAGGCCTGGACTGGGAGTCAAAATAGGCCATGCCATTCCAAGTATACAGAGGCCCAAACATCCCCCTACCAGCCCAAATAGCCCCCTACCAGCCCACTATTTGGTAACTTTCTATGGAACCATATAGCCCCTCTGGTATTTGCAGAACCCATAGATTGCCAGTCCGGGCCTGCTGGCTATGGGGAAAGAAGGAGATCAGTGCAGTAGGGCACTAACATATCATAGTAGCTTCACATTTAATTTTGCCTGGATCCAGCAGCTTCATGAAAATAAACTTAATGGTTCGAGTCAAAGAATGTCAGGCTAAACTGGTCGGCCCCCACACATTTTCACCTCATCAAATCTGGCCCTCGTTGTTAAAAGTTTGGACACCCCTGTATTAAAGAGTCTGTCATGTCACATTTTTTTTTTTTAATTTATAAGTCTCATTTATGAAAGTAGTGCAGTGCAAATTTCAGACCCAAATCGCCTTGTGTTTAACCGAAATTTCTAGCATAATTGTGGGTGCATGTTGGATCATCACAATGTGCGTGCGATGCACCATTACAGATGCAAATAAGCATCCACTTTCATATATGCCATTCAGTTGTGTCATGCCATTTCGTCTTGGAATAAAGTCACTATGTGGTAGGGATGCACCGTATCCAGGATTTGGTTCGGGATTCGGCCTTTTTCAGCAGGATTCGAATTTGGCCGAATCCTTCTGCCAGGCCGAACTGCATATGCTAATTAGGGTCTGGGAGGGCAATGGCATGTCTTTGTCACAAAACAAGGAACTAAAAAATGTTTTCCCCTTCCCACCACTAATTTGCATATGCAGATACGGATTTGGTTCAGTATTTGGCCGAATCTTTCACGAAGGATTCGGGGTTTCGGTCGAATACAAAATAATGGATTCAGTGCATCCCTACTATGTGGTAGCTGTCCTGACATTAGTATCTGATTCACTTGCCGGAATCCAGAATGCTCGGGACCTTGGGTTTTCCAGATAAGGGATCTTTCCGTAATTTGGATCTCCATGCTTTAAGTCTGTTAAATATTTATTTAGACATTAATGAGACCCAATAGGATGGTTTGGCTTCCAATAAAGATGAAAGGGGACCTGTTACCTTACGAAAAAATCCAAACTCCGTTCTACTCTGTTTATCAACCGAAATAAACTTTGGTCACACTAGATAAATTATTTAAATGTTGTTTCCTTCAGTCTAGGAATTCACAATCACAGGAAGCAGGCAGCAGTCGTTTTGTTAACACTGATACTGTTTAAGGCAAGCTTAGTGTCTTGTGTATATGCCAGAACCAGGGACCCATGCACTGGCTACACAATTCTAGACAATGAGGAGGGAGGAAAACTGTGAGGAGTGCAGTTAAATCTTGCAAGTGCAGAATAGAAAGTGAAAGTAATTACCTGCTCCACCTCTATGCCTGATTGACAGCTGAGGTATAGATGTTTTAATTAAAAAATATATATATTTTTTGGTTCCATGTTTAATTTAAAAAAAGGACTTTTATTATACAGCTTTTTATATCTGAGTGACAGGTCCCCTTTAATTATATCTTAGGTGGTTCAAGTACAACGTACTTTTTTATTATTACTATAGGATCTGTATCTGGAAACCCGTTATCCAGAAAGCTCCGAATTATGGAATGGCCATCTCCCATAGACTCCATTTTTCTCTGTAATAATAAAATGGTGCCTTGTACTTGTTCCAAACTAAGATATAATGAATCCTTACTGGAGGCAAAACCAGCCTGTTGGCTTATTAAATGTTTACATGATTTTCTAGTAGACTTAAGGCATGAAGATCCAAATTACGGAAAGAAAACCCCAGGTACCAAGCATTCAGGATAACAAGTCCCATACCTGTACAAAGAAAAAGGAAATCATTTTTAAAAACTTAAATTATTTGATTAAAAAAGAGCCTATGCATTGTTTGGAGCTTTTTGGAAAACCGGTTTATGGATAACGGAGCCCATGCCTGTGTTTAATTCTTTTTACATTGTGTCAGAACTATGAATCTCTGAGGATTCATGTTTGACCTGTGGCCTAAATCTAGCTAAGCCTCTGGCAACATATAAACTGGCTGCTTCGTTTATTGTAAGGGTTATGGCACACAGGGTCTTTTATCTACAGTAAACCGCAGGGGAATAAACCCCCTGTCCACGGATATCGCCGCCTAAACTGGTGGACAGGAACATTTTGATCACAGTTGTTCTTCACTGGAGGGCAGTGGTGGTCAAAATAACCCATAAAGGGCACGGGCAGATTCTGGGAGATTTGTCGCCTGTTGACTAATCGCCTCTTCTGCGGGTCGACAATCTCCCCGAACTGCCTTCCGCCTGCCATAATGAGAAAACGCCTACGCCAATGCACTCATGGCTTGGGTTACCACCTGGCCGGTATTTTACCGGCCTGGCCGGTAAAAATGATGGCTGGTCCCAATGTTATTAATAGGGAAAAAAAAAAAAATAAATAGAAAGGCCGGTATTTTTTTCCACAAAAGGTGGCAACCCTACTCACGGCGCTTCAATTTCCGAAGTCGGCCGGTTTCCTCATGAGGCAACTTCGGCCAACTTTGGAAATCAAATCGACGCGAGTGATATTGCGCTGGCGTTTTCTCATTATAGCTGGCAGAAGGCAGTTCTGGGAGATTGTCGCCCCACAGAAGAGGAGATTAGTCGCCAGGCGACTAAATCTGCCCTTGTGCCCCTGCCCTTTATGGGTTATTTTGACCACCACTGCCGTCCAGTGAAGAACTGTGGTCAAAATGTTCCTGTCCACCAGACAGTGCTCCTGATAAGATCCTGATAAAAAGCAAGAGTTTTGGCGGCGAGATCCGTGGACAGTGGCATTTATTTCACTTTGGTTTACTGCGGAATCTCCCCGAATCTGCCCATGTGCCCCTGCCCTAAGAGCGAAGCTAGTTTTATACTATAAACAACTTTATTGCTTTATTTCCAAACCTGCCAAATTTCACTTTCAATTGGCTTCAGAGCTGCACAGTTAGAAAGGAGAGTGTGTGCCTGACACAGCATGACTAAGCAAAGATGGACTGAAAGAGCTGTATTCTGAGTGACCTTGCTATATACAGCACGTGTTTGTTCAGGCAGCTTAAATGCTTCAATTAAACCGGCACACACATCTGGAGACCAGCCATTTATATTTAAAACTATTTTCTTTCATTCATGTTGTTACATTCATCCCTCATGCACTTTGTTACTTCAGACCAGATATTTAGTTATGGCTAAGCTAATTGCAAACCTTTGGGCGCTTTATTTATTTGTGGGTTCTGTTATACAGAAACCGTTTCTCTACGAAGCTCAGTAGAAGGCCAAACCAGTGGCGTAACTAGATGTTACTGGGCCCCACAGCAAAATAATTTTAGGGCCCCAACATATCCAGAGGTTGTCCTTTTTTTTTTTTTTTACAAATGTATGTTGAAATTGCTAATTAATTAAGACTTCATCTGGTCCCCTATACCTCCTGGGCCCCCCTGGAGGGGGTACGCCCCTGGGCCAAACACCATTGTATATGAAACTTAAAACTGGACTTAAAACCGTCAATTGTTTGTTTGTGCTGGGTAATGTAATACTTTTTCGTTCGTAAATTGTATCTGCAAGGTGATCATGCTTCTCATTCCCTTCCACAAGCATTTAATGTAATAAGGGGGGTGACAATCAAACGGGGAGATTTCGTCGCCGGCGATAAATCTTCACTACTGCAGGCGACTAATCTCCCTGAAATGCCTTTCCACCAGCAAGAATGTAAATCACCAGCTGGATGGCATAGGCGTTGCTTCGGTTTTCAGATGGCGCTCAAAGTTGCCTCACAATAAACGGTTAACATCTGCAATAAACTAATAAAGATTACCCTGAGAACTACAGTTTTGCTTAAGTTTTCAGTACAGTTTCACTTTTATTACATTTTCAACGTAAATTTCCTTTTCTGTGTATACAGACCCGTGAAAAATATCACATACTTGCAGTATCTTAGTGTACGTTAATTTTATACAGTTTAGACTACATTATAAATAATGTTACAAATGTATTCTTGTGTTTCAGGATTCTAATCTCACCTGGTATACAGAAAATCCAGATTTCACCAAGTGCTTCCAAAATACAGTCCTGATATGGATTCCATGCATCTACCTCTGGTTATGCTTACCATTCTACTTTGTATACCTCCGGCAAAATGACCAAGGCTACATCCAAATGTCACACCTCAACAAGGCCAAAACAGTAAGTTACTATTTTACTGCCAGCAATACAGCCTGATATCAGGCCTGTATTTCACACAAACCCAGCAGTTGCTTATCAGTCTGTTCCAATCAGTGTTCCTCTTACTGCCAATAAAATTGTTCCTTAAACTCATAATTGTACTATACTCGATGCAATTGCCAACTTCGTTCTTTTCCCCTTTGGAAAAAATAAAATGTCACCTTTGCATTTTCTAGACAGATATAACGCCCCTTATATGAAATCTCTTTGCTAAAAAGTGAATGTCATTGGTTGGCATATGCAGTAATAAAGTCCCAGTGCATTTAATTTGTGTTTTTATTTGTTGCTATACACAAAACTCTGCCAGCTGAAAGGAAACTATGAATGGAAAAACCCAAATAAAACATTTTTCATGCTCGTTCAAAATATAATAGGGCAGGATACCAGGAATGGGGAATTTTCTGACACAACAGGGGAAATTATTTTTTTCTAGCTTTATTATAAAGGAAAGGCAACTCTTTTCTAAAGTCATTTAGATGGGGTTTATACATAAAATAAAAAATAGTTTCCTGAAATTCACATCTTCAAACATCTAAGCTATGGACCAGCCCAATAGGATTACATTAGAATGCAATGTTCTAGTATATTATACTAGATCAACAGAAAAGGAAAACATTTACAATTTGTTTAATGTAATTTATTATTTTAAATAATGTATCTACATGATAGAAATGAGGAGTCAATTTAAGTGCATCTGGATATGCTCCTCTAAAGTCCTTGGATCACTGCTTGTGCTTGGGAGGATCTCTTTTGCTCCTCGCTGGACTAGACTCTGTCTTCAGGGACTGAATTATGGATGATGCTGTCATTTGTAGAACACAGAGTGATGTTTGTTCAGTACTTTGCAGCATAACTCTTCATTTATTTTTAGTTTATTTTGTACATTAAGAGCTGCAAGCATGAACACCTTAAGTAGAGTAATGGAGACTGTCTCTTCTAAAGTATTAACACACTGCTTTTAAAAGGGGTGGTTCACTTTTAAATTAACTTTTATTATGATGTCCACATTCATATTCTGAGACTATTTGCAATTGTTTTTTTTAATGTGTATGGTTTTTTAATTATTTAGCTTTTTGTTCAGCAGTTGTTCAGTTTGGAATTTCAGCAGCTGGTTGATAGGTTCCAGTTTCCCCTAGTAACCAGACAGTCATTTAAATGAGAGACTAGCATTTGAATAGGAGAGGGCCGGAATGGAAGGTTATGCAATAAAGAGAAACCATAACAATAAAATTGTAACCTCACAGAGCAATTTTTTTCCGGGCTGTTGGGGTCAGTGATCCACCCATCTGATGGAGGCAGAAGAAAAAGATATACAAAATGAATGGCAATTAAAAAGCTGCTAAGAATAAGACATTGTATAACATACTAAAGGTTAACTTAAAGGTGAGCAGCCCCTAATGATAATGTCAAAGAAGATGTATTTACAGGCAGTCCCCAGATTACAAACATCCGACTTACATACAACTCATACTTACAAACGTAGGTTTGCTTGGCCATTATTAGCATTTAGCTTTAATAAACCACCCTCTCTGGCTTGTGTTGTCTACTGCGGAGCACAGAAATGTAAAAATAAATATGCACAGAAATGTAAAAATAAATACTATCTTAAGACAAACATCTGTGCATTATTAGGTAAATGTACCTGTTCCAGCTTACATACTAATTCAACTTAGGGCTTTAGCACACGGGCAGATTTGGGGAGATTTAGTCCCCTGGTGACTAATCGCCTCTTCTTCGGGGCGACAACTGCCTTCCCTCTGCTAAAATGAAAAATCGCATGCAGCAATGCACTCGCGGTGCTTCGATTTCCGAAGTTGCCCGAAGTTGCCTCATGAGAAAACTTCGGATGACTTTGGAAATCGAAGCGCTGCGAATCTGCCGTGTGCTGAAGCCCTTAAGCACAAACCTACAGACCGTATCGTGTACATAACCTGCCTTTCTGGTTGTACATTTTCTTATAAAATTGTAATTGATTAGTGCTGACACTGAGCATAGCTTTATTAACTTGCTGTATTTCCTTTGCAGGCTATAGGTTTCATCTTATGGCTAGCCTGCTGGGCAGATCTCTTTTACTCATTCTGGGAAAGGAGCCAGAGTATTTATCGTGCTCCAGTGTATGTTGTGAGTCCAACTGTGCTTGGTATAACAATGGTAAGTTAATATCTGTTCAGGATTGTTGATGCTATTTTTTTAATTAAGCTTTAACGCATGACATTATTTAGTGGTACTACTATGTTTCACTGTGTCTTTGCTGAGGAACATCTAGAGAGGCGTATATCACACCTGCAGCACTTATTTTTGTATATTAACCACATGCACTGCAGATATCGGTCTATTCTCAAAGCTTCCTGCTCCAGTGAGGTCCGGACTGAGAGTCAAAATAGGCCCTGGCATTTCAGGTACACAGAGGCCCAAACAGCCCCCAGCAGCCCACTAAATACTGACTTTCTATGGCACCTTATAGCAGCCCCTTTGGCTTTTACCAGAACCCACAGATTGTCAGTCCGGGCCTCAGCTCCATCTTATACAGCTCTGCCCTGTCCTTTGAAGGCAGATGGGGTAGTTCTAGGAAACTAATACCACTAATGTGGTAACATTTAAGTGATTTTTGTTTTTTTCAATATCCATACTGAAAAACGGATTAACTATGAAAAAAACGAAAAAATATAAAAAAAAGGATTAATTATATCTTAGTTTGGATCAAGAACAAGGAACTGTTTTATTATAACAGAGAAAAAGGAAATCATTTTAAAAAATTTGGATTGTATGATTATAACGGAGTCTATAGGAGACAGTCTTTCTGTAATTCGGAGCTTTCTGGATAATGGGATTCCAGATAACTGGTCCCATACCTACCTAGATAGATAGATAGATAGATAGATCTAGATATAACAAACAAGAGAAAGTTGTGCTCACCACTAAATTTTAAAAACCATTAAGTGGGGGTGCAATGATGCTGTGACCACAAAATCTGCACTCAACCCATTTTCAATATATTTAGGACACGGAGACATTTTGTGCCTTAAACTACTAAAAAAAATGCCTTACCCTTTAAACAAAACGTATTTGTCCATATATTGCAATACATTTAAGCTGGCCAACTATGTCAAAGTGATCCCTGGTATGGATAGTCCTACACTCGGCTTCCATCTGATTCCTACTGTTTTATTATTACAGAGAACATTTTAAAAAATTTGGATAAAATGGACTTTATGGGACTCTATGGCCTTTCCATAATTTGGAGCTTTCTGTATAACCCATATCCATAGCATGATGTCCAGGAATTATACTGAACCCTTAACACTTTATGGGGTATATTTATCAAAGAGTGAAGTTAATAGTGAAGTTCCGCAACTAGAGTGAAATTCCACCACTCTCCATTCATTTCTATGGGATTTTTATAGGCGTATTTATCAAAGGGTGAAATTTCACTTTCACCCATTGATAAATACGCCTTTCAAAATCCCGTAGAAATGAATTGAGAGCTGCGGAATTTCACTCTAGTGGCGAAACTTCACTTTTTGATAAATTTACCCCTATATCTTCCTTCAGTTTAGCTATCATAATATAGGGGGTTTTAGGGTTTTTGTATCCTTGTTGTGCTGCTTATTTCAGTCTAGAATTTTGCTGGATTTTAAAAGCACTATAATAATATATTCTTAATTTGCTTTTACAGCTGCTAGCTACTTTTTTAATTCAGTATGAGAGAATTAAAGGAAAGCAGTCTTCAGGCGTAATGTTGAATTTCTGGATCATTACGTTGTTGTGTGCCATAATAATCTTCAGGTCCAAAGTTCTACATGCCTTAAAACCGGTAAGTGAGCTTATTGCCTACAAAAGAGTATTGTGTAGATTTCAACTGTATTCAGGTCACGGTCTGTATGGTCTGAAGCTCTGCCTGCTAATTTAAATGGAAAGCAGAGTAAATGAGACACCCAACACCAGTGATATCTAGTGACTATAATTCATTTTTTATCAAGGTACATGTTGCAGCTCCATAACTGGCAACTATATGAGAATTTAGCCACAAGGAGGTTTTACAAATCACTGCTGCCTATAAATGTGTTCACGGTTTCGGAAAAGGCCATGCGATTTCAGCATCTGCTAAATATGAATTTAACATGTAGACCATGTGTTCAGTTGGTGTATGGAATTGTACAAATAATTTTGTTCTTATAGTTCAGTATGAGTGCACACAGGAGTGAATATTTGAATATAAGAGATTTAAAGGGGTGGTTCACCTTTAAGTTAACTTTCAGGGGCATATTTATTATGCTGTGTAAATATAACGTTGGGATAATACACCATGCAACGCCATCGTCAGGCTTCGCTTTGTAAAAAACGGCATAAAAAAAAAGCAAAATATTTACCATTTCTTTTGTAACTTCCGCCGGAAGCAATGTAAAATATTGGCGGCAAATCTGGCGTCCGCATGGCGTAAAATTAAACACACCATGCAATATTTTACACCTTTTTTTTCTTTTTTTCTACGAATTTCATTTTACACAGCATAATAAATATGCTCCTTAGTATGTTATAGAATGACTAATTCTAAGCAACTTTTCAGTTGGTCTTTTTTTTAATAGTTTTTTAATTATTTCTGACGTTCACCGACCCCATCTAAAAAAACAAATGCTCTGTAAAGCTACACATTTATTGTTATTGCTACCTTTTATTACTCCGCTTTCTATTCAGGCTCTCTTCTGTTCATATTCCAGTCCCTTATTGAAATCAGTGCTAGGATTATTTGGACCCTAGCAACTAGATTACTGAAATTGCAAATTGAAGAGTTGCAAAATATAAAGCTGAATAACTCAAAAGCCACAAATAATAAAAATACAATTCAAATGAATAGAAACCAAAGGATGGGATCTGTGAAGTGTTTCATCTGGACCAAATTTGCCTGGTTCAGTAGCCAGAAAGCACAGCGGAGGGTAAAAAATGTCTTCCAGTAGACTGTTGTGGAGAAAGGAAGCTGAAGCTCAAGTTTTATTTTCATCTATGGGAAAAAATGTTATGCCTGTAAAAGAGTGGTTTAAATCAAGAAAGGCTGCGCGGTCACCTTTGGCCTCCGATTGACACCAATGAAGATTACATCTTGTTTACCATAAGCCGTAGGGTTCAAATGTTGGAAGTACATACCTTTTTAAGAGGAAACTCTTTTTGCTGCTGCAGAGAATGGAATACTCGTTCTTATTAGCCTTCGTGTACCTACTAGAAATTTACTTGAATGACAAGAAATGTAAAAACCTCCTTAATGTATGGATTTTTTTCCCATCTTCTTTTCGCAGGATGCTCGGATAGATGTGTTTCGGGATACCACGTTCTTTATATACTTTTTGCTGGTGTTGGTGGAGCTTATACTTTCTGCCTTCCCAGACCAACCGCCTCTGTTTTCTGAAAGAGTCAACGTCCCTGTAAGTGACAGTGTTTCCCTAATGTAACCCAATTTTCTGTGGCCAGTTGTGCAAACCATACGCTAGATACAGTTTGATCCCCAGCTAGATATGGGATCATTTAATTAAACAGTGAAGTTCGCTCTTTGCTTAGTAATAGCAACCAATCAGCAAAAAGGATTTTCACTATGTGGCTGGTTACTAGATCTGAAGATGGTTTGTTCTTGTTATTACCCCATGAGCTTCAAAACCTGAATAATGTTAAAAGAGATGGCAAAGTTTGCTTTGGTTGTTTGTAAGCACATTAAGGGGCCGATTCACTAACTTCGAGTGAAGGATTCGAAGTAAAAAAAACTTCGAATTTTTGTGCTCCTTGACTATCGAATTGGAGTAAATTCGCCTGAGTAGAATGATTCGAATAGATCGAGCGCAAAAACGCTGCGACTATTCGCCATTCGATAGTCGAAGTACTGGATCGAGCGCAAAAACGCTGCGACTATTCGCCCATTCGATAGTCGAAGTACTGTCTCTCTTAAAAATACTTTGACTGCCTACTTCGCCACCTAAAACCTACCGAATTGCTTTAAAAGCCTATGGGAAAGTCCCATAGGCTTGTTTTCCAAGTTTTTGATAGAATAAAAAGGCATTAGATCGAATGAAAATCCTTCGAGCGAATATTCGATCGAGCGCCTATTCGCCTGGCGAATATTCACCAGCGCGTAAATTCGCCCGAATTGCCTATTCGATTCTATTCGAATCTATTCCCCAGTCGAATTTCGAGGGATTTAACCCCTCGAAATTCGACCCTTGATGAATTTGCCACTTAGTCGTTGTCATTCACATTTTAGAATTTGTGTTACATGTATAATCCCTGAGTTGTTCTTTGACAGTGTTACATTTAGCTTCTTATGACATTTCCTTACATTTTTATAATTGGTGACGTATATAGGTTAGTGAGCATTCACCACATTGCTTTACTGATGGATTTTTCTTCTATTGCTGCTTTGTTAGAAACCTGGAAAATGAGGAGTTGCACAAGTGGAATGTGTGTGGGAGGGATAGTCCTCAAGGCTTTTGGGGGATTAGTGAAATCTGAGAAAAATGTGATTATTAGGCAATCATTTGGATTTGTCTCATATAATCATAGTGAGGTGCCTTTCTAGCAATGCCCATGTTTGACTATTTTAATTATTGTGCATGTTTAAGAGAACTTTATGGTTTAAAGGGATTCTGTCATGATTTTTTTGGTGTCATTTTTATCTTAAAATTCCACTGTTTAAATTGCAAATAATTCACTCTACCATGTAAAATGTCATTCCTTAACCAATAAGTATATTTGTTTAGTTGTAATATTGGTGTGTAGGCGCCATCTCAGGTCATTTTGCCTGGTCATGTGCTTTCAGAAAGAGCCAGCACTTTAGGATGGAACTGCTTTCTGACAGGCTGTTGTTTCTCCTACTCAATGTAACTGAATGTGTCGCAGTGGGACTTGGATTTTTTACTATTGAGTGTTGTTCTTATATCTACCAGGCAGCTGTTATCTTGTGTTAGGGAGCTGCTATCTGTTTACCTTACCATTGTTCTATTGTTAGGCTGCTGGGGGGGTGATATCACTCAAACTTGCAGTACGGTACATCAATAAAGAGTGACTGAAGTTTATCAGAGCACAAGTCACATGACTGGGGCTCCTGGAAATATGACAATATGTCTAGCCCCATGTCAGATTTCAAAGTTAAATATAAAAAACTCAGTTTGCTCTTTTGAAAAACAGATTTCAGTACAGAAGTCTGCTGGAGCAGCACTATTAAGTGATGTATTTAAAAAAAAAAAAAAGTTTGCCCTTAACAGTATCCCTTTAAATGGAAGACCTGTTTTTTATAATAATGTAGGGCAAAGTAAAGGTTTTCAGCCCATATACAGTGCCTTTAGATCTTTGACCAATTTTTGACCATCTGAACTGAAACTTTGTTTTCCACAATGTTATTGTAACACAGTATAACGCAATTCATTTTTGTTAAAGGGGATGTTCACCTTTGAGTTAATTTTTGGGGCCTATTTATTATGCTGTGTAAAACGAAATTCAATGAAAAAAATGGTGCAAAAAGCTGTGGGTAATTTTACACCATTCAAACACTAGATTTGCCACCCTTATTTTACATTGCTTCAGTGTATATATACACTGTTTTTTATGCCATTTTTTACACAGTGAAGCATAATAAATAGGCCCCTAGTGTGATTTAGAGAATCATATTCTGAGACTATTTGCAATTTTTTTTCAATTGTATTGATAGTATTGAGTTAACTTTTTATTCAGCAGCTCTCCAGTTTGCACTTTCAGCAATCTGGTTGCTAGGGTCCAAATTACCCTAGCAACCATGCATTGATTTGAACAAGAGATTGGAATATGAATAGGAGATGGCCTGAAAAAAAATCCAAGTGTTTTAAAGAAATGAAAATATCATGTAGTGTTACCCTGCACTGGTAAAACTGATGTGTTTGCTTCAGAAACACTACTATAGTTCATATAAATAAGCTGCTGTGTTACAATGGCGGAAATTGAAAAAAGGCTATATGGCACAGGTTAAATAGTGGATACCAGATAACGCCATTATGTTCTACAGAGCTTATCTGCTGTGTAACCTGAGCCTTTTCTCTGTTGAATGTCTGCCCCCATTGCTACACAGCAGCTTATTTATATAAACAATAGTAGTGTTTCTGAAGCAAACACAGCAGTTTTACCAGTGCAGAGCAACACTGCATTATATTTGTATTACTTTAAAACACTTTTATTTTCTGATGTTACTGTTCCTTTAACTAAAGTTAACTTAAAGGTGAACCCCCCTTTAATGCTATAATTATCTCAAAATGAATATTACTTTGACTTTGTGATCCTCATTCTGCTGAAAGATGAACCCTTGTCCAAGCTTCACTATTTATTTGCTTTCCAACCCATATCATTTTTCCCCTTAGAATCCTTGTCCAGAGTCAAGTGCATCCTTCCTTTCCCAGATCTCTTTCTGGTGGATAAGTGGGTAAGCTACATTTATTAAACATACACTTGGATATATACTCATTCAGCCAACATTCCACCCTTTAGCATTCAGCCTTGATAATAACATATGTATGAGCATTTAGAATCCCTGGGTTTTTGGATAATAGATCCCATATCTCTCTTGTTTATAAACAAAATCTTTATAAACACGAAATATAAGTATTTATAAACACAACAATATAGTTGGTCTTGTCCAAGGCCAGGTATTTTCCTATTGATTTGAAAGCCTTGATAAAATAAATGGGATTTGCACACAATGGTTGCACTTCAAATCTCAGTCTGCTGACGTATTGTGAACAAGTACCATCATCAATACATCTTCTCAAGTACAACAGAGATAAACATTTTCTTTTGATTTTCTGAGAATTGGGAAATAGTCACGTATCAGATGAATCATTATTCATCCTTTTCTCTGCAGCAGACAAAAGCATGAGAGCAGAATGCCAAAGAAGCCATAAGGCTTTATTTATTCAACTTCTCGCTATGTATGTTTCTGGCAACTCTACTATGGCGTGAGTCTTAAAGGAGAAGGAAACCCCCAGGGCGCTAAACCCCTCCCCCCTCCCCTGTGCTGCCCCCCTCCCTCCTCCCCCCTGGCCTACCTGTCCCCCTGGGCAAATGCCCCTAACTTTTTACTCACCCCTCTGCGCAGGTCCTGTCCACGGAGTTCGCAGTCGCCATCTTCTCCCACGCGTGTCTTCTTCCTGCTCTGATCGGCGTTTTCTGGCGCATGCACAGTAGGAACAGGTACCGGTACGGCTCTACTGCGCATGCGCCGAATGTCACGAAGTGAAATCGGAAAACTTCGTGACATTCGGCGCATGCGCAGTAGAGCCGTACCGGTACCTGTTCCTACTGCGCATGCGCCAGAAAACGCCGATCAGAGCAGGAAGAAGACGCGCGTGGGAGAAGATGGCGACTGCAAACTCCGTGGACAGGACCTGCGCAGAGGGGTGAGTAAAAAGTTAGGGGCATTTGCCCAGGGGGACAGGTAGGCCAGGGGGGAGGAGGGAGGGGGGGCAGCACAGGGGAGGGGGAGGGGTTTAGCGCCCTGGGGGTTTCCTTCTCCTTTAAGGTGGCCATATACAGGGAGATCTGCTCGTTTGGCGATGTTGCCAAACGAGCGGATCTCTCGCCCCATATATGCCCACATTGAGGTGTGCGATATCGGGCTGATCTGATTGCCGGCCAACGATCGGATCAGAATGGAGGCTATACGGGTGGTCGGATTGCAGGACCGCATCAACGGGTTTCTTTAACCTGCCCGATCGAGATCTGGACTACTTTCAACCAGATATCGATCGGGGAAGCCTGTCTGAGGGCCCCACACAGGGGCAAATAAGCTGTTGGCAGCGTAACATGGATATTTTGTCAATGTGTTTGTCCTTAATACTGTTGCTGCCTTTCTTCTGTAGGATGATGGTTCAGGGATATAAAAGACCATTGGAAGCTAAAGATTTATGGTCCTTAAATAAAGAAGACACATCAATGGAAGTTGTACCTGTCCTATCCAAGAACTGGGAAAAGGAATACAACAAAGCCAAAAAGTAAGATTTTGGTGCTTTTCAAAAAAATAAAAAACCAAACATTTTTGGAGATGAAGTCCTTTTGCTAGATCTATAAACAGCTGAATTAAATGCAATTGATGCTTATGCTGTTCTGCTTTTCAAAAGATATCAAGATGCAGCCAAGCTAATAGTGCATGGGTCGTTTGATGCTGTTAATGAGCTACAATTTTCTCATTCTGTTTCATTTAGAAAATTCCACCTCATTTCCACCTCCTGACTTTATCATTTGAAAGTTAGGGTGCACCCTCTATATTTCTCTTTTGCCACCAAAACCAAGTTGTGATTTCTGACTATTTATTGTTGTACAAAAAAAAAACCCTTTAAACTGATCCCCTCTTGATTCCCTACACGGCATATGTCTCTGCAGAAAATCTGTTGACATATACTATGTGATTTTTACATTTTTTTTTTTTTTACAGGGTCCCTTTGAAAATGGTGTACTCTCCCAAAAAGCAAGCCAGTGTAAACTCAAAGGAAGACGTCAGAGAGGAAGCAGAGGCTCTCATTGTGAAACCAGCCCCTAAGGAAGTGGAGCCATCCTTGCTTAAATCACTTTACAAAACCTTTGGCCCTTACTTTTTCATTAGCTGTTTCTTTAAAATCTTTCATGATGTTTTGATGTTTTCTGGACCACAGATCTTACAGTAAGTCCACTGTGCATAACAGTAACTCTGCTTCATCTGAAAATACTAAAAACATTAAAAAAAAAAAAATGCAATTTATTGAAATCAAGCACAAATAGATGACAAAGCACTCTGGGTTCTCTTTGTTCAAGGAACCTTTAGAGATAACTTTTAGAGATTAATATACAGATACTGGGCAATAATAGAGAGGAAATGGAAGGAAGTCCGGGTTTTTTTACATGGTTTCCTAGCCAGACTGGTGGACGAGTATTTGTGGATCCTGATCTCATGAGCCACACCAGACTGACAGACGTTCCTTAAAAGAGCAGTAACACCAAAAAATGAAAGTGTTTTAAAGTAATGAAAATGTCATGTACTGTTGCCCTGCACTGGTAAAACTGACCAGCAACACTACTATAGTTCATATAAACAAGCCGTTGTGTAGCAATAGTGGAAATTGAAAAAAGGCTATATGACACAGGTTAAATCAGTTAACACCATTATGTTCTGCAGAGCTTATTTGCTATCTGCTGTGTAACCTGAGCCTTTTGTCCTTTGTATGGCTGCCCCCATTGCTACACAGCAGCTTATTTATATAAGCAGTAGTAGAGTTTCTGAAGCAAACACAGCTTTTTTGTTTTTACCAATGGAGGACACCACTGCATTTACTTGTTTTATTACTTGAAAACAGTTTTTATGTTACTGTTCCTTTAACAGAAATGCAACTTCTGTCACTTTGGTCAGCTGATAACCTCCCACCAGGGCCGCCATTAGAAATCACGGGGCCCCGTACAACAAAATTTTTGGGGCCCCCTGGGCCCCGCCCACACTGACGACCAAGCTCCGCCCCATATCCCGCCCACATCGCAGTTAAAAGACCACACAGACATCAGCGCTAAAAAAGTAACCCCCCCCCCCCACACAAGTTGTAAAAAGCTATTGATGGTCAGGGCCCCCTTATAAAAAAAATTGGGGCCCCAAAAAAAAAAAATTAAAATTTTTTTTTTAAAAAACATTGGTGGCAGGGGCCCCCTGTTAAAAAAAACTTGGGGCCCCAACAAAAAAAAATGTAAAAAAAACTAAAAAATAAACAAACATTGGTGGCAGGGGCCCCCTTCTAAGTTAAAAACAAATTGGGGCCCCAAAAAAAAATTTGAAAAAAAATTAATTTTTTTTTGAAAAAAAAAAAAAAACATTGGCGGCAGGGGCCCCCTTATAAGTTAAAAACAAATTGGGGCCCCAAAAAAAAATTTGAAAAAAAATTAATTTTTTTTTGAAAAAAAAAAAAAAACATTGGCGGCAGGGGCCCCCTTATAAGTTAAAAACAAATTGGGGCCCCAAAAAAAAAATTTGGAGAAAAAATTAATTTTTTTTTGAAAAAAAAAAAAAAACATTGGCGGCAGGGGCCCCCTTATAAGTTAAAAACAAATTGGGGCCCCAAAAAAAAAATTTGGAGAAAAAAATTTTTTTTTGAAAAAAAAAAAAATGGTGACAGGGGCCGGCCCCCTTACAAGTTAAAAACAAATTGGGGCCCCAAAAAAAATTTAAAAAAATAATTTTTTTTTGAAAAAAAAAAAAACTGGTGGCAGGGGCCCCCTTACAAGTTAAAAAAATTTGGGGCCACCAAAAAGAAAATTAATTTTTTTTTTAAAAAAAAAACCCAAAAAAAAACAATGGTGGCAAGGGGCCCCTTACGAGTTAAAAAAAAAATTGGGGCCCCAAAAACAAAAGTTTTAAAAAAAAAGATTGGTGGCAGGGGCCTATAGAATATTAAAATAATACATTGGTGGCCAGGGGATTAAAAAAAAAAAAAACACAAACTGGTGTTCAGTAGAATTGAACTCATGGCTTCAGTACTTCAACTTCGCCTCCTTTCGTGACTTCGGGTCTTTTCACCGCTTCAGGACTTCGGCTTCGGCTGTTTTCGTGACTTCGGGTCTTTGCGCTGCTTCAGGACTTCGGCTTCGGCTGTTTTCGTGACTTCGGGTCTTTTCGGCGCTTCGGGACTTCGGCTTTTTCCGTGACTTCGGGTCTTTTCGTCGCATCGGCTTCGGCTTTTCGGCACTTCCGCATTCGGCACTGAAGAGGCAAGACGTACGGCTCGGGTGCTCGTAAGGGGGGCCCGGATCTTCAAAAAAATGCAGCGCTGCCGGGCCCCCCTTCATGCCCGGGCCCGGTACGCTTGTCCCCCCTGTCCCCCCCTGATGGCGGCCTTGCCTCCCACACTTGCAATCCATTTGTAAGGGACAGTTGTACTATACTCATGGACATGTATGTAAAAAAATAAAGACTGTTGCCATCAGAATGTTCTAAATAATATAATTGCCTTTTGTATTAAAATAGCCAAGTGATAACGGTATCTTATAATTGTACATTATCTGTAGAGGCTACAGAACTAGATACCTCAATAAGTATAAATGGAGAAATTGGCAATGAGCACACTTGTCACTTTTGCCACCAGCATTTTAATCACTTCCATGAAGCTTTTACTACACATACTGCTTTATATGCAGATTGAAAGACCGCCTGTAGAAAAGGGGAAATCGAGTTGCAGTCACTGACTCGTGCTTTTTAGTCATATATTTACTTATGTCACCCAGTTAATGCACATGACAAAAATTTCTAGAATGGTATCTAAACCTCTCAACTCAAAAAACCTGATGATGTGTGAGCTAAATATCAGTTCTCTAATGTCTATACTTCTATTTCTGCAATTGTCAGTAAGGGCTAGTGACATTTTAATTTGCCTGGGGGGATATATATATATATATATATATATATATATATATATATATATATATATAGATATAGATATATAGTGAAGGAAGAAAACCGGCACTCACGAAAATGACATCAACCGTGCCTGGGTGCAGTCCTTGTTAGAGGATCAAATGTAGAGCAGGGAATGAAGATCGCACTCACAGGTCTTAGAAGTGATAAATTTCTCTTTATTCAGTGGACAATCGCTGACGTTTCGGCTGACACGACAGCCTTTCTCAAAGTGCAAAAATGGTTCAAATAAACGAAATAAATACCAAGTGTGGCGGGAAACACAAAGGAGCAACCGAAGGCAGGGGAAGTGACGTGTAAAAGACCAGTCACTGATGAGGTCTTTTACACGTCACTTCCCCTGCCTTCGGTTGCTCCTTTGTGTTTCCCGCCACACTTGGTATTTATTTTGTTTATTTGAACCATTTTTGCACTTTGAGAAAGGCTGTCGTGTCAGCCGAAAAATCAGCGATTGTCCACTGAATAAAGAGAAATTTATCACTTCTAAGACCTGTGAGTGCGATCTTCATTCCCTGCTATATATATATATATATATATATATATATATATATATATATATATATATATATATATATATATATATATATATATATATATATATATATATATATATATATATATATATATATATATTCTGGCATAAATGTGTCAAATTAGGGCCCTACTAGTAAGGTAACTGTCCTTATTTTGATTTCTTTCAGGTTGCTCATAAGGTTTGTTGGTGATAAGGATGCCCCAGATTGGCACGGGTACCTATACACATTTCTGTTGTTCTTCTGCGCCTGTCTTCAGACCCTCATCCTTCACAAATACTTTCATATCTGCTTCGTCACCGGCATGAGACTGAAAACTGCTGTTGTCGGACTTGTCTACCGTAAGGTACAAAAGATGCATTGTTAGTGAATCAGTCCCCTTCAGTCGTCTTCATGGCTGTTTACTTACATGCATCTTCTTATTCCTCAGGCTCTGGTCATCAACAACTCTGCCCGTCGTACTTCCACAATTGGCGAAATTGTAAACCTAATGTCTGTGGACGCGCAGAGGTTTATGGATTTGGCAACTTACATAAACATGATTTGGTCTGCTCCTCTTCAGGTTATATTGGCATTTTACTTGTTGTGGCAGGTGAGTCTGGATTCTTCCATACCTTTTCACTATCAATTATTTCATAGATGGGCTACCTGTGGCCTTTCATTTGAAGCTGAATTACATCCTTCATCATCTGCCCTTAGTGCTTGTATAGCACTTGAATATTAGCTTTAAAACATCTTTTCTCATTGCACCTTCCTCCATTTATTTGCATAATAGAGAAGTATTTGTATACAGTTCAGGGAGTCGTGTGACACAAATGATATCATAAAGCATTGATTATAAGCAATGATGTTGGTTACAAGGATATATTTTATTAGATATTCATGGCTCTTGAGTATTATAAACTGGTTATTTAGCAGGTCCAAAGAGCCAGTATAAAATAACCTTTTTATCATAATAAAGAATAAATTAGTGGGTACCCAAGCGACTTGTTGTTATTATTATTGATATTTTTATAAATACATATTATTTTTCTCATTTTAGAACCTGGGCCCATCTGTGCTAGCAGGTATAGCAGTCATGGTCCTGTTGGTTCCTGTGAACGCAGTGATTGCAATGAAAACCAAAAAGTATCAGGTAGGTAATGGTTCAATGAGGAGATGTGACCCGAGTCCTGCTTATGGCAACTCAGAACGTGGAGGTCAGGCTGTGGTTCCAATGTGCACTACAGATACATCACTACAGATATATTACATAAAAGCAGTCAACTACAGGATTAGCCTAGCGTAGTCATCAGCATCTAAGGGCAGGGGCACGCAGGCAGATTCAAGCAGATTTAGTCGCCTGGCGACTTATCGCCTCTTCTTCGGGGCGGCAATCTCCCGAACTGTCTTCCGCTTGTTAAATGATAAGTCGCCTGCGGCAATGCACTCTCGGTGCTTCGATTTCCGAAGTATCCTTGTGAGGCAACTTCGGTTAACTTCGGAAGTTGAAGCACCGCGAGTGCCATTGCGCTGGTGTTCTCTCATTATAGCAGGCGGAAGGCAGTTCAGGGAGATTGCCGCCCCGAAGAAGAGGCTCCTCTTCCGGCTTCTTCTTGCTTCAAATTTCCCGGGGAAAACGCATGCGCAGCTGAACGAAATAGCCAAATTTTTAGTTAAAGTTCGGCATTTCGTTCTACTTCACATTCACAGCCGCGCAAAGAAAGAGGAAGACTGAAGAGGGTTGCTCCATGGTGCTCACTGGTATAACCAGGGGCCAGTGCAGTTTTCTGCTGATAGGAGCACCGGCCCGGGGTTTCAGGTAAGTCAATACAATCACTTGGGGGTGCCTAATAAAGGGATAAAGCCAATTGCGTATTTTGTGTTCTATACAGTTGTCACATTAGAGAAAATATTTTCTGCCTTCCTGATATCGGTGATTTTGAATTTCATGACAGATGTCTCAAGTTTGGACTTTTGTGACTGGCATGGCAGATTGAAAGAATGAAGGACTTCCTTGTTAAATGTTATTTTGTTTTTGTTTTCTTCATTACTTTTAGGTTGTCCAGATGAAGTGCAAAGACAACAGAATAAAACTCATGAACGAAATTCTAAATGGCATCAAAGTGCTTAAGCTTTATGCCTGGGAATTAGCCTTTAAGGAAAAAGTCCTTGGGATCCGAAAGGACGAATTGAATGTTCTGAAGAAATCTGCATACCTGTCTGCCGTGGGAACCTTCACCTGGGTCTGTGCACCTTTCCTGGTAAGTAACTGTGAACGAAGCGATGGAATCGGTAAACCTCGAATATGGTACATTTAAGTCTGTATTAGCGCTAAAAAAATAGACGTTTATAGTTTCTGATTGAATGTAGACACACAATCATAGAGTAAATTACAGTTCTGCCTGCACCTCTATTGCTATTTTCATCATGGCAGGAAATAACAAAGACACCATTTACCTAAGTATTACTGTCAGAGCTGTTTAGGGCACCCACCAAATAAACTGTATCTGTGCATCTTTTCCATCAAAATTATGCTCAGTCATGTCATTTCGACCCAAAAAATGATGGTCTGTGTACTAAATAACATTGAAAACCTGGGAATATCTGCAGAGTGTAGCATATCACAGAATGGAGTGAACCTCTAATTTGGGCAGTGGAATATCTGCCCTTCAAGCGGACCTGTCACCTCCACATAAAAGCTGCATAATGAAAGTCCTTTGCAAATTTAAACATGCAACACAAATCATTATATTCATTAAAACATCCATCCATGTTATAAAGGTGTTTAAATATCTGAGCTGTCAATCAAATATTATCTGGCCCGCTTCTATGCCTAAAGCTGGCTATAGGCGCAAAGATTTAATCGTACGAATCTCAGATTCGTATGGTTTTTGGGCCGCGTGTGGAGTGTCCCAACATTTTTCGTGCCATGGCGATCGGTCGTTCGGACAGGTTAGAACATTTCTGTCAGCTACTGATAATATCTCTGCATGTTTTGCTGTTCTTACGATATTAGTGGGAGAGTGTCGCTAGCTTTTGTTGGACATAACTTTCATACGATTGCTGTCAAGGGCTGAACATCGGCTGATCTGTTCTTTTACTACTTTATTTGATCTGAATCAGGCTCTATAATTAACATTGCCACCTTTTATCGCAGTGGAGACCGGGCAGGGGCGGGGCTGTGATGCAGAGGGGGCGGGGCGGGCCGCGGAGGAGGGTGGATCGTGATGTTGGGGGCTGCACTATGACACATTGATTGGCTGATAGGCGTGTCAATCATAGTTTTGACCCGGGCAGACCTTCAAAATTACCGGCTGTCCAGGTCAAAACCAGGCAACCCTATCTAGAATTGTGTAATCCATTGCACATGGGTATTAGGTCCCCCATTCCGGTGCATACACAAGATTTTGGGGTGATACGCAATTTGTCTTAATAACTAAGGCTCATGCCTGCTTGCTGTTATTGTGTAATTCCAAGACTGAAGGAAACAAAATGCAAAAAATATAGTGTAAATAAAGTTTATTTGGTGCAACTAACATGATTAGAAAAGAATTAGAAATTATTACTTTGAGTGACAGTTCCCTTTTCAGTAGTGGGTTACTCACTTGTCCTGTGTTTTTGGAGGTGTCAAGGGATAACCATTGCATCTTGTTTTGCTGAGAGTGAAGCAGATGTATTTTCACTTTGCTGAGTAACATGTTACGGTATCCACATCACATGCAAGTCCTCTTTTTCTGTTCCCTTTTGTGCTTAGTTCTAGACATAGTCTAGGATCAAAATAAAGATTCTGTTTCAGGGTTTTCTCAATATAACAACTGGAACATGGACTCTAGCTGTGTATGTGTTCCAATATTGCACTGAACGCTGTCTTTTATTTCATGATGTGCCAGGGAAAATATATTACACCCACATTAGGATAAACTATGTATTGTTTATAAGGAGAATATTGTACATGGAAAATGCTCTGGTCTAGGTTCATGCTTACATTAGTATAAGGATGAGAGAAGACAGAAGATAAAGTAAAGTAGAACTTGCTGCTCTGGGCCATATACACTGTACATGGTGTAGGGAAGGCTGCTTTACTTTTTTTTTTTTTTTTGCTGAAAATTTGAAGTACAATACAGACGTTTGTGTGTGTGTAAAATTAGTCCCTTTAAAAATACTTAAAAGGACTAGTAGAATTCTTAATAAATGAGATGAAAGTAAAGGTGGCCATACACGGAGAGATCCGCTTGTTTGGCAATGTCGCCAAACGAGCCGATCTCTCCCTGATATGCCCACCTTGAGATGGGCAATATCGGGCTGATCCGATCGTGGGCCCTAGGGTCCAACGATCGGATCCTAACAATGGCTAACGGGCGGTCAGATCGTGGGACTGCATCAACGAAAAGATGCGGCCACGATCCGACAGGATTTTTAGTCCTATCCGATCGACATCAAGATATTGATCGAGGAAGCCCGTCGTAGGGCCCCATACACGGGCCAATAAGCTGCCGACTCGGTCTGTCAGCAGCTTTTATCGGCCCGAGTATGTCCACCTTAAGTGTAACTCTGGCCAGACCGGGTCATTCACCTTTGAGTTCATTTTTAGTATGATGCAGAGAGTGATATTCTGAGACAATTTGCAATTGGTCTTCATTTTTTATTATATTGCGTTAGTTTGCTAAAATTGCAGATTTGAATAAAAAGCTATCTGGTTGCTAGTGTCCAAATACATTAGCAACCATGCAACGATTTGAATAAGATACAGGAATAGGAATTGGAGAGGGTCTGAATAGACAGATGAGTAATACAAAGTAGCAATAACAATACATGTGAGCCTTACAGAGCATTTGTTTTTAGATGGGGTCAGTGAGCATTTGAAAGCTGGAAAGAGTCTCACGAAAAAGACAAATAATTAAAAAAACGATATGAAATAAATAATGAAGACCAATTGAAAAATTGCTTAGATTTGGCAACTCTATAACACTCTAAAAGTTAACTTGTAGTGAACCATCCCTTTAAGAATATGCTATCATTTTGTGCCACATTGTTTTCTCTGAAAATACACCTTGCACCTATAAACTTGTATAGGCATTTGGTGTATATTCTTGGACAGCTGCCTTTTCATTCCTTTATAAGTATGCCCCAAGGTGTTTGGCTTGTTGTTGTCCAATCATGGAGTGTTGCGGCAGTCAAAATGTGCATTCAGCTCTTTACTGTTATCTGTAGTGTTGGAGAATGTCATAGTTTGGGTTTTGAAGTGATTAAAGCATGTTGTGTGCAATAGGCCTGTATCCGTTTATTATTTTCTTTCTGTCTCTTACAATCTCTTGTTCCCTCCTCTTTCCAGGTAGCTTTGTCTACGTTTGCAGTTTATGTTCTGAGCGATGAACAAAATGTCCTGGATGCAGAGAAGGCCTTTGTTTCTTTGGCCTTATTTAATATTCTCAGGTTCCCCTTGAACATGTTGCCCATGGTTATCAGCAGCATGGTGCAGGTAAGATTCCAGAACCTTTACTCTTTTCTACATATCAATTAAAAAAGAATGTGGCTAAAAATGCCATATTTTTGATACTGAACTTATTGCACCAGCCTAAAGTTTCAGCTTCAAACTTATCACAGGGGGTCACCATCTTGGATAGTGTCTGTGACATTAACATGCTCAGTGGGCTCTGAGCAGCTGATGAAAAGCTAAGCTTAGGGTTTGTTGTAAATTATCCGGCAGAAATTGAGAATGTCCTGTAATATAAGCTGATGCTACAGGGCTGATTATTAAATTCTGATGCTAATTGCACTGGTTTATGTGCTGCCATGTAGTAATTATCTGTATTAATTAGGGATGCACCGAATCCAGGATTCGGTTCGGTATTCGGCCAGGATTCGGCCTTTTTCAGCAGGATTCGGATTCGGCCGAATCCTTCTACCCGGCCGAACCGAATCCGAATCCTAATTTGCATATGCAAATTAGGAGCGGGGAGGGAAATTGCGTGACTTTTTGTTAGAGAGTAAAGGAAGTAAAAAATGTTTTCCCCTTCCCGCCCCTAATTTGCATATGCAAATTAGGGTTCGGATTCGGTTCGGTATTCGGCCGAATCTTTCACGAAGTATTCGGGGGTTCGGCCGAATCCAAAAAAGTGGATTCAGTGCATCCCTAGTTTTAATTACTAATCAGCCTTATATTGTGACATTTATATTCTATGTGTACTGTATATTGTGAGTGGATCCCTAAGCTCAGTAAGTGACAGCAGCACAGAGCATGTGCAGTGAATCAGCAGAAAAGAAGATGGGGAGCTACTGGGGCATCTTTGGAGACACAGATCTTTACTGCTAAAGGACTTTGGTTGCCTTGGGCTGGTACAGAAGCCCAGAACATAATGTACAACATTTCTAGCTACTTCTTTATTTTAACTTTCCTTGTCCTTTAAACCAGCCTAAATGCCTGAATGTATTTTAATCTAGGCGAGCGTCTCACTGAAGCGCCTAAGGGTATTCCTGTCACACGAAGAACTGGAACCAGAGAGCATCATCCGAGAGCCACAAAAGAGCTGTAAATTCCATTTTTACATTTTTTGCATTTGGGAATATTTATAGTTTGGATTAGTGATGTGTGGCTTCTGCACAAAATCTTCGGGTTGCGGGTGGATCTCTTTCTTACCACCCATAAAGCTAAAACATTGAAGAGCAGGGCTAAAAAATGTAGTATTCTTTTCTGGGCAGCTGAAACAATAGGCAAACCACATATTCAACATCAGACTGATGCTGGATGCAAAATGCATTTGTTCTTGCATACAGTGAAATCTTAATTTTTTTAGTTATACATATACATTAATAAAGACAATGTAAGTATAGCCTTTTCCTCTTTTTTCCTTAGCTGATGGCTGTATTAACATGAAGGATGCTACGTTTTCCTGGTCTAGGAATGATCCTCCCTCACTTGAAGAGTAAGATTTTTTTTTATTAGTTACCCAAATTGGACTTTATTCTACTGTATATCTTTTATTTATTGGAGGATGCATGGCTGATGTATATTTCGGGGCAAATGTATTAAGGGTCGAATATCGAGGGTTTATTAACCCTCGATATTTGACTGGCGAATTAAAATCCTTCAAATATCGAAGTCGAAGTAGTTTGCACAATTCGTTCGATCGAACAATTAAATCCTTCGAATCGAAGGATTTTAATCCATTGATCGAAGGATTATCCTTCGATCAGAAAAAACTTGGAAAGCCTATGGGGACCTTCCCCATAGGCTAACATTGACTTCGGTAGCTTTTAGGTGGCGAACTAGGGGGTCAAAGTTTTTTCTTAAAAAGACTTTCGAGACTATCGAATGGTCGAATAGTCGAACGATTTTTAGTTCGAATCATTTGATTCAAAGGTCGTGGTCGAAGTAGCCAATTTGATGGTCAAAGTAGCCAAAAAAAACATTCGAAAATCGTGCTATTTTTCCTCTATTCCTTCACTCGAACTTAGTGAATGGGCCCCTTAGTGTATTAGAATTTAGGCATAACAACATTTTAGATTATGATATGCAGAAGCTTTCTGTCATGGCACTGTTCATTCTGCTTGTATTTATAATTAAGCATGATTTCTCTAAAACAGAGTGTGGAGAATTATATGCATGCAGAACAATAACCAAGGGCTTCCCTGCCTGTTTAGATGATAGCAGAGGCTGGTAAGCTCTAAGGGCAAGTGCAAGTTGCCTCTACTTCTCCCTCATCCAGAGAATCAAATTTCAGGGATGTATAATGGAGATTCCATAACTGTTCTGGTAATCATAAACTCGTTATTTTGGTCTTTCTGTAAAATTCTATTGTGAAAAATTACCCCCGCTTGTAAAATAAAAGGATATTATAAGTTAATGAAGAATTCCATGACCATATAAAAAGCATGAGGCTGAAGACCGAATCAGGTCATGGAACATCGAGGTGACTTCTAAGATCCTCATATGTCGCAACAGGGGGTACTTTATTTATTATAATACACAAGTTTCAGCGAGTCATGTGACGGAAATGACATCACTAAGCTCCGATTATAACAGATGATATCACTAAGTACCGTTTAGTACCATTTAATTTACAGGATAGTTAGAGTTTCTGTTGAATTGACAGCTGATTCCTTGATCAGTTTATTTGGCGATGCGTGCCAAAAGAAACCCTTTAGCCTATGATTAAGTGCCCATTTTGGCATGAAACGCATAAGGCTGTTTTTTTTTTTTTTGTGCGATGCTTTTTCTTTAAATAAATGTTTTATTAATTGCACCACTTTTTTTGTTGGTCCAGTTTGTGTAAATAAATGGGATAGTCGTCTTCATACCAAGTCTATTGGAACATAATTTAAACATTAAGAATAAACCCAGTAGGCTGGTTTTGCCACCAATAAGGATAAAATGTACTGTTGTTTTATTACAAAAAAAGGGAATAATTTGGATTATTCAGATAAAAAGGTGTCTATGGGAGTACATAGAAAAAAATCACTGTAGTAAATCTGTTTTGCCAGTGCCTCAACCTAATGTTTTTAACCTTTAGATGACGCAAATACTAAGTTTCTGCTAGGTTTCTCCTGCTCTAACTGACTTGAGTCACAACTGACTCTTTACAGTATAAAAAATGTAATGCTGAGAAACACCAATAGACCATTTATTTACCCAAAAAGAAGGATTTTTAGTAGAAGAGTGGATGCCATTACACAGCATGAACTCTATGCTCTAAATGCTCTAGCATTGTTTTTTATTTTTTGTATGTTAATTATGGCCAGCGGTGGTATTATCAAACATATCTATTTATTTTTCAGCATTGATCTTTCTATCCCAGAGGGCTCCTTGGTTGCTGTTGTTGGGCAAGTGGGGTGTGGAAAATCTTCCTTGCTGTCTGCGCTGTTGGGGGAGATGGAAAAGCAAGATGGCTATGTGGCTATGAAGGTAGGTCAAGCAGCTTCCTGTTTTTTCTTTTTAAAAAAAACCAAAAACATTCATCCTATCAAATGAGAAGAGCCATGTGTATAAATAAGGTATACTCTTAAAGGAATTGTTCAGTATAAAAATAAAAACTGGGTAAATAGATAAAATGTGCAAAAAGATGTAATGTATAAAGGCTGGAGTGACTTGATGTCTAACATAATAGCCAGAACACTACTTCCTGCTTTTCAGCTCTCATGATTTCCACTGATTGGTTACCAGGCAGTAACCAATCAGTGACTTGAGGGGGGCCACATGGGTCATAACTGTTGCTTTTGAATCTGAGCTGAATGCTGAGGAACAATTGCAAACTCACTGAACAGTTATGTCTCATGTGGCCCCCCTTCAAGTCTCTGACTGACTCAGAGTTAGAGAGCTGAAAAGCAGGAAGTTGTGTTCTTTTATTTTATGTTAGACATCCCGTCTCTCCAACATGTCGAAATTCGACCCTCGAATTGAAATCCTTCGACTTCGATATTCAATATTTTTAGCGTATTCGAAAAATCGAATAGAAATAGTTCCAACGATTAAATCATTTGTTTCGAACGATTTTTAGCGATCGATCGAAGGATTTCTATTCAACCAAAAAAAACTTAGAAAAGTGCACTTCTGTAGCTTTAATTTGGCGAAGTATGAAGTCGAAGTTTTTTTAAAGAGTCAGTAGTCAAACGATTTTTACTTCGAATCGTTCGAGTCGAAGGTCGTAGTAGCCTATTCGATGGTCGAAGTACCCAAAAAATTACTTCGAAATTCAAACTTTTTTAACTTCGAAAATTGACTCGAGCTTAGTAAATCTGCCCCTACGTGTGCAGAATAATCTACCGCACTACCAATCTAGGGTAATATATTTTACTAAAAATATGTAAGAAAAGGGAACATTTTGTTCATATAATACCTTAAAAAATAATTGAGGTCCTGGGCATCAATACGTTGTACAGGTATGGGATACGTTATCCAGAAACCGGTTATCCAGAAAGCTCCGAATCACGGAAAGGCACTCTCCCATTTTATCCAAAGAATCCAAATTTTTATAAATGATTTCCTTTTCCCCTGTAGTAATAAAACAGTATCTTGTACTTGATCCCAGCTAAGATATAATTAATCCTTATTGGAAGCAAAATCAGCCTATTGGGTTTTTTTACATGATTTTCTAGTAGACTTAAGGTATGAAGATCTAAATTACAGTAAGATCCATTATCTGGAGCATTCTGGATAACAGGTCCCATACCTGTGATAGGATAGGATCTGAGAACCCAAACCATTTAATTTACTGCTGTTTATGATGTTCCCTTCAGGGATCTTTGGCTTATGTTCCTCAACAAGCCTGGATACAGAATGCATCTCTTAAAGACAACATCCTGTTCGGAAGAGAATGCAATGAATCTATGTACAAAAAAGTGGTAGAAGCTTGTGCCCTGATACCTGACTTGGAGATCCTACCTACTGGGGACAGGACAGAAATTGGAGAAAAGGTTAGACTTACCCTATGATTAATGCTTAGTTTGCCTTTATTGTCATTTGGATATAATCACAGATGCTCTGATATCTTCCATGAGCCTTTGTGCATGTACAAGTTCCCAAAGAGAACTGCTAATATTAACGCTTTCTTTTTTTTATATTTCCCCTTCTTTTATTTTTCTTATGCCAAGGGGGTGAATTTATCTGGAGGGCAAAAACAGAGAGTAAGCCTTGCCCGTGCAGTTTATTGTAACACGGATATCTATTTACTTGATGACCCTTTATCTGCAGTGGATGCTCACGTGGGGAAGCACATATTTGATAAAGTCATTGGGCCTAAAGGAATGCTTAAAAATAAAGTGAGTATGTTATTTGTTGCCTGGTGTATACTGTGTTAAATTTCTACTTTGCTGTATGGATCTTGCCACAAATGTTCTTTTCCCCCATCCCATTACTAGCATGGTCTGTTCCTTAAAGGGGTTGTTCAGCTTTGAGTTAACTTTTAGTATGATGTAGAGAGGGATATTCAGAGTCAATTTGCAAATGGTTTTAAATTTTTATTATTTGTAGTTTTTTGAGTTAATTAGCTTTTTATTTAGCAGCTCTCCAGTTTGCAATCTCGGCAATCTGGTTGCTAGGGTCCAAATTACCCTAGCAACCATGAAATGATATGAATAAGAGACTGGAATATGAATAGAAGAGGGTCTGAATAGAAAGAGAAGTAATAAAATGTAGCAATAACAATACATTTGTAGCATTTGTTTTTAGATGGGGTCAGTGACTGGAAAGAGTCAGAGTCTTTGTGATCAAGTTACTAAAAGATGTATCCCACTATATTGACATTGATAAGTATATCGCCATGAGTGCCCCTCTTTTATAGAATAACTGCTATTAAATTGCCCACACATTACAGCTTGATAACCACTGTATTGGTAAGAAAGGTTAACATCTCTCCCACTGCCCACCATACTGCATGGCTTACATAACTACACTGTGCCTGTTCCCAATCCCTAGTTTCTTTGTCCCCAAATTCTAATAATTAGGCTTGCCTAGTCTTCCCCATAGGAAGGGAATTCATTTTGTAATTGGCTAGGGATAAGCCATTGATAAGGATAAGACATGTCTTCGGGACTTGGGAGAACTGGCATTTAGTGAGGTAGGTACCATCTACAAAAAATGGTCTATTAACTGCCCAACAAATGATAGTGTAAGAAAGAAAGACCTCATAGGCCATATACTGGGGATACTGACTAGCCATATGGTCGTACCCTTCCCATCTTGGACCTCCTAAGACCCAAGAGGAGCCTGCCATTAACAAGTGACACATCACTGAACTTAAACCCTCTCGATGACCTTTTGGTCCTGGACAAAGCTTCTCCAATACACACAACTGTGAAAAAGTAAATGATAAATAAATTGTAAATAATTAAGGAAACAAATCTTGTTTGTAATTTTTAAAAAAAAAAAACATTAGGTAATAGTAAAACTAGTGTTCTAGTATCACAGTGATGGGCTTCCTAGTGCTAGCTGATTTAACTAAATTTTTTTTTTTTTACATTTTCCTGGTTTAATAACTTTCAGCAGAGCAAAATCCCTGCCAGCTTCTTTTGTATTTCTGCTGAGCTTGAATCTGCTCCAGTACAAACAGAACAATGCCATCCCTGTCATTAATGTTTTGTTCTTGTAAGTTAATGTCTCCAAAGGCCAGCCATTCCCTCTAGTTACTCCAGTATGTCTGCCGTGGTTTATCTGGCGATGAACACACTCGGGCAGTACAAGATTCCACAGGTATGATGGGCAACCCACGACTTAGTCCATTTGTTGGTGGCCTCCTAAAACCTATTGAATTGGACTTTTGACAAAGCTGCATCAGCTGCATTATTTATTTACCAGGAATATGCTCTGCATTGATCCAAATGTCCTACTTTTAATGTGGCCATACACAGGCTGATAAAAGCTACCAGCAGATTATGTTGGCAGCTTATTGGCCAGTGTATGGGGCTCTCCACAGGCTTCTCCGACCATTATCTGGACGATCGGGCAGGTTTAAATCCCAAAAGCAAAAAGAGCAGGTGCCAATGTGGGCATTTCCACAGTAAATGGAGTTGCAATAAAGCAAAAATTTGCATGAGGAGGAGGATATACATACAGTTCATCCCAGTCCACAGGTGCATATCCATGAAAAAAAAAAAATAGTTCAGTCCCTTCAAAAATCAGTCAAAGGCAGTTAAAAGTACAAAAATGTTTATTAGGACATAGTAGACAACGGCCTTAAATCCCAATTACCGACCACCTGCATCCCATGTTGTGATAGGCCCATGATTGGATCAGCCTGATATGGCCCACTTAAGATGGGCATATAGGGGCAAGATCGCTCGTTTGGCGACCTCTCCAAGCGAGTAGATCTGCACATGTATGGCTCAAAAAACAACCTGACTCCAGATTCTTATTATGGGGGGAATCGTATGTAAGGTTGTGAAGTTTGGGGGATCACAGCGGGGTTTTCCACCAGACATGCAGGCCACTCCAGATTGAAGGTAAAACAGTCTGTTTATTTTTTCTCAATTCAGGTTTAGGCTTTCAGCAGCAAACAGAAAACAAAACAGCTTCACTTCAGCAGTATATAAGTCCAAACATAAGAATAGCTTACTTACTACCAACCATATAACATGCAGTCTTTAGGGAATGAACTCTCCAGTCTTTTAGCGAGACAGCATTTTCTGTTTAACTCAGCAGTGAGTTACCACTTGTGAAAAACTTCCACACCTCTCACCTGCTGCTCACCTCCATTAAACACTCCTTGGATGTCCAGCCTACCTCTGGCTGGTTAACCCCATGGTGTCTCTTAAAGAGGTAATTTCAAAACCTAAAGAATTGGGATATATACCGGTCATCTACAATATATTCCCAAGCTTCTACACTGTATTACCCCCATGTGTCAGCTCCAGCTAATCCTTGTGTTTGCCAGCTGTGTACCCTAAACTTCCAAAACCAACAGCAATGTTACTTGCTATGCCACTATTATTAAAGATTGTACCATAGTCTGCCGACCCTTCCGCATCCGTTTTACATACGGATGAAGCCACTTGGATTTTTGTGTTAAATGCGTCAAGACTCTGAAGAAACTGTGTTAGCTAAAGTCATTATAACTCATTTAATACATACCAAAGCACCATCAGTAGGATTATGCGCAAAAAAGATTTATTGAAGACAATATATTCTGTAATAAATCTCCTTATCGGTGCCCCTGTGGGTGAATAAGGGGCTCTGTATCATTTGGGTTGCACTCTTAGCTGTCTCTTTGAGTAGCCTTTGTTTTTACACAGAAAGATAGCTTGATGCACAGCATAAAATCGAACATCTGTTGCTAAGAAATAAATTGTTTGAAGGGGCTGGATAATCAAATACATTAAATCAAATATATTAAAACTGACACTTTTTAGGGGTTATTATTCCTTTAAATCTCCATAGGTAACCAATGTTGTCAATGACTGCTGTTAATATTGACTTGACCATTGTAACTTCTCCGTGCCAATTTCTGTCCCTTGTGAATAGACTCGTATTCTTGTTACTCATGGTGTAAGTTACCTGCCTCAAATGGACTCCATCATAGTAATGGTTGACGGGAAAATCACAGAAGTTGGATCTTACCAGGACCTCTTGAAGCAAGATGGAGCATTTGCTGAATTCCTTCGTACCTACGCCAATGCTGAACAAAATAAACAACAATACAGTAAGCCAAGTAACCAAAATGAGACTATATCTGAACGTTCTGTATTTTGCTGTGTGTCACTGTTTATTATGTTTATCTCCCTCAAGCTTACAACACTGGGTCAAGGTAAAAAGCCTAGGGGTACGTACCAATAACATTCAGTAGGCCAGTGAATAACATAATGCAAAGTGATGCAAGGGATTCCAGTTTATGCAATATACAGGGATAATGTGTTTAAGGTCACCAATGACTTAATACATTGGTTGTAAAGTAGAAATAATAACTGTTAAATGTAAACTTTGAATAAAAGATACAGAAGTATAGTACACATGTGATTCTATATACCACATTTGGCGAAGCAGCAACCGGATCTAACAAATCGGCCAATTCTATCTATATTTAATGATCATCAATCTATATGTGGGGCCCCAAGTTAGAGATTTGGACAGTCTTTGAAGAATAGTGCTGGGATATACCATGTTAGAGCAGGGTTCTCCAACCTTTTTTCCCCGTGACCAACATTCAGTAGAAAGAGTTGGGGAGCAACAAAAGCATTTAAAATGTTCCTGGGTGGTGCAAAATAAGTGCTGCGATTGGCCATTTGGTAGCACCTATGTGGACTGTCAGCCTACAGGAGGCTCTGTTTGGCAGTACATCTGGTTTTTATGCAACCAAAACGTGTCTCCAAGCCAGGAATTCAAAAATAAGCAACTGCTTTGAGGCCACTGGGGGCAACATCGGGATTGGTGAGCAACAGGTTTCTCTCAAGCCACTGAAAAAGACAAAAAACCCTTGGGGACTGACCCAAATTTCTAATGAGCTGAGACATTGTTCTTGCTTGTTTACCATACTCCTAGACTATTCCAATTGATTGATGTGAAGCATTGTGCTGTAAATTGGCAAATTTTGTTACCAGAGATTAAAGGTGGGCATGTCGGGGAGAGATCCGCTAGTTTGGCAATGTCGGCAAACGAGCGGATCTCTCCCCGAAATGCCCACCTTGAGGTGGGCAATATCGGGCTGATCCGACGTGGGCCCTAGGGCCCAACGATCGGTTCCTAACAAATGGTAACGGGTGGTCGGATCACGGGACCACATCAACGAACAGATGCGGCCGCGATCCGACGGATTTTTAGTCCCATCCGATCGAGATATGGCCGACTTTCGGTCTGTCGACAGCTTTTATTGGCCCGTGTATGGCCACCTTAAAATCTTAAAAATGGCTGATATGTGATATGTTTTAGTAGATGATTTTCAGGGTCAGAGGGTTTGATTCATTTGATTGACAAATAATACTATCAATCATAAACCTTATGACAAAATTAGAAGTACAGGTATAGGACCTGTTATCCAGAATGCTCAGGACCTGGGGTTTTCTGGATAACAGATCTTTCCATAATTTGGATCTTCATTACTTAAGTCTACTAGAAAATCATTTAAACATTAAATAAACCAGATATGGTTTTGCCTCCAATAATGATTAATTATATATTAGTTGGGATCAAGTACAAGCTACTGTTTTATTATTACAGAGAAAGCATTTTTAAAAATGTTTGATTATTTGGATAAAAAGGAGTCTATGGGAGATGGTGTTTCTGTAATTCAGAGCTTTCTGGATAACGGATTTCCGGATAACAGATCCTGTACCTGTATTTGTCATTCATTTTTACTACTGCTCAACAGCTAGGTCACATCCATAGTTTAGATCGTTTTAGCTGCACAAGAATCTGCAAACAGAGCTATCCTGTAACATCATTAGAAATCAATGTTGATTTACTATCTCTTTGGTTGATTTTTCAAAGAGGCTATTGTAAAGGGAAAATTGTAAAGTAGAGAGTCCATGGTATAGACTTTGATTTATTGGGAACAAACAGTGCATGGAACATTATTAACATGTATTTATATAGCGCCAACAAATTTTGCATGGCTCCACTCTAGCATTCAGAGGAGAATACAAAACTTACATAGTTACATAGTTAAAGTCCATCAAGTCCAACCCCTCCAAATGAAAACCCAGCATCCATACACACACCCCTCCCTACTTTAAATTAAATTCTATATACCCATACCTATACTAACTATAGAGCTTAGTATCACAATAGCCTTTGATATTATGTCTGTCCAAAAAATCATCCAAGCCATTCTTAAAGGCATTAACTGAATCAGCCATCACAACATCACCCGGCAGTGCATTCCACAACCTCACTGTCCTGACTGTGAAGAACCCCCTACGTTGTTTCAAATGAAAGTTCTTTTCTTCTAGTCTAAAGGGGAGGCCTCTGGTACGGTGATTCACTTTATGGAACCTTTCTAACTTCTATGAGCAGTGTCTATGACATCCTATTGGGTAGAAACAGCAGCAAGGTTAGCCTTTCATTCTTAACGTAAAAGTCTGGCACATGGTAGGTTTGGTTACCATGGTGTATGGGCATCTTTGCTTTACTGGATAGTTCCTTGTTGCCCTACAAACCTAACCTTTACATTGTCTTCCTTTCTGTGCTGCAATGATTCCAGCAAACACAACAGAGGTGGAAGAGGAGGAAGGTTTGTCTTACAGCATGCTGTGTTTGATGTGTGAATGCATGTGTACTGACGTGGTCCTACTCCTCGAATATGTGTCGGTAGAAATCAGGATTTTTTTTGTTGTTTTTTTCAGATGCTCACAGATTGAATGGAGGTTGTAGGTACATCTTACAACTGAGAAGGAAATAGCAATTATTATTTTACTTTGAGAGTAGAAGGGTGGAATGTCTCTGGTTTTGAGCAAAATAGACATGAACCTTAGAAGTAAATTACAAATAAAGACTCTCCGATACTCGTCCAGTACTGTACTAATGTCTCTTGGCAGTCAGTGGCTGTGCTGGCCGTCAAACACAAGTGATATTTGGTTGCACAGCCAATGACCGATAAGCAATGTATTGCCACCTATTGTCTCACTAGAACAGTGTGGTCCAACTTATTACATGTAGTACATTATCTCTCAGATAGCATGTTTGAGGTCCACATTGAATCAAAATGTCATACAATGAAGTCTACGGAGCCCTTAAATAGACTTGGAGCCATAAAAATATTTAGAAGGATAACATCTGACCTGCAGGCTTCCAGTTGAACATCCCTGGTCTAGAATATAGTTTATACTTACTACTACTACTGTATCTAGGTTCCAAAGCAAAACATTTTCCTGAATGCACTGTCCAAAAGGATATCTGCATGACCCACAAAGGCAATGAAACAATTGAACTATATTAGCTACAATGGACAGCCCCTTTCAGAGGGGTGAATGTTTGCCTTTTGTGGCATGATTTTCCATCTAACTAGCCTGACTGGTCAAAGTAATGTATAAAAAATCCTCTCCCATCATCTGGTGGTTTTTAGGGGGCACTGTGACTTAAAAAATGTCTTTAATGGATAATTCTGGGTAACATTTCATTCATAAGGACACCAGCAATGTTACTATTCCATCTATTTGTCTTCTGCTTCTTTGTTGTTGGTAAAGTGCTAGTAAAACAGAGTGTGCTGTTGGTGTGTGCCAAATATAAAATGACATTTTTAAAAAACATATCATATAATGAAGACGTTTCTCTAAAATGCCAGCATTCTTCTCCACTCCTATAGAAGCACCAAGCCCAGTCCATTCTGATGAGAAACATTTGGAGAATGGAATTTTGAGAAGTGAAAAGAATTTACAAAGGTTTGTATCGGATATCATGGGATAACAGTGGGATATGTTAGCATGTTATCAGTGCTGCAACATAGCTGACAACAGAGACAAAATGTTAGCTCTGTAGCATGTTCATTTTAATTCTCTCTCTCTAATTGCAGACAATTAAGTGCATCCTCTGAAACCAAGTCTTTGAATCAGAACAAGACAGACGAAAAAGAAGATTGGAAACTGACTGAAGCAGACAAAGCCAAAACAGGAAGGGTAAATCACTGATCCTTAACCTTTAGATTTTTTAATGATAAACCTTTATTATTATAAACCTTAATACATAGAGTAAACCTGTTTGCTGCACTTAACAGAGATTTCACATCAGTGGAGCTTGCAATCTAAGGTCATAGAAACGTTATGGTCAATTTTATCAGGAAACGATTAATCTACCTGTGTATTTTTGGAAACTGGAGTACATGGAAGAAGTCCACAGGAGCATGGGGATAACATACAAAAAGTATTGCTAGAACTCCAGACTCCAGAACGTTGTAGCCACAGGTATACACTGCACATTATCTTTCTTAGCATCACCCTAGAAGGCAAGAAAAAGTGTAATGCCACAACAGAACCCAAAGCTGTTGATGTGGACAATCTTAGGCAGTTCTGGATGCGCTGAGCATGGTTCATGTTATCCGTTTGCCATTGCAACTTGGCGATTATGCAGCTCAACCACTTAAAAAATTGCTTGGTCACCTTCCTTCTAGCAAATGAACAGTTTTGTTTATAGGAGGGTACCGCATTGAAATATGAAGATGTTTCCTTATTGGCCCCCATGCTCAAGGTGCATTGTTCAATGTGTCATTTTCATCTCTCCAAAGTATTAACTGCAGCTCTATTGTCATGCGATGAAAGGTGGGTGCAATAGAATTTCTCTACCCTAGGGTTAAATTCACAGCTGCTAGAGGTGTAACCTATCGTCATGTCCAAGGAAATTAAAAGGGACAAGATGTTTAAAGTTTTAAAGGGCCACAAAATAAAAGAAAATCCTCTAGAAACGAAGGCCTGGCTTTAGCTTGATTTTTAGTATATTTGAAGACGTTTCCCTTTCATGTAACAGATGTGGACTTTATTAAAGATGCCTTTTTTTGGATAGGTGTAAAGTCATTAAATATCGGTATGTCCCCAAGTAAATGTTGTCCTTTCTTTTTTGTAGGTGAAGCTGGCAGTGTTCTGGGAGTATATGAAAGCCATCGGACTGCTCCTTTGCTTTCTCAGCATATTCCTTTTTATGTGCAACCATGTTTCATCTTTGGCCTCTAACTATTGGCTTAGTCTTTGGACAGATGACAAAGTTGTTAATGGAACACAGCAAAATACTACAATGAGGCTGAGTGTTTATGGAGCTTTGGGATTATCACAAGGTATGCTGAAGTCACTCCTGATCAGTACTATGGATTTATATTGTGTTCTTTTATAATTAAATACAAATATATTCATGGAGATAAGAAGCAGAGCTCTTGGTCACAGTGCAGTGTACTATGGGTGTTCCCTGGGGATGAACATTTTAGTTTCATGGCATCTCTCTAGCTCTTTTGAGTGAAAACAGCCTCCACAGATTTTTTTTTTTTGTCTGGTTGCTGCAAAATAGATGTCGTTTCTGGGCACTTCCATAGGACAATTAAGAACAGTATTAATTTATTGCTGTTGAACTGACACAAATACAGAACAAGCTTTTCCATGTCAATATGTCTGGTAAAGGCAAAATAAAGAATAATAGCCAGGTTTTAACCAGGTATATATACAATCTTGATCATTTTGAGGCTAATGGTGCAAAAGTTGATGTGTGTTACTTTCTTCCCATTCTAGGCATTGCAGTGTTTGGCTATTCTACAGCTGTCTCTCTAGGAGGGGTGCTTGCATCCCGGTTTCTTCACACAAATTTGCTGCACAATGTCCTGCGGTTTCCAATGAGCTTCTTTGAACGGACCCCGAGCGGGAATCTTGTTAACCGTTTTTCAAAGGAAATCGACACTATTGACAATACCATCCCCCAGATCATTAAGATGTTCATGGGGTCCCTGTTTAATGTCATTGGTGCATGTGTTATCATTCTACTTGCAACGCCCATAGTTGCTGTTATCATTCCACCGCTTGGCCTGATTTACTTCTTTGTACAGGTAAATATACATATAAAACTAGTTCCTTGCATAGAACATTGCACAGAGCAGAGCTCCGCATGCTACATAAGAAAATAATAACAATAATTCATAATATGGATTAAGCATCCTGTCTTCATTTGTCTTAACATCAAGTCAGAAAACTTGGCAAGAAATTGAGTGTTAACATATTTATTAGTTCATTTTAAAAGGGACCTATCCCCCCCCCCGAAGATATTCAGTTCAGTGAATATAGCTTGTGTGGAGCATCATTTTTGTGTTTGTTGTTGTTTATTAACTAAACAAGAAAATGCAGCTACTTTTACTTTAACTCTTCCTGTCACGTCCTGTTCTGCTGAGCAGAGGAGAATTTGGTAAAGATAATTACTAATCCATATATAATAGAGTGTATGTGTCTCTACCCGTTAGTACTTACTGACCAGAGTCCTTTGTGTAGCTCCACTGACAGGCACATTGTTGGCCTGTGTGCAACTTTACTGATCAGATTTCAGGCCAAAGTTTAAACTTCAATTTTTGTCCCAAAATCTGCTCAGTCTACCTGCACATACCAATAATATGTCAGTGGAGCTACACAAAGGAGCAGATGGGCTTTTCTCCAGCTGTGCACATCTGCATTGTATGTCCTTGGCCTAGTGAAGACTGGGTTTGATTAATCTCCTTTCTTTATATACCTTTTATGGGATCACCTCTTTGTAAAAGGGGTATGGGGGAGTCAAAAAGAACAGGCTGAATGCATTTTCAACTCCGGTTCTGTTTATTGTGCTCATTTGTAGTAATGTTTTTATACTGCACATTTAAGTAGCTTGGTGTGTTTTAGGCCTGTGTGACAATGTAGATATACAATTTACTTCATCGTCACAGTGCTCTTTGAGAACTGCAGTGTGGTCAAAACATAGTAACATAGTAAGTTTAAGCAACAATGACTTCTAAAAATGAAAGGCTTTTAAAGGAATGACAATATATTGTACTGTTGCCCTGCACTGGAAAAACTGGTGTGTGCTTCAGAAACGCTGCTATTGTGTATATAAACAAGCTGCTGTGCAGCCATGGGGACAGCTATTCAAACACAGGATACACTGTAGATAACAAATAAGCTCTGTAGAATCCTATTGTATATTCAGAGCCTATCGGCTATCTGCAGTATATCCTGTGCCTTTTCTCCTTTTTCAGCTTGGAATGCCTACCCCCATGACTACACAGCAGCTTGTTTATATAAACTGTTGTATGTCTATATAAAACCTGCCTAACTGCTAGTTGATCCAAAGGAAGGCAAAAAAACCCCATCTAAAGCCTTTCCAATTTGCCTCAGAGGTTCTTCTGACTCACACTCCCAGCCCATGGCAGATGTTTCTGATTTGGAGACCAGCCAGAAATGCTGGAATTGGCGCACTATATAGCCAGCACTGTTTCTTAAGCAGAACATTTCCTATTCTTTTGAATAGGCTCTTAGTGCAGTGAATATCAAAATGATTTACCTGTGAGGCTCTATGTTTATTTTGATGACATTTTTATAAATGCATGTATTTTTCAACTGACACGGCAATAAAAGGGTAAGTTTACATTAATTGCATAAACTACTTTAAAGGGTGTAATATTCTTTTGCATATTTTCCACATAATGTAGTATAACATTACATAAAATATACTGTGAATCGTGTACAGCAATATGGAAACCATGGATCGTATAAAAACGGTGATGTGTGACACTGGAAATATTATATAGTTGGAGCTTAGAGGGAAGGGCCCCTGTCATCAGTCTGCAGCATTTTTTAGCCATCATGGATTTCCAGGAAAAGAACATGAGGTTTAGGAAAAAGCCTTTGCTCCCCAAACCTGAATATTATGGGGTGATCCCAAACAAGCGGCGCGTGCATAGACAACAAAGAATACTTCTGAGTTCAAAGCATCATGTCTAAACATAAAATATGATAGACTGTTAGTTGGTTACAAGGAATACATAGAAGATACTAGGTAGGTAGTAGGATTCATAATAACTTTGCAAAGACCAACAATTTTTTAAATATTGCAGAAAACAAGTTGAAATGTATCAGAAGACTTTACTTTTGTTCACACTTTATTGAAAGTGTTTGTGCTGAAGAAGACACACACCCCTATATGTAATAAAAGGCACTATGTTTGCCCAGGAGCAGTAACCCCTAGGAACCAATTAGATGTTTGCTTTTAAACAGCGACCAAGTAAATGCTACCTGCTGATTGGTTGCTATGGATTACTACTCCTGGGCACACTTAGTGCCTTTTATTAAATAATCCCAACAGTGTCATTTGAAGCCCCATGATGTACCAGCGTTGACGCTACATGTACTGAAGTCTTTGGTGTTCTCTAGCTTTTAACCATTTTTTTAAACTTTTTCCAGAGGTTTTATGTCGCCACCTCACGGCAGTTGAAAAGACTGGAGTCCGTCAGCCGATCTCCTGTATATTCACATTTCAATGAGACTCTTTTAGGATCAAGTGTCATCCGAGCATTTGGGGAACAGAAGCGCTTTATACAGATCAGTGACTTTAAAGTTGATGAAAATCAAAGGGCTTACTACCCAAGCATTGTCTCTAACAGGTATCCTCTCCTCTTCCATTTGCTGAACTTCATATGTTTGAAAAAATGCATAATAAAAAGCACTGTGCTAGAATGCAGTATATTGTAAGGATAGAAAATGTTTCTGTGCAACCCACAGAACTGTTATTCTTAAAGTTAGCTCTTCCTTGGATAGATCTTACTGCTGGTTAGAATAAATACACAGCCCTTGATTTTATACCATAATATGGTAACTGCATAGAGGCATGGAAACACATTTTTTTTAGGTTTTAGAAATTGAGAGATAATGATGTGAAGCAGGTATCTGTTTTTTTGGAGCAGCTCAGCATCTAATCCAGTGATCCCCAACCAGTAGCTCGCGAGCAACATGTTACTCACCAACCCCTTGCATCTTACTCCCAGTGGCCTCAAAGCAGGTGCTTATTTTTAAATTCCAGGCAAGTTTTGGTTTCATAAAAACCATGTGTACTGCCAAACAGAGTCTCCTGTAGGCTACCAGTTCATATAGTGTCTACCAAACAGCCAGTTACAGACCTTATTTGACATCCCCATGGACTTTTTCATGTTTGTGTTGCTCCCTAACTCTTTTTTTACATTTAAATGTGGCTCCCGAGTAAAAAAGGTTGGGGACCCCTGCTCTAATTTAATGTCTCCATAGTGTGTGGGGATTTGAAAGCCCTTGTGTAACATCAGGGCTTGTCATTTATATATTCATATTGTTTCAAGAGGCAGGAGAAGCACCACCGCCAAAAGAAAGAGAATATAGATACTGTAGTAATAATTCTTATAAATTAAATGACAGGTCAAATTATTAAATTTTTTTAAAGTAATATACAGGAGTTACTTCTTTTCATAAAGAGTATTTTTCCCCTGAAGACACCAGGACATGCACATTAAGATCTGTTCATCTGGCGGGGGTAACATTGGAGAGGACCCCTAGACAGGCAGATAAGATATAACTTGGTCTGAAGAGGCCGAATTGGCATCTTAAATCTGCCCAAGTATGCTCAGCTTAAAGGAATAGTAAATTACTAGTATTACTAGTAAAGAAAGTAAATTACAGTAATGAAAATATAATGTACAGATTGCACTCCACTGGTACATCTGGTGTGCTTGTTTCATAAACTCTACTATAGTTATATAAACAAGCTCCTGTGTAGCCATTGGGGCAGCCATTCAAAGCTGAGAATGGAGAAAAGGCACAGGACACACAGCAGATGACAGATAACTTCTGTAGTATACAATGGGATTCTTCAGTAGGTATCTGTTATCTACTGTGCATCCTGTGTTTGAATGGCTGCCCCCATGGCTACACGGCAGTTTGTTTATATAAACTATAGTAGTGTTTCTGAAGCAAATACACACGTTTTACCAGTGCAGGGCAACAATATATTAACAATACATTATATATAAACGTTATTCCTAGAACAATTAAAGCCAAATGGACTTCCTTAATGAAAACACCAGAGCAGGAATGTTCATTACATTTTCTTCCCCTTGTATGTTCAATATATTAGAAAACCTTATTGCTGATTTGCATAAAAGCTATTCAAGAAATAATATGGAATCCCCCCCCCCGCCCATCACTCCATCACTGCTAAATACTGACCTTGATCTGGATGTGTTTCTTTCTGTAGGTGGTTGGCAATCAGGCTGGAGTTTGTTGGCAACTGCATCGTCCTCTTTGCCTCTCTCTTTGCTGTGATTTCTAGATCAACCCTTAGCCCTGGACTTGTTGGACTTTCTGTCTCTTATGCTTTACAGGTAACTGATGTGAACATCTGTGCTCAGGTTTAATTCTAGAAATATATCCATAAAATAAGCAGGCCTAATTATTGACCCAGCAACATAAAAAAAGTATATACCAGAAACCTTATGTAATTACTACTAATATACACATTAGTCCTTGTGTTTGTGAAATACTGCAGGCTTGTCATGTAAATTGAGCCTTCCTCCAACCCTGATATAATCCATTGTGTGTGTGTATACTGTATATATGTATATATATGTATATATATATATATATATATATATATATATATATATATATATATATATATATATATATATATATATATATATATATATATATATATATATATATATATATATATACATACACTGTGACATTTTTAGCTGCAGCAAAGTATTGACTCAGTGGCTGCCTTGGCAGCATCTGCTTTATAAAGTCATAATCCTCTCTGTCTCTCTCTCCATTTAGCTCTTTGAATATTGCTTGCAAAGTTCCTTATAAAGTCATGCTTTGCATGGTTAAAATAAATCGTCCAAACAGTCTGGAAGAAAGGACATTTGCAGAGAAATAACGTTTATGAATTTTCTCAGTTTGTTGTTTTACCGGGAATGCTAACATTGAGTTTGGTTATTAATTTATGTTCAATAATTCCTCTGGAGAACCTTAGTAGGTAAAAGGAGCCAGTTGCAGTAGTAGGCAATGTTTTACTCGCCTTAAGCTGGCCATAGACGCAAAGATCTGATTCCTTGATTCGTACGATTTTTGGACCGTGGGTGACATTTTTGTCCGGCGGAGATTGGTCGTTTGGTCGATCAGCCAGGTTAAAAGATTTCTGCCAGCTGCTGATCATATCTCTGCATGTATTGCCGATCAGTGGGAGACTGTCATTTAGCTTTTGTCGGACATAACTTTCGTACAATTGCTGTCAGGGGCAGAATATCGCCTGATCTGTTCATTTGTACTTTATTTGATTGGAATGGTTAGTGGCAGGTCAGGAGATGGGGAAGTCCGACTATATGATGATTCATACAATCGGATCTTTGCGTCTATGGCCAGCTTTACTCTGTTTCTTGCTAAACCTGTCTACAAAGGGGGGGGGGCCAGTCTTGATAGGGCTAAAGTGAGTCTAGTTCCCTTTTGAGTTCCAAATAACTATGCATCCTTAAAGGATAAGTAAACCTTTAAAATAAGTGAATTTAAAATTTAAAAAGTGCTATTCTAAGCACTTTTGTAATTTACATTCATTATTTATTTTCTTCTTATTCCAAGATATTAAGGGATACATATGCTGTTAACATGAGTGAATTTTGTTCCAACAGCGACACCTGCTGGTCCGTCTGACCTCCAAGTAGTCAAGGAAGTTGTCAGGAGAAAGAAAGAGACTGCTCTGATATTCTTAGGAAAGATTTTAAAAAGGTTTCTAATTTTTTTCTAAGCAGAAGAACAGCAGAACAGCCTCTTTCTCCTGACAACTTCCTTGACTACTTGGAGGTCAGACGGACCAGCAGGTGTCGATGTTGGAAAATAATTCTTTCATATTAACAGCACATGTATCCCTTAATATCTTGGAATAAAAAGAAAATAAAGTACATTTTAAAAGTGCTTAGAATAGCACTCTCATCAATTTTACATTCACTTATTTTAAAAGGTTTGCTTATCCTTAAGAAGAAAACAGGAATGCCTGAGTCTGTGGCCACTTCTCTTATTAGAGTGAATCCCATACACAATGAATAGATTACCAGCTGCATTCAACATAATATTTCTACATAATATTTGTGGGACTCCTAGGTAAAGCACATTATTTTCAATATTAGCAATTACCTCTTTTTTTGTACCAAGCAAATGTGGGCATGTCCTCTGACTTGGACAAGGAGCACTTACCATGTAGTTTGTGCTCTTGTACACATGCTACACTTGTAGTCAGGTAACCAACTTTACTGCTCTGCAAGCTTCCTATCAATGTCTTCCTTGCAAACCTGCCTAGCAATATCACTCAAAGGATATGAGAACCTAAAATACAACTCTTTCTGAAAGAATAAGCTATGAAGGCCCAGTTTGGTGCTACTATTATTATTATTATGAAACGGCCATCATGTGTATATTATGTTATGTATGTATATATTGTGAAGGATAAATGTCAGTGCTGGTTTATTCTTTGACTCTTTCAGGTCACTACTTATCTGAACTGGCTGGTACGAATGTCTTCTGAAGTGGAAACAAATATAGTTGCGGTGGAGAGAGTGAAAGAATATGCTGACCTTAAGCAGGAGGTAAATGACTGTTTACACCCTGGAATACAGAACCTATATGTAACTAACCTAAAGGACTTAACAAAGTGACAGTTATCGTTCAGTGTTATGTGTCGGTTCTTTATTTTGTTCACAGCCTGAGAAGTAATGGGTGACTGGGCGATTGGCTTGTTTATCGATGATAAAATAGTAGGGATGCACCGAATCCACTATTTTAGGATTCGGCCGAATACTGAACCGAATCCAACCCCTAATTTGCATATGTAAATTAGGGAGAAGAGCGGGAAAGAGAAGCATGCACAGGGTTAAAAGAATTTTGATTACCATGTTTGTGACATGAAAAGTCACATGATTTTTTGGATTAAATTCTGCCAGGCACTTGGATTCGGCCAAATCCGAATCCTGCTGAGAGGCTGAATCTTGGCCGAGTCCCGAACTGAATCCTGGATTTGGTGCATCCCTATAAAATAACATATTTTCAGTAAAAGTCTATAATTAGTATTTTTATTTGTGCATATAAGGGGCAAAGACCATATTCTTCAAAACTTAAGCTGGCCATAGACGTGAAGATTTACCTGCTATAAGGGACGAACGATTGACGTCCCAATCTCCCAACCTGCCATTAAACTTTCAGATCAAATAAAGTACAAAAGAACAGCCGTTGTTCTTCCCCAGGCAGCAATTGTACGAAAGTTTATATCCGACAAAAGCTGGTGACAGTCTCCCACTGAAAATCGGCAATACATGCAGAGATATTATCTGCAGCCGACAGAAATCTTTTAACCTGTCCGATCGACCAAACGACCAATCTCCATGGGACGAAAAATGGCAGAACTCTCCACACACGGTCCGAAAATCATACGAATCGGAGGTTCGTAAGATCGGTTCTTTGCGTCTATGGCCAGCTTAACGCCCACATAGTTTTTCCCCTGTCCATCAACACTTACTAACTTAAAAACTGATCAATGTCCCTCAATTTTGGGGCAACACCATGATCTAGCAAAGCTGACACTAGAGATAAGATAGTCAACTTTACAAATACTTAGCAGGTTTGTAAATGGTTACGATCATGGCCTGTTAAGGGACTGGCAGACAGGAGGCAAGGGGGAATGAAGTGAATCATGGCTTGTTAGATGTAGGATGTGCTCATTTGAACCTGGTAAAGAGACCAAGTCTTTATGATTAGTTATATTGTGATTAAACTATATTGGTTAATCTATCAAATGTAGGCCAACGATTTATTGCTGTATATTTGTTTACTTACACAGGCTGCATGGACTATTGAAGAGACTGCACCAGAGCCCACCTGGCCACAGGAAGGGAAAATTGAGTTTCGTGGCTATGGCTTGCGCTACCGTGATGATTTGGACCTGGCTCTTAGAAATATAAATGTTACTATACAGGGAGGAGAAAAGGTACATTTCAGGTTTAAATGGCAATTAAAAATGTATGGACATTTAAGTTACACCAAAAATATACACCACCTCTAACTAGGCAAAAAACATGCACTTCTATAAGGCTATATTACAAGGAGTAAGGCTTTATACCTGGGCCACTCACTTAAAATTGCTTTAGTGCCTGGCAAAATAACTTTACAACATTTTGTAAACATTTTTGTGAATCCACCACAGTACCCTGTAATTGAAAATGGAAAATAGATGGAACATTTTTTACCTATTATATTTACTTTTGTTTTCAATGTAATCAGAAGTGTAGAGCCTTTAAAATAGAATTTATTGGAGCCTACAAAACAAATTGAGGCAGTGCCACTGCAAGCTGCAACCAGACAGCAGTGACTGTAAATAAAGGCAAAAAAAATGTGCATGAGGCCAAGAGTAATATGTATGGCACTATTGTATCCAAGCTTAGGAATCCCACTTAGGAGTCTCTGCAGCTCTAAAACATTAAATATGGTTTGTGTGTATTTTGTGCAGGTTGGAATAGTTGGCAGAACAGGAGCTGGAAAATCCTCTCTGACACTGGGTCTGTTTCGCATTAATGAGGCTGCTGCTGGGGAGATAGTCGTAGATGGATGCAACCTAGCCAAAATTGGCCTTCATGACCTCCGTTTCCGAATCACTATTATCCCACAGGTAGAAATGCTTAATGTTTATATAAAAAGCATGTATGTGGCAGCATGGACACTTTTTGATTTGCTACAGAATCTAATGAAATCTGGGTTTACAGTGAAAGGGCGCATAATTTGATTGGTAGTCCAGTTTATGGGAACTTGACGTGCATTGCATAAATGGACAGAGATGTATAATTTGGAGCATCTCTTTCCTTCCAAAGCTTTATGGAGCCAGACTGCACATCAAGGCATTTAAAAAACACCCAATAGTAATCAGCCTATATACTTTGTTTATTAGCAAGTGTTATCTTATATTTCTTTTCATTAGAGCATAAATATGTGTACAATATTTAACTCTGTTCACAAGACATTCCTTCTCTCACTGAGCTAGCATTTTCAGATGTGTGGCAACTTATATACAGTATGACCACATACCTCTGCAGATGCAAAAACATGTTCACTACGTTATTCAAACTGGGTTTGTCCCACATTTTGTGCAAGTGCATCTATTGAAGCAGGTGGATCCCGGAGCTTCCACCACCTCCAGGGTCATGTTAACATAGAGAGTTGGAAACCGCAACATCCTTACTTAGTGTGAACTTTGTTGCATCAGCTTCAATTATTACCCTTGAGGCTGCAATTTCACTGGAATCTTGGGAAGATCACTGCATTTTGGGTAATGAAATGCATCTAAAATGCCACATTGCACACTGCAAATTCTGTGCACTTTGGGCATATCAATAACTTTAAATTGGAAATTAAATGGTATAGTGCATGTGTCTTTCTATAGGATCCGGTCTTGTTTTCTGGGTCCCTGAGGATGAACCTGGATCCATTTGACAAGTACACAGATGATGACATCTGGACATCTCTGGAGCTTGCGCACCTGAAGAAATTTGTCTCTAATCTCCCTCTCCAACTCAATCATGACTGTGCAGAAGGAGGGGAAAATCTCAGGTTAGATTTCTTTTCTTTACACATTTCATTAAAATGAATCTTCATACATTTTGAACTTTTAAAAAAAAATGTATTGTGACTCGCTATTTTTCAGCGTTGGCCAACGGCAGCTGGTGTGCTTGTCGCGAGCTCTTCTCCGAAAGACCAAAATCTTGGTGCTGGATGAAGCCACTGCGGCAGTGGACTTGGAAACGGATGGCCTAATCCAGTCTACTATAAGAAAAGAGTTTAAAGATTCCACAGTTATAACCATTGCACATCGACTCAACACCATCATGGATTATACAAAGTAATTTGTTTTTATGTTATATGCGTATGAAGATGTTCACTCATCCAGGTCATGATATACAGTACAATATCTAGTAGACATTAGACTAAAGCAACTGGACTTTCTCTGAGCGTTTTTGAAAATGTTTCACCGCTCATCCAAGCAGTTTCTTCCGTTCAGCTTAGCGGTAGGGAATTCAATGGAACCATTTAGATTGGGTCTAAGGGTTTAAATACCACTCGGCTAAACTGAAGAATCCACTTAGATGAGCAGTGAAACATTTTCCAGAATACTCAGTTGCTGTAGACTGGTTATTATTTTTATGTTATGTAACATATGCCTCTAAGAAATTTAGTCAATTGGCTGGACTAGAACACATGCAGTACAAACAACACATGGGTAACCCTTATAAGTAGCTACTACACTTTCATGTGGCATAGTTATCTAATAAGGTTAGCTAATAAAAGGTGCCAAGTTTTCTACAGGTCTAATCACCTATATCAACTAATCAACAGGTATAATTTACTGGTCATCTGTTAAAAAGGAAACCTCTTATTGGTTGCTATGGGTTACTGTACCTGGGCAAACTTTGATTATATACAGTGGTGTGAAAAACTATTTGCCCCCTTCCTGATTTCTTATTCTTTTGCATGTCACACTTAAATGTTTCTGCTCATCAAAAACCGTTAACTATTAGTCAAAGATAACATAATTGAACATAAAATGCAGTTTTTAAATGAAGGTTTACGTTATTAAGGGAGAAAAAAAACTCCAAATCTACATGGGCCTGTGTGAAAAAGTGATTGCCCCCCTTGTTAAAAAATAACTTAACTGTGGTTTATCACACCTGAGTTCAATTTCAAAGGTTATAAAGCCATTTCTAAAGCTTTGGGACTCCAGCGAACCACAGTGAGAGCCATTATCCACAAATGGCAAAAACATGGAACAGCGGTGAACCTTCCCAGGAGTGGCCGGCCGACCAAAATTACCCCAAGAGCGCAGAGACAACTCATCCGAGAGGCCACAAAAGACCCCAGGACAACATCTAAAGAACTGCAGGCCTCACTTGCCTCAATTAAGGTCAGTGTTCGCGACTCCACCATAAGAAAGAGACTGGGCAAAAACGGCCTGCATGGCAGATTTCCAAGGCGCAAACCACTTTTAAGCAAAAAGAACATTAAGGCTCGTCTCAATTTTGCTAAAAAACATCTCAATGATTGCCAAGACTTTTGGGAAAATACCTTGTGGACCGACGAGACAAAAGTTGAACTTTTTGGAAGGTGCGCGTCCCGTTACATCTGGCGTAAAAGTAACACAGCATTTCAGAAAAAGAACATCATACCAACAGTAAAATATGGTGGTGGTAGTGTGATGGTCTGGGGTTGTTTTGCTGCTTCAGGACCTGGAAGACTTGCTGTGATAGATGGAACCATGAATTCTACTGTCTACCAAAAAATCCTGAAGGAGAATGTCCGGCCATCTGTTCGTCAACTCAAGCTGAAGCGATCTTGGGTGCTGCAGCAGGACAATGACCCAAAACACACCAGCAAATCCACCTCTGAATGGCTGAAGAAAAACAAAATGAAGACTTTGGAGTGGCCTAGTCAAAGTCCTGACCTGAATCCTATTGAGATGGTGTGGCATGACCTTAAAAAGGCGGTTCATGCTAGAAAACCCTCAAATAAAGCTGAATTACAACAATTCTGCAAAGATGAGTGGGCCAAAATTCCTCCAGAGCGCTGTAAAAGACTCGTTGCAAGTTATCGCAAACGCTTGATTGCAGTTATTGCTGCTAAGGGTGGCCCAACCAGTTATAAGTTCAGGGGGCAATTACTTTTTCACACAGGTTTGGATTTCTTTTCTCCCTAAATAATAAAAACCCTCATTTAATAACTGCATTTTGTGTTTACTTGTGTTATCTTTGACTAATAGTTAAATGTGTTTGATGATCAGAAACATTTTGTGTGACAAACATGCAAAAGAATAAGAAATCAGGAAGGGGGCAAATAGTTTTTCACACCACTGTATGCGACTGATTTTTGTGTTCTGGAAGTAAATTGTGCTCAACAGACAGTAGTTTCCTAAAATTGTTATTGAGCACAGTGCAGTCTAGCAGGGTTATCAAGTATGGTTTAGATGCCACGGCTAATTGCTTAGCTTGCTTAGCCTTTTAATAACTAAAATATTTTACTATAATTCATAATATTGCATTGGTGGACAGCACTGGTTGAAAAGTTGCTAAAATGCCTACTGTTTTCATACAGGAAAGTAAAACTTGATAACCCTCAAGTCATCGTTTAGATTTTGGTGTGAGTTCAGCATATCCTTATGTTTTAAACAACAGATATGCAGCTAAAGGTCAGGGATTCTCCTTTTACTGTCATGCTGCTAGCAGTGGTAAATTGGTACCTAATTATATCAATTATGGTAAATATTGAGCACAGTGCAGTATGGTTTAGATAGGAATGCCACAGTTAATTGCTTAGCTTGCGTATGAATTTACAGTATCCTTTCAGTAACTAAAAAAAGCATTTTCATATAATTCATTGGTTGAAAAGTGCTTTTGCTAAATTGCCTACTGGTTTCATACAGGAAACTCAAACTTGATCACTCTCAAGTCATTATTTAGATTTTGGTTTGGGTTTAGCATTTACTTATGTTTTAAACAATAGACCTAGAACTGTAGGTCTGGGATTCTCCTCCTACTATCTTGCTGCTAAAAGTGGTAAATTGGTACCATCATTTTTATAAATTATAGTGGTAAATATTAATGTGCCCTTATCTAAGGTGTAATATATTGTTTCCAGACACGGGAAGTATATAAACATTGCAGTAAATAGAAGCCATGTTTAAATACAAGGCAAACTACAATTGCCTGCTCCATTGAAGTTGTGTTTTTTTTTTTGACTGTGGAAAAATCTTTGCCGGCCGTTAAAAATACTTATTTTTGGTCTACATTTAAAAAGAAAAAAAATCCCTTCTCGCTTTCATTCTAGTTAGACTTGCATAAATCTTAACTGGAACCATCATTATTTTAAAGTTTTTATTTCCATTCACCCTGGACTTATTAGTCTTTTCCTATTTTTCTAAATTGTTTCATGGGAAATGAAGTACAGTGAATTTGATGTTTAATTTTCTTTTGTCTTTTAGGGTTATCGTATTGGACAAGGGTCAAATGGTGGAGTTTGATTCCCCAAGTAACCTTCTTCAACAACAAGGCATTTTCTATAATATGGCCAAAGATGCTGGCTTAGTGTAATTTCTAAGGTATTGTTCTCTCATTTCTGGGATGAAATGCACTTTCTGACAAAAAGAGGACTCGCTGACCAAGTGTTGCTGAACTTTTGTCCTGAAACAAGACTTTCCACCGGATTTGTACAGAGATGATTGTAAGCACCCACGTGCATTTACTTTACTGTGTTTTGATCTTTTTGCCGAGCGACAACTTGATGTTCCAGATGTCCTAAATTCCTTGAGCCACCATAGAACCCTCTGCAAATCACACAGTCATGCCAAGTCCCAATTTCTGTTTCTGTATAGATTCTGTTAAGTTGGTATCACCTGCCCACTGAATGTAAAACTGAGCATCGGTTTCTGGTTTGGGTTGGTGAGCCATCAGATGCTACAATTTGTTCCTTTTTCATTTCTCCTGCTGTTTCTTGATGTAGATATGGAAAGGTTGGAATGACAAACGTAAGTGTACAGTTTTGTGCTAAAGCCACATTGCTAAGCTATAGCTGTTATGGTGTTTGAAGATCACTTGAGTAGTAGTTGAGCGGCGCATGTCTGGACAGTTTCCATGCCCTTACATATACACGGGCATGTTCTATTATTGTTGACTTAAATTATGATTAATGTTTCTTACTCTAATGGGCAATGCAATTATGAATCTTTCCTTTCCCTTTCCCAAGCAATACAAAATGTTATGCTTGGTGCCACAATAAGCTTTTTTTTCTTTTGGCTTTATAAAAGACCCCTGAGGATGAAGGTGGTCATTATAGAAATCTGATAGTAACGTTTGTGTTCAGAGCCTGGTCACACACTGAAGAGGCCTGGATACCAAGTCATGAGGATCCTAACCTGTTTTCATATTTGGTCGCAGTTGGCAAAAGCCATTAAGATAAGAGAACCAAGCCAAAGGCAGGAAGATCATTCTGCAGGTCTTCTTCACTGCTCTTAAATGTATCACATAGATTGAGTCAGAACACTATTATTATTATTATTATTCTCACGGATGTTTTGTAGTATAATGGCAGACCTGGTCAAGGAATAGGTATTATATGTGGCCCTTAAAGAGTAGTTCATTTATTTTTGCTGTGGAATAACATATGCAAAGTTCTTCTCGTAAAGCCTCAGGAAAATAAAAACACCATTCTTGGTATGGAGTTCAAAAACGCTATATTTTTCCACACAAATGCTATTTTACTAGATAGCTGTTATTCGTGTATAGTAAAGGGCCACTACTACTCTAGTTGCGTTCCATTTATTTAACTAATTTAAGAGAAAAATATATAATTATTTTTTCATTGGAGGGCTTCCCTAACATCTTTAAAATGTCCAATCTATGATTTTTTTTACCATAGGATGACAATAGTCATTTATTACTGTCATATGTTAAAGGGGTAGAGGATGCACCAACTCTCTGAACTTGGTAAACTTTCCATACATTAGTTGCTGGCATTTCTTAGCGCTACTGAGAAATGCCAGCAACTACTGGAAAACAGTTGCTCAGTTACAATCATTTTAGTGAGCGTGCTCAGTAGCGGCTACAGCGGGGAAATACCAGCCACTAATATATGTTATTAGTTTGATGCAACTTGGCTTACAGAGCTGCTACGACAACAATAAAATGGGCATAAAAAGTACATTTTTTTAAATTGTAAAAGTTTTGATTTGTGCTACTGTATGGAAACCATATTTTTAATAATGGTGCACTACCCCATTAATATCCCATGCCTGCCGATTATTGCTCCCTACTCAACAGCACCACTGTACTCTGTATTTAAAACTGAGCTGGTTTTACACTTTGGGCAGAGGCCAGCGCTTCCATGGGCTGCTATGTATTTCCCCAGTTAAAGGACATAGAATTTACATTTTTGCCAGAATCCCCCAACTTAGAATCGCTTCCCTGGAAACCGATTTATTTCTTTTAAGGTCTGATTTCTTCCATGTACAATATGTTAATTCTAGTGCTAATGTGCCATGCTAGGTTATATATTTATGCTAGTATATTTATGCGGAATGAATATGTTTAGAGTCTGAATTTGCTATCCTCTCGGCAATAGTGTGGGTTTTCCCCCACTGCATAGTTAACAGCATAGGTCAATTTCTCCTCCGAGCCTTGGCTACCAAGTAGCATTACACTTTTTGTACTGCAAAATATATATAGAAATATATTTTCCAAAATCCTTCATAACACCAGCATACTTTTACTGTAGAGCACGGATCAAAGCGTTATACAATATTTTTTATGGTAACCTGCAAAAAGGGAAAATATTGCAACTTGCCGTTGCAGCTTTAATCTACTCTATGCAACAAAAGTTATCTAGAGATATGCAGCAAGCTTGTGTTTCTGTGTGTGGAGCTTAACATCTGTATGCGGTTTCCTCAGACACTAAGGCACATTTAGAAACATCGTTTAGCCACTGAGACGTAAACCGTGTGCAGTTCTAAACCAGTTCTTACTCAAAACTGAGAAAAGAAAATCCAAATCTGGCCCGACAAACTATGGGGAAGTTCGCCTTTCATTAACTTTAGTATGTTATAAAACAACTTTTCAATTGGTCTCCAGAATCTATTTCTGTTTCTGCATCTGTAAGGGTTTAGGGCAGATTCAGGGAGATTAGTCGACCAGCGACAAATATCCTCTTCTTCGGGGCGACTAATCTCCCCGAACTGTCTCCTCTGGTACTCAGCGCAATTTGTTTTCCGAAGTCATCCGAATTTACCTCGTGAGGCAGCTACGGGCGACTTTGTAAAACGAATCGCGCCGAGTGCCATCCCGCCGGAGATTTACATTTTAGCTGGCAGGGGAGGCAGTTTGGGGAGATTAGTCACCCCGAAGAAGAGGATATTTGTCGCCGGGCAACTAATCTCCCTGAAACTGCCTGTGTGTCCTGACCCTAAAACCTCACTTGTTGACAGACCAAACCCAGGCTTCAAAATAAAAAAAAGAAACTAAATAATTTAAAAATTAAAATGCAGACTAATTGCAAATTGCCTTATGATACTGCCATCTTTATCATATAAAGTTCAAGCGTGAACTACCCCTTTAAAACAAACTTAAAACTCCCCCAAATTATATTTGATCGATTTATTCTTGACTTGTTGAACCGTGAGTTAAAAAATTTGCAGTTATTAGTAGGCCATTGGATTGTGCCTTCACCCAGAGCATGCAACAAGTACAACACCCCCAGATTTCTCCAGTAAAGGCTTTGACTTTCAATGAAGGCTCCATCAAAATATAACAATCTCAGGAACCAGGTGTTCTCCAGGTTTCAGGAATGCGGTGGTGCTACATCAGGCTGCCTATATTTTGCTGTAAAAAAGGCGCACAGAAGGTGCTAAAGTCTGCTTGGCTTCCGCTTTATTCACTTTTGCCTCAGAACACCACAGCCGTTATCCTTTTCAGTGAGAGGGGCATGGAAGGAGATACATTTCTCATCTGGCCAATTTCTTCTCAAAATGGTGAAGGCCAAAAAAACGACATTTTGAATTTAATGTTGCAGAGTCTCCTGCTGCCTGCAAAACAGGTTCATGCTTTAAACTAGAAGTTTGGTCTTAAGGTGCTAGATAACTTTTGTACATCTTTAACAGATAACTATTTATATGAAACAAGGCTTATTTCTTCAGGTCTCTTCTAAACAGATTCATATTTTTTCTTTGTCTTTTCTCAAGAAGGTCACATGCGGCAGAATGAATCAAACATGCCATTGCGTTGCTGGTTATGAGAATATGGTGATGTTTTACCTCGGTTAGACAGATTTATTCTTAGGTTGAAACTATTTATTTTTTTGGTAAGTTATATTATTCTTTAATCTCTTACAGAATGCTATTTTCTTTGGTAATTTGTTTTTTTTATGTAACTATATTGAATATAATAATGGTATTTGTAAAGAACTTTAAAAATAAAAGTTAAGATAAAATCATAAATTTTTTTGTTTTGTGTTTTCTTTAGATAGAAATGAAGGCTGCTTTCTATTATGTAGTTTTTATTTCTAAATGACACTGTTTACACTACAAATAATTCACTCTACAATATAAAATTTAATTCCTGAACAGACCTTTCTGTAATTTGGATCTTCATACCTTAAGTCTACTAGAAAATCATGTAAACATTACATAAACTCAATAGGCTGGTTTTGCTCACAATTAGGATGAATTATATCTTAGTTTGGATCAAGTACAAGGAACTGTTTTATTATTACAGAGAAAAATGAAATAATTTTTGGAAAATTTGTATTATGTGGATAATATCGAGTCTATGGGAGATGGGCATTCCATAATTCGGAGCTTTCTGGATAATGGATTTCCGGATAACGGACCACATACCTGTATTGGAGCCTATGACTATGTGCCCCTTAGGAACAAAACGTGCAGGGTTCCGCTAGAGGGCTATTTTTTCTGTAATGTTTAATCTGTACTTTGCTCATTTTGGGGGTGTCCGCCTCCTGTGTTGCAAAACGGATGCATTTTATACCTCCCTACCTGAGAGGTCTGGGGCTTGAGCACATGGATTTCCATGTTGTTTTTTTTTTTTCAAATTTTTTTATACTTGTGCAATAATTACTGGTATCCCTTTATACAATAACAATTCTACCCCTCATCAAAGATAGCTGATATGTTTTTCCCCATCACACGTAACCAAAGTGCAGCCCCAAACTTCTTTAGTACCTTTCTGTTCTGATAGTGGGCTCACAATATACTTTCCATTCAAACTCCTATATACTTATATCCCCAGAAGGTGGTGCCAGCACACTGCAGTCATATCATCTCAGTCTTCATTTCTAACAAACAAACTAAGATTAACATTGCAGTTCTGCCTCACCATCTACTCACTGTAACAGGAAAAAATTAAAGGAAAGGAAAAAAGAGCACAAACAGACCTAAGTGTAGAAAAACTCACCCAACTGAAATAGGGATTCAGGTGCATCAGCCCCAGACCCTCTGCATAGGGTGCAGCAAACCGAAATCAGAAAAAAGTACGATTGTTCGGGACTCTTAAGATTTCCACAAGGGTCGTGAATAAGTAAAAAAAAAAATCTTTATTCAAAGCTACAGTAAAACAAATGACCTGTCCATAATCCCTACGTGTTTTATGCAGTAGCGGCTAGCATTTGTGACATATGCACGCCAATGGTTTCCTATCTTCACTGGTTATATAACAAGGAGTGCATAAAGTCTGTCCTTAAAGGGAACAGTAACGTAAAAAAATAAAAATGTTTTAAAGTAATGAAAATATAATGCAGTGTTGCCCTGCACTGGTAAAACTGCTGTGTTTGCTTCAGAAACACTACTATTGTTTATATAAATAAGCTGCTGTGTAGCAATGGCGGCAGCCATTCAAAGGAGAAAAAGATCAAGTTTCACAGCAGATAGCAGATAAGCTCTGTCTGTCTAATGGTGTTATCGGTTATCCATTCGTTAACCTGTGCCACATAGGCGTTTTTCAATTTCCACCATTGCTCCACAGCAGCTTGTTTATATAAACAATAGTAGTGTTTCTGAAGCAAACAGATCAGTTTACCAGTGCAGGGCAACAGTACATGATATTTTCATTACTTTAAAACAATTAAATTTTTTGGTGTTACTGTTCCTTTAAAGCCTAGCCCCTGAGCTTTCCAGTGTATCATCTGTTATAGCTATAAAGCCTGTCTGCTTAGCATATCTATTACTGTATGTACGGGGTCCACTATTCGGAAACCTATTATCCAGAAAGCTCAGAATTATGGAAAGGCTGTCTCCCATAGACTCTGTTTATTCCAATTAATCCAAATTTTCAAAACTGATTTCATTTTTCTCTGTAATAATAAAACAGTACCTTGTTCTTGATCCAAACCAAGATATAATTAATAGACAAAACCAGCCTATTGGGTTTATTTAATGTTTACGTGATTTTCTAGTAGACTTAAATGATGAAGATCCAAATCACAGAAAGATCCATTAGGTCACGAGCATATCCTTATATAAAAAATATCCTTATTTATAAAAGGAATTAAGACTCTCAAATATTAGCAAGCATCTGGATAGGTGCACTACATCCCACTATTATGCCCACAATAAAAACATACCTCCCAACATTGAAAATTAAAAGAGGGACAAAAAAGTTGCAGCGCATAGTGCGACAATTTTTTTGGCCACACCCCTAATTACCATGTTCATTTTACAAAATTTGGCAGGTTATGAAAGTTTGAACATAACTCTGTGTTTTTTTTTTCAGTTATTACAGTTTTGCTCATGAAGGTGAATTGCCCTTAAAGATGTGAGTCTAACTTCTCCGAAGGAACCTGTTATCTTACATTGTTACAATAACTTATTTGCTTATCTCGAAATTGTTACAAAAGTATCTTATCTGAAGCTTGGCTGTTCTGCTAAAAGCCAATTAAGTTAGAAACTGCGTTTCTTTTTCTGGCTGTTCAGTGCAGAGAAAAACTGGACTTTCCTGTACAAATGAGGGACTGCGGGTTGAGCTGTCAAAAGAGGGACTGTCCTAAAAACGGGACAGTTGTAAGGTATGTAAAAATGTGTCAGAAAATTGAGTTTCTTGTATTTTGTATGGCATTTGACTCATGCTCTTCACTTGCTGGAACAGTGTGGTTATACAGCAACTATTAGAGAACAGACACATTTACAGTTTGACACTTCAACTTTCAAACAGTGTAGTGTTTAATGTATAACCTTAGTGCTGATAGCCGCATTTCTGCTCTACGTAATGGTAGTGCTCAGTGCCGCTCCGCATTGAATTTCCACATTGAATGGAAGAGCGAAGAGGTTATTGAACGGAGCGTTCAATGTAAAACTTCTTGTAAAAAATCTGGGTGGCTGTAAATTTACAGACAACCTTTTCAAGGTCTCACTGAAAGGGGTTGTTCACCTTTAAGTTAACTTTTAGTATGTTATACTTAGCAACTTTTTATTTGCTATTCATTTTAAATCTGTCGTGTTTTTTTAATTGTCTTTTCCTTCTGCTTTTTTCCAGATGTCAAATAGTAGTCACTGCTCCAGGGCTGTAATCCATGGCAACCAATCGGATGATTGCTTTCAGTGCCACACGGGCACCAGGCGACAAATCTCCTCTTTTTCGAGGCGACTAATCTCCCCGATCTGCCTTCCACCGGGAAAAATGAAAATAGTCTTTGGAAGCGAATTTGGAAAATGAATCGCTTCGTGTGCCTGCCCCCAGACGATTTACATTTTAGCCAGGGGAAGGCAGATCAGGGAGATTAGTCGCCGCGAGGAGGAGATTTGTCGCCTGGCGACTAATCTCCCCGAATCTGCCTGTGTGGCCAGACCCTAAAGGAGAAACAAACCCCTTATTAAAAAAAACTCTACCCCCCACCCCACATAGACCCCCCTCCCTCCTCCCCCAGCCTAGCTGCTACCCCGGGCAAATGCCCCTAACTTTTTACTTACACCTCGGTGCAGATTCAGGGATCGGAGTTCACAGCAGCCATCTTCCGGGTCTTTGGTAATCTGAGACCGGCGGATCGGCGCATGCACAGTTGGAGCAACTGTTTGTAACAACTGCGCATGAGCCAAAATGGACGGAAATTGCAAAAGTGCCAGAAGAAGACACGGAGACCCGGAAGATGGCTGCCATGAACTCCGATCCCTGAATCTGCACCGAGGGGTAAGTAAAAAGTTAGGGGCATTTGCCCGGGGTAGCAGCTAGGCTGGGGTGAGATGGGAGGGCGGTCTATGTGGGTAGCGGTTTGTTTCTCATTTAACCTGCAGCTGACTAAAAAAAGCTAATCACAGATTGCTATGGGTTACTGCCTAGGTGCAAATTTGCCCAGTGTTTATAAATGAGCCCCACTGACTCCAGCGGCCAAAGCACTGGTGCTCCGTAAAGGCTATAATTTTATTATTACTTTTTTATTATTTTACTTTCTATTCAAGTTCGCTCTCTCTTCCAGTCTCATTCAAACCACTGTCTGGTTGCTAGGACAAACTGGACCCTCGCTACTAGATATCTGCTGCAATTTTAAACTGGAAAGTTGCTGAACAAAAAGCTAAATGATTCAAAGACCAAAAAGAATGAAAATCAATTGCCTCTAGTTTACTAGGTCATGCTAAAAGATCATTTAATGGTGGATCCCCCTTTACTACCCTATGAAGCTTTTGTTTTCATGTGTATAAAGCCATGTTTGTTTTTTTTTTAATTTACTCTCATCCAAACAGCCGATGTGCTACCTGTGGGGTGTGGAGGATATTACTCTTCTGCCATTTATTTTCTCTTATAAAAAATGTATCTTACAAGGCATTGCTGTGGCAGAGATTTCTTTAGCTTGGACACTAACAAATGGTTGTTTCTAATGATCTACAGGAGTCCCTAACATTAGTCTCATTATCTGAAGTTGCTATGAAATGGTTAAATATTCACATGCCATATGACTTTCACTCAGCCTTTAAACAATCTATCAATGGAGTCATTCCGGTAAAGCTAGTTTTAGTCGTCTCAGTCAAGGTATTGTAGAGCACTCTCGGCTATTTAAAGGGTTGGTTCACCCTTAACTTAACTTTGTATTATGTTTTATAGAACTTTAATTGGCCTTCATTTTTTCTTTTTTTTTTTATAGTTTTTTCAATTACAGGTATAGAAATGTTATCCAGAATGCTTCAGGATAACTTCATACCTTAAGTCTTATTAGAAAACATTAAATAAAACCATTAGGCTGGTTTTGCTTCCAATAACGATAAATTGTATCTTAGTTTTGATCAATTACAAAGTTATGTTTTATTATTACAGAGAAAATGGAAATACATTTTTAAAAGTAGAATAATTTGGATAAAATCAATTCTATGGAAGACAGCCTTCCTGTCATTCTGTGCTTTTTGGATAATGGGTTTCCGGATAACAGATCCCATACATGTAATGCAATTATAAGAATTACCGTGCATGAATAACGTCACAAAGGGGTGCAGAGAATTTACATGGACAAAAGAGTAAGTGCTCTTAAGAGGACAACTCTCCTTGAAAATGAACCTTTGGCATTTATAGTGGATCAAGAACAAGGTATTGTTTTATTATTACAGAGAAAAGGAAAAATAATTGGATATAATTGAGTCTATGGGGTATGGGGTGAAGTTAGAGGTCGAGACAGTCCTCTAGAGTGAAATTCCGCCACTCTATTCATTTCTATGGGATTTTTAAAAGAGTAATTATCAATGGGTGAAAGTTCATCCTTTGATAAATACGCCTATCAAAATCCCGTAGAAATGAATGGAGAGTGGCAGAATTTAACTCCAGAGGACTGTGGCGACCTCTAACTGATTAATATCCCCCTATGAGTGATGGCCTTTCCGTAATGTGAAGGTTTCTGGATAACGGATTCCCATACTTGTATTTGCCTTATTTTTCTGACTCTTTACAGCTAAAAAAACAAATGCTCTGTAAGGCTACACCCGATTGTTATTGCTACTTTTTATTATTCTTTTTTTTCTATTCAGGTCCTTGCCTATTCATATCCCAGTCTCTTATTCAAATCAATGCACGGTTGCTAGGGTAATTTGGACCCTGGCAACCAGATTGCGGAAATTGCAAGCGGGAGAGCTGTGGAAATTGCAATAAAATAAAAAGCTAAATAACCCAAACACCCCAAATAATAAAAAATGAAAACAAATGGCAAATTGTAAATATAGAATTCCTTGATGCCTCCAACTTAAACGGAACCCTCACCGTGATTCTGTGTTGTAGTTGCTTGGGTCAGTGACCCCCAGCAACCTGACTGCTTTTCAAGTTGCAGGTTGAAAATAGAATAAGAAGTGTGGGGAAAAAAGTTATTTCCAAACATCACAAGAAAGAGTCAGAGAACTTCTGTTTAGTGCATTTCCTTCTGGCTTACAAGTAATAGGCAGAGAAATCTATTTTAGATCATATCATAGGAACAATAGAAGAACAATAGGTTATGTTTCATTCTCAAATGCACTACATTTCCCTTTTCCCATTTGGGCTTTATGTTTATTAGCCTTGGAAAAGGTATTCCCGCAAACTGGGCGTACACATGGGAAGTCAAACAAGTGACCAGCAGTAATTAAAGGACCAGCAGCGTACATGTATTTTATTATTTTATGACAATTCCTATTTTGCAGTGCAAGCTAAGCAGACATAAGGGATGTGTGATTATAGCGCACTTTCATTTACCGCTGTTGGTAAATGGCAGCAATATCAAATTTGGATGTTCCATGGCCATTCGCACATCATGTACATTCTGCATTTCTGTACACTTTGCCTCACAAATCTTATCACTGAATAAATATGCTGTATGCGTTGGAATCTATTTGTATGTGATCTCTATTGTTCAACAATGTTTATTCATAATTAATAAAAAAAACTCTGTGGGGTGTGTTGATTATATGTTAGTATTTTGCAGTGTAGCTGAATCTGGGTTGAAGTCTACAAGGAGAGAAACAACAACTGTCTGTGTGGCTTTAACAGCTGAACAATGATAAATACTCCCTTAGCTTGTATCTACTAGAAATAAATCAGAAACAACTGCCATTTTGGAGTATTGTCGAAAAATGTTTTACCGCACATCTGAGCGGCTCCTTCAGTTAGTTATTGTTCTGGACAAACGCTTTTTTTTTCCTAATGCATTAAAGTCAATGGGTTTTTTCTTATGGCGACTTTTTTCTCCAAATGCATTAAAGTCAATGGCGTTTTTTCTTATGGGCTTTTTTTCGCTGCAAATTTTTCAGCTGAGAATTTTGACAAAAAAATTCACATATGGCGAAAAATCAGAATTTTGCCGCAAATCCATGGCTGGCGAATAAATTGTCTCATCACTAGAAGTGACAAACTGGTTCATAGTCACACTGCTGAAGGGTTTATATGACTGCTGTCCCACCCGACTCATTTCACCGGGTCAGGCAGGGTGCAGCTTACATAGCAATTGGAATTTCTGCACTAAAAGAGACAAACTTCAGGTTAAGAAACTGAAATCCTGCTTTTAAAGTAACCAGGGACCAGGCCCGAATTTGTGGAGAGGCCACCAAGGCCTAGGGTGGCAGAAGTTTAGGGGGCGGCATGCTGCCCAACCACACCCAAATTGGTTCAGAAACATTGGGGCTGTGGATTTTCCGCATTGCTTCAGTAACGCTGGAATTCCTGTTTTTCATTCGTAATTAGCCTATGGAAAGACGACGTGGCTTTGAGGGGGGCTTTGAGGTGGACTATTACAGGTGCAGCATTTACTTGATACTGACATTCCTATGATGTTTATAGGAACGTGTCGGTATCTCTTTAATAAAACGGAACCACACTGACCATTATTGTCCACATAAACACGTTATGCACAAGCTATTTTTATAATCTTATTTATAAACACTGGGCAAATTTGCACCTGGGCAGTAACCCATAGTAACCAATCAGATGTTTGCTTTCACTGTTCAACCTGCAGCTGGCTGAAAAAAGCTCATCAAAATGATATATGCCGACTTTCTCTTTGATCTCCTGCATTGAACAGCCAGAAAAAGATACAACTTTTCTGAAGTTTAATTAAATAAGAGGCTCTTGCACTTTGATACATTTGTAACAATTTAAGATAAGCAAAGATACAATTGGAACTATTTAAGATAAGCGGGTCTCTTGGGAGAACAGAGACTCTGCTTAAGGGCAGAGACACGCGCTGTGATTTGGGGAGAGTCGCTGGTTGAGCTGTCAAAAGCAGGACTGTCCCGCTGAAAATGGGAGATTTGGAAGGTATGCAGAAGCACAGTAGGAGGGGGACAGCCAATCACAGCCCTACAGTCACACAAGCAAAGACATTGGTATTGGTTCCCAATAAGGTCAGCCTAGCTGCTGATTGGTTCCTATACTACAGTGTTCTGTGTGCCATCAGCTACCCTAGTAGGATTGCCACCTACCGGGTATTTTACCGGCCGGTAAATATTAAGCCTGATCCCAATGCTATTAATAGGGGAACTGCGTAAAAATGTAGGAAGGCCAGTATTTTTTTCAAGAAAACATGGCAACCCTAAACAGCCTGGGAAAGGAGGCAGCAGGGAGTGGAACAGACAGGTGGGACTAGAAGTTTTTTGCAGACATTTTCAATATAGTAATCAGAAACAAACATTTTTAAAGCACATTCGTTATATCTAAAAGAGTTTAATGTACCGCTACATTGTTGTTTTTTTACATAATATGCCTCTTTTAAAGGTGAACCACCCCTTTAATAAAAAAAAAATGTGCATCTGCATACAAGTAAATTCACAGAAATGACTGTACTCATGATGGTCTCATACAAATGCAGTGCAAAAGAACAGTGCTTGGAAAAGGGTTTATTCAAGTTACAAGCCTCTTTTCCCTCAGGCTTCTGTGTTGATAAATGGGTGGCGCCATGTTGCCTGGCTCTTACTATTGGCTCCTATACGTTTCTAGTGGCTGTTTCTCCGCTCCACCCCTTTCTTCTCAGCGACAATAGGATGTTCCCGGCTGCTTCACCCTAAGGGGGCAAAATGTGGTGAGTTTATGGCCGCGCTCTTTGATCAGCTGGCGGAGGGATTCGGTGGGAGCTTCCAAACTCACCGTGAGGCGCTGGGATGTGAGTGATCTGCTGCTGATTCGCGGACACAAGATCCCTGTCACCCAAGGGCGGACACGAGGCAGCAAGTTCTCCTGTTTCATAGCAGCGAATTGTGTCAGTCCAGCTGTTCCTAATATAGCGCATATAGTAAGTGCTTGTACATTATGGCTGCACTTTAACGTCATGTCTCTTTGCTACTTAGCTGTATGTACAACGCTTTGCAATGTGTTGGTGCTTTAGACATTTTAGAAATGCTTGTCCTCTTTCCATAATATTAATAATAATAATAATAATAATTATATTAATAATAATAGTGACTTGGCTTAGTTTTTGCAACTGAAAATGTAGTTATAGGATATGTTTATACGCCCTGTATCACTATTATATCACATTCAGCACATATTTTAATTCCACTTGTGGCTGCCTCTAAACAACATCGAGGGGCAGATTTATCAAATATAAGTGAATTAGAGGGAATTTTCGAAGATAAAAAATTCGAAGTCATTTTTTTTGGATACTTTGACTATCAAATAGGATACTACGACTTCGAATTTACTTAGAATTCGATTCGAAAAATAGTTTGAATATTCGACCATTCGACAGTCGTAGTACTGTCTCTTTAAAGAAACTTCGACTTCAATACTTAGCCAAATGAAACTTGCCGAAGTGCTATGTTAGCCTATGGGGATCTTCAGGGGCGCGCCGCCAATGAGGCGAGCTTAGACGCTCGCCTCAGGCGGCAGCGCCGGAGAGGTTTCCAGGGGCGGCAAAAAGCCGCTCCTGTTACCTTTAAGAGACGAATTTCCAGTTTTTAAACTGGCTTTACTAATGCAAGAGAGCGCAATTGCGCTCTCCGCATTAGTGTTCCTGCCCCCCCTCCCGACAGGTAAGAAGACGAGGGCGGGCGGCATTGCAGGAGGCGCCTCAGGCAGCCCTTATGTAAGAATCGCCGCTGGGGACCTTCTACAACCATTTTCTAAGTCTTTACACATTGAAGTAAAATCGTTTGATGGTATGCTAAAATCATTCGAATTGTTCGATTTGAATGATTTAATCATTCGATCGAGCGATTTTACTTTGATCGTTCAATGTTCGGTGAAAGATACTTCGACTTCGATATTCGAATTCGAAGTATTTTAATTTGATGGTCAAATTTCGAAGTATTTTACACTTTGAAATTCGACCCTTGATAAACAGGGCCGGAACTAGGGGTAGGCAGAGTAGGCACGTGCCTAGGGCGCAAAGCTGAGGGGGCGCCAGGCACGTACCTCCTCTGTCGCCTACCCCCAGACCGGTGCCTGACTCTCTGTGTTTTTTCCATCTTCTTGCGCTCCTGTGCATGCGCTAGAATGCACGCTCGCACCAATTAGCCCATGCGCGCACGTTCGCGGCAATTCACGCATGCGCAGGAGCGCAAGAAGATAAAAAACCACATCTTTCTTGCGCATGTGCACACGAGCGCCGCCTTGCGCACTTGCCTTGGGCGCCTGATCGGCGCGGCCCAGCCCTGTTGATAAATCTGCCCCCTAACATTCCTGAACAGGAATAGTAAGAAAAATGTATTATAAATATGTGGAGTTAAAAATATATTTACTGTTTTTAATTCATTGTATGAATTAGTCTACTATTTCCTACATACGATTAAAAAAATGCTTAAAGGGGATCTATTGCAAAAATGAAAAATTGAATATAAGCTTCATCATACCGAAATAAGAAACTTTCTAATAAATCTGCCCCCTAACATTCCTGAACAGGAATAGTAAGAAAAATGTATTATAAATATGTGGAGTTAAAAATATATTCACTGTTTTTAATTCATTGTATGAATTAGTCTACAATTTCCTACATACGATTAAAAAAATGCTTGTAGGGGATCTATTGCAAAAATGAAAAATTTAATATAAGCTTCATCATACCGAAATAAGAAACTTTCTAAATACAATCAATTCAACATTCTGCTTGGTTTCCGAAATAATCAAGTTCGAAATCAAATCTCAGCATCAGCCTTATAGTGAGACATTTCTATTCTATGTGTACTGTATATTGTGAGTGGGTCCCTAAGCTCAGTAAGTGACAGCAGCACAGAGCATGTGCAGTGAATCAGCAGAAAAGAAGATGGGGAGCTACTGGGGCATCTTTGGAGACACAGATCTTTACTGCTAAAGGGCTGTGGTTGCCTTGGGCTGGTACAGAAGCCCAAAACATAATGTACAACATTTCTAGCCTACTTGTTTAGTTGAGCTTTAGTTCTCCTTTAAAGGGTTTGTTCACCTTCCAAACACTTTTTTCAGTTCAATTGTTTTCAGATTGTTCATCGTAAATAAAGACTTTTTTCAATTACTTTCCAATTTTTACCATTTTCCCCCAAATCTAAGTTTAAAGTTGAATGTTCCTCTCTCTGGTGTTTGAGTCTGACAGCTCAGTAATTCAGGTGCAGACTCTAAACTGTTACAATTTTGCAACATTTAGTTGATACATTTCTCAGCAGCATCTTTGGGGTATTAGCAACTATTGTATCAATTCTAACAGTTGCCTGTAATGAAATTCAAGAATTCTGAGGTACAAAGATAAGAAATATATCAACTAAATGTATCAGTTTAGAACACTTTATTGACCCCCTAAAATTGAAGTAATTGAAAAAAGTATTTATTTTTAATGAACAATATGAAAACAGTTGAATTGAATAAAGTGTTTTGGAAGGTGAACAACCTCATTAATAGAAAGCTATGTAATAAAAAGTAACAATGCCAACAATATTGCATCCTTACAGAGATAACGTTTTTCGACTGCTAAGGCCAATGACCCCTATTTGCAAGGTGCAAATATGCATTATATATTGTGGTTTTGTTTGTTTTATGTCTAACCCAAACCAACCCCCCTCCCCATTATAACTTGTTAAGGCTTCTCTCTGCTGCAGTATAAACTTTACGGGGCATAGTTATCAAAACAAATTTTATGTTTAACCCTTTCATTCTTCTTAAAGGAGAATTAAAGCTTAACTAAAGAAATATGCTAAAAATGTTGTACATTATGTTTTTTGGTTTCTGTACCAGCCTAAAGAGATCCGCTCAGTAGCGTCACTAGAGGGGGACGGGCCTTGGTGCGTGACGCGCAACCGGGCCCCGCCACCCTCTGTAAGGCCGCGTTTGGCCGCATTTGTCAGTGGCGCACGGGCTGCCAGGGGGCCCTGAGGGGGTGCGGGCCCTGGCCCGCTCGCACCCCCTGCTCCCCCGGTAGTTCCGCCACTGGATCCGCTCATTTGCCGATGTCAGCAAATGAGCGGATCTCTCCCCGATATGCCCACATTGAAGTGGACGATAGCAGGCTGATCCGATTGTAGGTCCAATGATCGGATCATAATGCATCCGAAACGGGGGGTCAGATCCTGGGACTACATAAACGCACAGATGTGGACGCGATCCGACGGGATTTTTTTTAACTTTCGGCTAGATATCAATCAGGGAAGCCCATCGGAAGGACCCATACACGGGCTAATAAGTTGCCGACTCGGAAGCTTTTATCGGCCCGTGCCGGGGGCCTTTAGGCAACCACAGTTCTTTAGCAATGAAGATCCTTGCCTCCAAAGATACCCCAGTAACATCCCCTCTTCTTTTCTACTGATTTACTGCACATGCTCTGTGCTGTTGTCACTTACTGAGCTTAGGGTCGGACTCAAAATATCCAAATAAGGAATGTGATTTTCCAGCCTACAGAATGCTCTCTTTGGCATTACACCTGGTTTGTATGCAACCAAAGCTTGCCTGTAAGCCAGTAATTTAAAAACTATCATGAAAATTTAAATTTAATATAAGCTTCCTCATACTGTAGTAAGACACTTTCCAAATACAATCACTTAAAAATTCTGTACCGTTTCTGAAATAATCAAGTTTATCTTTACTATTCCTCTCTCCTCCCTCATTTTTCAGTTCAGTTTGGTGTTAGTTGAATGATCCAATATATCTTATAGGGGGGCTCCTTTTGCCTAGAAGATGTATTAGAGCTCCTTCTATTAAAATCACCAGAAATCCTGTCTCTCTACATGCAGAATTTGTGCAAAAGGCAGTTATTTTGTTAGATTTTGTTTGTACTGGAATCAATTATTTTAGTGAGCTCTTGTACATCTGCTAGGAAATTTTCATTTTGCAATAGTTTAACTGGAATGAGCAGGAGGAGCTGTTCCTGCACAAAATATGAATATCAGTTTCTCTGTACGGCTTCGCCCTTAAACTCTGCCTGTTAAGACAGTAATAAAGGGTTATATATAATTAATTAGGCTCCTGGACAGAATCTGGGTACCCTGCATGAGACCAGGTAGCACACAGATATCACTGTACCATTCCTGGATATCTTTCTCTTTCTAGCACTTGGCTGCATTGATGATCACGTAACTAAACAAATTGAACTGCCTGGCGCTGCATGAGTGGCTGAGAGGGCTCTATATCATGGCTAGGGATCAGCTTCCATTCTCATATGGAATGTGAGCTGACATAGCAAGTCTAAAGTGCAGAAATTGATAGTTTTAGATTGAAAGGCAATTCTGATGCCAGTTTTAGCAGAGGGTCTTGTGCTGACCATGGGTATACAGTATATTAGTAATTATATACTATAACATACTATACCATACTATTAGTAACTATATAATCCTACAATAGGGTATATAACCTGGGCCCCCAGTTTTTTTAAAGCTACAGCTCCCAGAACCTCTTTACATCTGTAATTAAATGCTCAGAGATAGTTCATCGACTGAAAGGCTGTCGGTTGTCATACCATATTCAGAAAATGGAAAAGCGCCTGCCAAAGTTCAGCACAAAAATTGACACGTTACTAATGGCTTGTTAGTTTTTTGATGTTTGGACTGATCATCATCTGTATCTTTCATTTATTTAAATTTCAGTATAGAAATGAATGATGTTAATTCCGGAACAGCCAGTATGCAGTTCAGTGCAGGTGCATTGCATTGAATATGACAAGGGAGGCTTTCTGTACTGTATTTTTTCTTGTATTACAGTCAAAGAAAAACAGGGCAGTGTTTGGGCGCAGGAATAATTCACCCAAACTACAATATCAGATGGGACACATTTGAAAGAAAATGATTATGGAAAATACTGTAGCAGATACCCAATCTTGGCAGATGAGGAATCACAAGTGACATGCACGTCATTCCCTTTAATGACTAACTATACAGTAACAAAGAACATTCAGCACACTGGCCTTTCTGCAGTTCAGTTCATTCTGTAGTTTGTTGTCCATGGAAAGTGCAGTTTTTTTTTTTATTCTGATATAATTTGTAACCAAAAATATTTTGGACCTCATTGCACTGTGTAATAATTGTTACGTAAGCGGCGTACTGACTGTTAATAGATGACAACTCCCAGCATCCACAGAAAAATGGAACATAATAACACAGGTTGAAAAAAGATACTAGTCCATGAAGTTGTCATGAAACCTGCCTAACTGCTAGTTGATCCAGAGAAAGGCCTCGCCTTCTGAAGCCTCGCCAATGGGCCTCAAAAAAATTCCTTCCTCCTGACTCCAAGATGGAAAACCGACCAGTCCCAGGGTGAACTTTGTACTAAGAACAATTTTCAGTAGCCCTGTATTTCTGTCACTTGTAAAAAGGCATCTAAACAATTTATAAAGCAAGCAAATGGATCAGGGCTGTCCAACTGGCGGCCCGCCACCCCCCCTTGTGTGGCCCCCACAAGAAAGTCTGCCTGCTATGTCTGTTTACCATGTGTAAGATTTAAAATGTATCACTACAGAGATTAACTGGCCTCCGCATTGTATAAATTTAAAATTCAGACTGCAATCCCCTGTATTGTTCACACATGTAATCCCCTCTGCATTGTTCACACTTGTAACACCTCTATTGTTTACACCCCTAACGCCCTGTACTGTTGACACCTAAGACCAAGACTGAAACTGCCAACATTGTTCACCTGTTTACACTCAGACAAAATGCTGAAGGGGCACCAGCACTGTGTCACTGTATGTATCTTAGATTTCCCTGTCTCCTGCTCTGTTCCGCCTGTCGCATGCTCCCTGTATGTGCCATACTATGCCTGTCCTGTTGTCCTTGGGTGTGCCATACTCTGCCTACCCTTTGCTCCCTGTTTGTGCCAGATTTGAAAATTATTGTTAGGGGTCCCTAAGGTGTTTAATCATGTGCTGGTAGGTGCTGTGTTATCCACATGGGATGATAAGGCATATGGATTTAAGGGTATGTCTTAATATGACTTTTTTCACATATGAGTGATGAGTTATATCCCTGCAGTGAACACCGACCATTTGTTTTTTTGGTGTGCTACCACCATTAATGTGAACATGATCTTATGGTAACAGGGTGTGGTTTAAAAACAGGGAGTGGTCAACATAGGATTCCATTATTGGCCTTCTACCATGTAGGCCGGAAAAATTCTGGCCCTCGGTACCACAGAAGTTGGACAGCACTGTTAAATGGATAACCAAGTCAGGGAGAGAATTCCACAACTACACAGCTCTCACTGTAAAACTCCTTTCTGAATATTAAGATTGAACCTCCTTTCTTCTAATCCAAATGGATGCTTTTGAAAGGACTTACTGGTAAATAAAGCATTAGCGAGGTTATTATATGATCCCCTTATATATTTATACATAGTTATCATATCTCCCCTTAAAGGAGAGAAAACCCTAAAGTTAAAAAACCCTTACCCTACATAGGCATATGCCCCTAAGTCTTTACTTACCCCTGGGTGCAGATTCTGTCCAGCGGTGTTCACGGGCACCATCTTTAGCCGATTCGGTAATCTTCAGGTGTTCTCCCTGCACTTTGGAAATTTCTGTGAGTTTCTGCACATGCGCAGTTGTCGCGAAACAGAAAATGGCTCTAACTGCGCATGCCCTGATACGCCACTAACTTCCTGAAGATTACCGAAGAGAAGAAGATGGCACCTGTGAACTCCGCTGGACAGAATCTGCACTGAGGGGTAAGTAATGACTTAGGGGCATTTGCCTGGGGTAGCAGCTAGCCTGGGGGGGGGGGAGTGAGGGGGGTCTATGTAGGGTAGAGGGGTAGGGTTTTTTTAACTTCAGGGTTTGCTTCTCCTTTAAGAGCCTCTTCTCCAGTGTGAACAACTCCAACTTGGCCAGTCTTTCTGCATAGCTGAGAGTTTCCATACCTTTTACCAGCTTAGTTGCCCTTCTCTTAACCCTCTCTAATTCAATTTTGTCCCATTTGAGTGCTGGAGTCCAAAACTGTACGGCATATTCTAGATGGGGCCTTACCAGTGCTCTGTACATTGGAACACAAACCCCCTCCTCTCGCAGATCTATTCCCCTTTGAATACAACTCAAGTTTGCTATTTGTTTGCCATTGTAGCTGCTGACTGTCCTTGCTTCCTAAAGCCCAGTTTATTTCTACAATAGGGCTGTTCAAACGGAGGCCTGCATGCCGGATGTAGCCCTCCAAGGGATTTTTATGGCATGTATCAACGTTCTTCCACCCGTATGATGCTCACCTACAGTTCTCAACAGTCACCTACATATTATCAAGGTTTAAAGAATAATGAGATGTGCTATTGTTAAATATTGGGTATTGGAAAAATGGTTATATTCCAGTATTGATTAAGTTTGAATATGTTTCATTTGTGCACTCATGACTTGTCATTCACACATCCTTCACACATTGGTTACCATACTCTATTTATTCCCTAAGTCAAATGGATTAGGTTACAGGAAACGTATGGAATGTCTTATGGGTAGGCTGGGGGAGGTGTATCTCACAGATTTTGAATAAATTCCTGAACAAAGAGAAGTTCGCTCTCTCACAATGGACACAGACACACACACAGACACACACTGACTCTCACATAATACAGATATACACAAAACTTTTATACAACATATTGATACATACATATTATTTTGGTAGGCTGTCAATAGAGCATTTGACTGGCTAGGTATTTGTTAATTTGTATGTATTTTCTGTAACACATTTTCTACACATTAAATATATTTAAATATCACATTGGTGAGTTGTGTTTATCGACCATAGAACTTATACAAATTATTAATAAGACAATAGTTTCTAACAGATGGCGAGCCTAGTCAGATTATAGACCTGGACATTAGACATATACACATTCTGTCAGCTTCAAAGGGGGACAGGAGGGTGTAGCTGAACTAAAGCTTCCAGATGTCTATATGAGTAAAAGAACCTAGAAGTATTTTGTGTAAGTATTACAGGCATTGACATAATTGCGGACGCAGTGAGAAAGATTCTGTTTTCCGGTGAGTATGGATTTTTTTGATAATTTGGCTAATAAGAGCAAATTCAAGTTTGATATCCCTCATAGTGTTATGTCTGATGCAGAGATATGGTCAGATCTGTATACTCAATGTATGAATGCTAATGTGTTGGTAGAGAGAAAAGATATTTCATTTTCCAGATTGAAACATAAAATCCAGAATGTAATGCTATTAGTGAAAACGTTTAATACTTTAATGTGCTCAGAGAGGAAGGAAAATGATGCAGGAAAGATTACTACTCCAGATAAGAGAGAAGTAGAATGTGACAGAGTTAGCAATGACTGTCTGGCTGAGGAAATTTCTAAGCATGAACTTAGACTGTCAGAAATAGAGTCAGTTTTGCAAAGGAATAACCAGGTTTCGGTTATTACAAAGGAACAGAGATCCATGTTGGTTCCGGATCTCAATAATTCAGAATTAGACTATGACAGGGCAAAACTGCAATTAAAAATTAATAAACAGTTATTTAAAATTGTGAAAGAGATTCCACATTTCAACCCCAAGTTAAATGTCCTCATGATTTCTGATCTATTTGAATCTCATATAGAGAAATATGATTTAAGTGAGGAACAAAAAAACAAAGTGTTTAAACTTTGGGTGCCAATACAGATTTCCAATAGGTTATCAATACCAGTGACTGAGCCAGAGATTGATATAGATGGGAATCTAATATATGGCTCTAGAAGGGAGAGGCTTTTGCAGCTCAATTATATAATTAATGGAGAAGAGTTTTTTAACACTGCACTGCTTAATGATCTGAAGACCTCCATAGACGATGACCCATTTGTGTTTATGGGTATATTTGAGCAAGCATACAGGCTGGTTATGGGTATTAAAGAAGATCAAGTTCCTGAAGAAATGGTGAGAGTTTTTGTAAAGAAGTTTCAATACTTAGATACAGGAGCTGTTGTCCGTGCTTCAATGTTTAACACTCTTACAGAGGCAGCCACTTACATTGATAAGTATAGGAGACATCTTGTACTGCAGAGCTCAGACCCCGCAAACAAGCATATGATCAGAGAAATATGCCAAACAAAAGAAGCAGATATGAAACCACATAAGAAGGCTTATTGTTTTTTTTGTGGGAAATTAGGTCATCTATTAAGGAAATGTTTTTTACGTAGAAAATCTATGAAACGATTTAAGGTTGATAAAGATTCTGGAATTATACAAGAGAAAGTTCAGGCAAAGCAACTAGATGCACAGAATGGCCACTCCCAATGTCCCATAGACAGACCAGTCTGTCCTTACAAAAGACCTAGGGCTGAAGACAAAAGGAGTTACTCTTTGTTAATGAAAACAAGGAATGATTACTGAATAGGGCTAGAGAAATGTTAGTACTTATTCTTTAAAGGTTTGAGAAAGTATGAGTAAATAAATATGATTGGATACAATTTTTAAGAAAGTAATATTTACATGGAAATATGCAGTAATGATCGTAATGTTTTTTTACTATTTAGCAGGAAAAGTGAAGTTTAATATGTATTAACTATTTTATACTGTAGAATATCTTCTACTCGCTCTTTAGACAAATGCCAGTTTAAGATTATTAAATAGCTATTTTGTCAGTGGAATTATAAATATCAATATTGTATCATGATTTATTGTCTAGCTTAAACTGTATCTATATGCAGGATGGGTTCTGTAGAGCTATATTTTGTATATAGCCTAAACATTAGGAAGTAATTTTTTATAATTTATAACCAAATGTTGTATTGGTTATAAGAAAGACTGGGAAGATTTAAAGGAAATCCAGTGAGTAAGTTGAGAATGATTTTTTGTAAGTTTCAAAACAATTTGGTGCATCTTGGCACCAGCACTGTTTTTATGTCTGGATTCCAATCTACCCACCCCCATCCTTGGGTGTCATGTTATGTTTTTTTTAACCAGAACAAAGAGGATATTTTGCTTCCACTGATCTAAATATTTTAAATAGTAATATCCATAGAACTTCAAGTGGGACTGATGTTGATGTTTTATAATCAAATCAGATTCACAAATGTTTAGATGTTGACTTGGTTTTTCCCAAATTATAAATTTATACATTGAATATTCTAAATTGTAAGATTTGGCTCTAAAGAGCATACTAGTAATACTCAGGTTACACCACTGAGTAATTTACATAACTGTTCAACCAGAACATGGTGTTTATGTAATGAACATATGTCTACAGTATAAAAGGGGGGCAGATAGACAAATCTTATTTCCTAAATATTGCGTTATATTTCCATGTAAATTGGTAATAAATTTAGGGACACTAATTACAGTGAATTTTTGGTATATTTGCCAATGATGCAATTATTTCACTTACCTTTGCTGAATAAGTACAGAGCTAAAAGATAAAATACATCCTAGTATATAATGAGATTAGTAAAACCCAAATTTTTGGGTTCACATGTTTTAACAGAAAAAGATAAATTTAAGTGTGAGACAGGAAGCATGGGAACAAAAGCATTTGCTAGTGGGATTCACAAGAAAGTAAAGGCTAAAGCTTAGACCCTGAGTGATTTGTAACAGGATATGTAAATGTTGGAAAGATACATTTCATGAAGGACTAAAGAATTTTGAGACCAGTAACTTTTTGTTTGTTAAATGAAATGTGCTCTAACTTGTTATGATTATTGTAGGATCTGGATTCCTTTTCCACATTAAAGCATCATGGATAAAGAGGATATAAAGGAGAAGCTTTCTTGTAGTACATAATGGGGGAAAGCATGCATGATATGTAGATTTGTGTGAAAATAATTTTTACATTGGAAAATGTAAAGACTAACATGAGCATGTTTGCATGGTAGTAATGTAATAAACCTTCACATTAACTAATTTGGTCTTAGTTGACTATACTATGCATAACTTTTATTTTTTTAGGTGCACATATGGAAATCCTGCGCAGGTCAATGAATTGGCAATTTTTTTTTCTTTTTGAACATACATAATAACGTACGTATTGATATGATCAGGTTAAGGAAAAGGAATTTAAAGAGTACTCTATATACATCTTATAAACTTTTGATAGTTTGGATTATTATATGACCTGGCCAGTCATGTGATAAAATATTTGAAACTGTCAAAGATATATTGTAAGATGTATATGTTTAATAACCATGGAAGTGATGAATATGGATCCATTATATTATTAATAATAACTTTTTCTTTGAAAGATTATGAACTGTAAATATATAAGTTTAGGTTTGGTTAATCCTATTGTTGTGATATATGAATTCAAGCTCAGAATTGTTTTTTTATTCATAACAGGGAAAAAGTAATGTCCGTGAACCTTGTTCTGGTATTGTCAGAAATTTAACCTATAGTACCATACTACTGTAGTATTAATATCATAGTAGTCAAAACCTTGAACTGGTTTCCTGCAGAGATAAGTAGTTCAGCAAGGGATTAGATCATTTAAGTACCAAATGTATCTAGAAAGATAGTTTTATAGAAATGTCATCCTTGAGGTATATTTCTAAGATGTGTTATTTGAACAATGGTCAACTTTTATGCAGACAGAATTTATTAAAGCATGGGGCAAATGCTGGGAATAGCATTTTATTTAAACATACAACTCCTATATCATACATGGATTTCATTTTAGTGTTCTTGAGGGTACATTTAACTGTAACTGATGTTTAAGGTGGTCTACAAATTGAATACACTTATTTTGACTATGTACAGTTATTTGCTTTAATAACCGATATCTGATTTATTGGTTGGATACCTTTAGTTTTAAGAATGTCTTGAACAGATGGGTTTTGGGATCAAATGACATGAGGTCACATAGTTGACCTTTGGTAATTAAAGCTCATGAGAACTGTGGGACATATGTTTTTTTTATGATACGTGTTCCGAATTAGTTTTGACTCCATTCTTATAAACATTAAGGAAAACAAGAAGAACTCAAGATAACCATAAAGTGCTTTCTTTCATCAGAGAAAACAATTAACTTTGCTTCTTACAAACATGATATTTATAGGACAATGTATATTCTCACCACTATTTGCAAAAATAGGAGAACTGTTTATTTCCATGTCTAATATATCTGCTGTGCAAAGTAAAATTAAAGCTAGGAATTAATTAAATACACATATTAATAAAGTTTCCCTTCACATGTAATTATACTGAAACCAGGATTTAGATATTGTTTACAACATTTTTAAGGAAAGGTTAAAATGGACAACTAGTTTTTATATGGACTCATATGAATGTTTTTGTTTTTTTTATCCATTGGGAATGTGAATACATAGTTTATGTTTGTTAATATTTTGTTTTTATGCATTCACAAAAGATTTAAGTGATTTCACTGTGGAGGACATTGTTTGAATGTGAGATGTATTTAATATACAGTATTATATCATATTCATGAGAATGGCATGGTAAGACAGTGATAGTAGTTTAGATTAAATAAATAAGTGCATCTTTTGCAGTAGCTATAGATCAAAATGGACAAAATTCTGTGAGACTATGGAAGAGACAATCGACAATAGAAGAGGAGCACCATCGTTCAAGGAGAAGTGCAGGTTCCAGAAGTAAAGTGGTTTGTAATACAGACTGTGACTCAGGATGACTTAACTGAAGGATATCAATAATCATGAAAATTATTTTCATTCTGAACTATAAGAACTTTTTACAAAGTGTCTCAATCTTTTTAAATTTGCCTTTGTCTGGTTCCATTACTGAAAGTCTGCAGTTTTCCAAGAGCCTGCCAAAGACTGTGGTGTTTATTGCTTATTCAAGTCACACCTTCGTTTCACACTGTATGGACTAAAATATGATTGTTCTGTATCAGGGTAACTGCAAAGTGACCAGGGGCCTTAAAAAATGGCATTGATAATACATGTACTGGTGCAATTCCCTGATTCTATACAGATGATTCATGATTGATCAACTATGGAAGTCAAGGCTTACATCTGCCAGACCCAACTGGACCAAAGGGTCATAGGAAGCCTCTGCATAGGCAAAGAACACACACATCTGTCATCAATCACAGGAGGAATGTTTGCCATATATTGTGTTGCAAAATAAATGAAATGACTGTAACTTTGTGAAAGTGACTCCCAGAACAGAGTACTTGGCTCTTAATTTTCCATTTTTGATGTTTATGGATACATTTTATTGCAAGATCGTGAAAGGTGTGATAAAGAATTCAATGTCAACTGCAACTAAACACAGTGCTATGAGTAAAGGCTGTAATGAAAGATTTTTAAATCCACATCAGGAGGACATGATTGAATAACTAGAAGATGGAACCAACTTTAGAATATAGATAGGCTATTTTTAATTCTGGTGAACTATCACTACTTACCATCTCATTACATGATATTAAATCAATTATGTTATGTTATTTGCATCAGACTTTGGAAATATGAAAACATTTCTGGATGTCTTTTAGGATGTAGTTTGAAGGACTATGGGATAATATGTTCTTGGCAAGTCAAATGTGCAAAGGGGGATTTGTTAAATATTGGGTATTGGAAAAATGGTTATATTCCAGTATTGATTAAGTTTGAATATGTTTCATTTGTGCACTCATGACTTGTCATTCACACATCCTTCACACATTGGTTACCATACTCTATTTATTCCCTAAGTCAAATGGATTAGGTTACAGGAAACGTATGGAATGTCTTATGGGTAGGCTGGGGGAGGTGTATCTCACAGATTTTGAATAAATTCCTGAACAAAGAGAAGTTCGCTCTCTCACAATGGACACAGACACACACACAGACACACACTGACTCTCACATAATACAGATATACACAAAACTTTTATACAACATATTGATACATACATATTATTTTGGTAGGCTGTCAATAGAGCATTTGACTGGCTAGGTATTTGTTAATTTGTATGTATTTTCTGTAACACATTTTCTACACATTAAATATATTTAAATATCACATTGGTGAGTTGTGTTTATCGACCATAGAACTTATACAAATTATTAATAAGACAATAGTTTCTAACAGCTATCATGTAGATGGATTCCTTAAACAATATACGTATGGGACCTGTTATTCAAAATGCTCAGTACCTGGGGTTTTCCGGAATTTGGGTCTCCATTCTTTGAGTAAACTTTTAATTCAACTGAAAAATCAGCTAAACAATAAATAAACCCTATTTACTTTATACTATACTTTTTCCACTATTCAAATGAGGGTCACTGACCCCATGTTTAAAAACAAAATGCTCTTTAAGGCTACAAATGTATTGTTATTGCTATTTTTTATTATTCATTTTTCTATTGAGGCCCTCTCCTATTTATATTTCAGTCTCTTATTGAAATGAATGCATGGTTGCTTAGGGTCATTTGAGCCGTACAACCAGAATGATGATTGCAAATTGTCTTGGAATAACACTCTCTACTTCATACTAAAAGTTAACTCAAAGATGAACAACCCCTTTAAATGAAACAGAAGTGATAGGTTGGCTTGGAATGCTGCATCCCTGTGGCAGAACCTTAAAGAGATATGAACACCAGAAATTAAACTATTTTTTACATCTATCATAATATTGCCTTTGAAAGCTACTAATAAATTTGCCATAAAGTATTTGCACAATGCTTTTACATTACCTGTCTGATGCCCCATGTTCCTGTATGAGGGGGCTGCCATATTTGTGCTGCAGGAGTCCGTTAGCATTGGAAACTTTAAAGGAGAATTCAACCCGTGATAAAAAAAAACCCCTTCCCCCTACCCTGGGTAGACCCCCCCTCCCTCCTCCCCCCAGCCTACCTGCCCCCCCCCCCGGGCAAATGTCCCAAATTTTTTACTCACCCCTCTGTGCAGATTCTGGCCTCAGAGGTCACGACAGCCATCTTCTTCTTCTCCAGTAATCTTTGTGTCTTGACGGCATTTTCGGCGCATGTACAGTTGGAGTAAATTTCTGGTCCCGAACAACTGCGCATGCGCCGAAAGTAACGAAAATTTTCGTGACTTTCGGCGTATGTGTAGTGGTTCAGGACCAGAAATTTACTCAATTTCCGAAAAAGACCGAAGAAAGAAAATGGCGCTTGTGAACTCTGAGGCCAGAATCTGCATGGAGGGTTGAGTAAAAAATTAGGGGCATTTGCCCGGGGGGGAGGGGGGTCTACCCAGGGTAGGGGGGAGGTTTTTTTTTATTATGGGTTGAATTCTCCTTTAACTAACAGGCTGAGATGGGACAGTCAGGTTGGTAAAACAGTCAGGTTTAGGAACTTACAAAACAAACCTCTAGGTAATGACCTATAGGTAATGTACATTCATATTTTAAAAAGTATTTTTTTAGTGTCAGTATCACTTTAACCACAAAGCCCTTTGGGAGTAGAAATGAGGTTAATAATAAGCCTTGCTGCTCATCTGAAGTATAACTCCTTTATTCTGCAGCTAAGAATCTATTCTCTAGACGCTATCCTCTTGATTCTCAGCTGGGCGGCATCAACACTCTATTGGACAGGGAAAGTCTAGGCTAATAGGCGAGTAGCTGAGCAACCAAAGGTAATTACTTAATTATACTTTGACCTTTTTGCATGTTTTCTAGTAAGAAAGAAACAAAATGTAAATCTACTCATTACTGTGCTTTCTGAACTGCCATATATACAACAGTAAACAGCTTCATATATGTATATGCAGCAGAGTTCAGAGGGCACACACCAAAAATAAAATACTACCTGGGAGTTATAGTTCAGCCAAAGGATTACACAAGGCATCCTGCATTCCATCAGGATTTTAAAAAAACAAAACGTTTATTGTGATCAATGTTTCCGTCTTTCTCAGAAAGTTTCTCAAGAGAAGTCTTTGCATAGACCAAAACATTCATAACAATACGTTTTTTTGCCAAATTGTCTGTGGCTTACTTTGTGCTACACAAACTGCATGAATCACCTTCTAATACACACTGCAGAAATCAAACTGCAATTGCTATTAACACAATAAGGAATATAGCAGCCTTAATTTAAAGGGGTGGGTTGCCTTTAAATTAACTATTAGTTTGTTATAGAGTGGCTGATTCTAAGCAACTTTTCAATTAGTCTTCATTTTTTCTTTTTTATACTGTTTGAATTATTTGCCTTCATCTTCTGACTCTTTCCAGCTTTCAAATGGGGATCACTGACCCCAACTAAAACAAATGCTCTGTAAGGCTACAAATGTATTGTTATTGCTACTTTTTATTACTCATATCTCTATTCAGCCCTCTCCTATTCATATTCCAGTCTCTTATACAGCTGCTGAATAAAATTCTAAATAACTCAAAAAAACAAAAATAATAAAAACCAATAGCAAATTGTCTCAGAATATCATATCATATAATGTATGGCAGGAGTCCATATTACACTCCTAAGGAGAGATGCTCTAATATAATTTTTCCATATCTAAACATCCAATATTGGGATAAAGTTGCAGATGAAAACAGTTACTGTATATATCTTCAAGGCTGTTCTGGTACAGAGGTACAAAACATACACATATTTTCCAAAATATATTGTATATATATTTTGCTATAAGCGGAGATTCTGATTTTACTTGATCTCTATAATTTTTCTCAGTAGAATTAAAGGACAGTAACTTGGAGAACAAACTTTAGGTTTTCCTAAAAGGGATCTTTCTGTAAGGCTATGGGCACACATGCATATTTACCGATCATTTTTGACACGGTCCGCGTAGCCGTGCTGACCACCGCATATACGCTAGAGATATTGTGCCATTGCCTAAGCTTAAACCGATCGCATAGATTCGCATCAGTCGTCTTTTATATGCCGAAAACGCTCTGTAAATACGCATGTGTGCCCGTAGCCTAATTTGGATCACCATACAAAACATTTAGGGGTTATTTATCAAAGATCATTGTTGTTTTTTCCACAAAAAAACAACAGTTTTCAACGGTATTTTCCAGTCAAAAATCGGTTTAAAAAAACCCAAAAAAAAACCCAAAAAAACCCTGAAGCTGGAAATAGCTCAAATCTGAAAATACTCCAGCTAGAACCTGTCGAAGTTATGTAGAAGTCAATGGCAGAGGCCCCTTGAACCATTTGAAGTTATTTCCAGTGGGTTTCACTCGAAAACTCGATCATTTGAGGGGGGGGGTTTCGCAGAAAACTCGATCAATTCAAGTATTCAAGTTTTTTTACCCCGGCTAGAATAAGAAACCATTCGAGTTGTGAGTTCATTAGAGGTCTAAAAAAGCTCACAAAGCTCTAAAATTCAACCTTTGATAAATAACCTCCTTAAGGTGGCCATACACTGAGAGATCCGCTCGTTTGGCGATGTCGCCAAACGAGCGGATCTCTCCCCGACATGCCCACCTTGAGGGGGGCAATAACGGGCTGATCCGATCGTTGGGCCCTAGGGCCCAACAATCAGATCCTAACGAATAGTAATGGGTGGTCGGATCGCGAATAGATGCGGCCGCGATTTTTCGTCCCATCCGATCGAGATCTGGCCGACTTTCGGCCAGATCTCGATCGGGGAAGCCCGTCGGGGGGCCACATACACAGCCAATAAGCTGCCGACACGGTCTGTCGGCAGCTTTTATCTGCAGCTTTTATTGGCCCGTGTATGGCCACTTTTAGACATAAAATAAATCTTTCAACCAGATCTCGATCGGGGAAGCCCATCGGGGGGCCCCATACATGGCCAATAAGCTGCCAACACGGGCTGTCGGCAGCTTTCATCTGCAGCTTTTATCGGCCCATGTATGGCCACCTTTAGACATAAAATAAATCTTTCAGCCAGATCTCGATCGGGGAAGCCCATCGGGGGGCCCCATACACGGCCAATAAGCTGCCGACACGGTCTGTCGGCAGCTTTTATCTGCAGCTTTTATCGGCCCGTGTATGGCCACCTTTAGACATAAAATAAATCCAATAGGAATCATGCAGCTTAGATACCATCAAGTACAAGGTACTGTTTAATTATTACAGAGAAAATAAATCATTTAAAAAAATGGCCCCACAGGGTATGGGTGCAACGGGATGGGGGCATGATTCTAGGCGGTGATGGGAATTGGCAATTCCTGTTTGCTCCCACCCCGCTGAGCTTTCTGCATACAGCACTGGGGATGGGTGGGCTGGCAGAGAGCACTGATGAATGAGAGGGTTGCTGGCAGCAGTGAGAGGAGTGTCATAGGTGAAGGTCAGCTTTGGGCGCCATGGGCGCCCATATCTCTTGGCCGGAGCTGCAGAGGATGCGGAGCATACACAGTATATAATGCATTATTTCCTTTTTGTGTAAATGAAAATAGCCAGTCATATTGTGTATAGTGGCACACTAATTGTATATAAAGATTTCTGAATTCTACCTCTTGCTCTTTCACATATCAACTGTGTTTGCTTTACCTCTAGATTTTTTTTTGTTCTAACTTTGTTTCTGTAACCAAAACAATACCGGCCATATGGACTTTTAATTAACATTCTGTATGTTTGTTTTTTCGTAGGTTACATTTAGAAGCTGTGTGCTAGCTGAATCAATGAAGGAGGAAGCTTAGGTTACATTTAGAAGCTGTGTGCTAGCTGAATCAATGGAGGAGGAAGCTTAAAGTGCATGGAATGAACAATGAGAGGAAAACTTGGAATTTAATTGAAGTTTGAAAATTGTCCTGCACTGTAAAATAAGAGCTCACATTCTCCGTGACTCCTGCTCAAGACCCTGGTCCTTGAGTTAATATCTTAATGTTCTACAAATCCGGGGTTTGCATAAGTATTTCTGCATGGGTTGCTTTTAAGCCTGGCTACATTCTGTCAGCATGAAGTGGATCTGTAGACTCAATGAAACAGAGAAGTTCTGGGTAAGAGTTTATTTATCCTTCTTTGGGTGGGACTTAAACTATGTCTGGGAGAATTCTTTGTGACCTATAGCCTGGTTCAAATGAATGAATATCTTTTTTGTTTTTGCAGTTGCATTACTGAAAGGGAAAAGTTCACTGTTTTAAACTGGATAATGGTAGACCCATGATGCCCAGTAATATAGAGGGCTAGTTGGGGACCTGGTCTGATACTTGATTTCAGTATATGTTTCCAGAACAGAATATTTTTTCAAAGGTGGAAGATCCCTCTTGTAATAAACTAAATTATGTAAGCTTACAATAAACAAAGCAAAATCTAGTAAAGTTGGACCAGTACCTGAACGGCAAAACAGTGGTACCACTGGGCCATTCTTAATACTAGTATCTCATAGGCTGTGCCTTAAATGCAGTTCCTAGTGTATATGAGCAGCTAGACATTTAAGAGGTTGTCTGAGATATCAAATCCCTGAAATCTATGATGATTAAGTTGAATCAATAGGCACATTTTTTGGATTCAATAAAAAACTGCAGGGCTACACATTGATCTGACCCTAAAAGCCTTTGGGGAAACTCTAAACAATTACCATAAAAGTTATTAGTGAGAATCATTTTAAACAGTCTCCATTTGCTAGTGACATGGCTTGAAAAATTTATGTAGAATGCAATTTATATGTTTTTTAAAGTTAAGGATAATCCAGTGTCCAAAAAGTGACCTGCGCTTTGCTTGAAATACACATTTTTCAGCATTCCTCTAACTGTCTATGGGACACAAAGCAACATAAGGCAGAGAACTGCATTTAATAGTATAGAACTATGCACACTTGTTTTTACAAAAAGGGGGAATTAGGGAAATTATGTAAATTTGGAAAAAAAACTTGTGAAACCCACTGTGTGGCGACCTCAGGAAAGCACTGCTGTTTATTTTTAATTTAAAATCCTGATGTGTCCCCGGCAATTCTACATTGTCTTATTTTACACTCAGGAAGCATTGGCTTGGTGATTCAGAGGAAATCACATTTAATCATGGAAATAATTAGGACTTTGGAATAATTGGAAAGTATTTGTCCAAATCTTTTCTCCCTGCATGCAATCTGCATTTGGGAGCAAGGATTTGGGTTATAGTCCTAAACACTACCATTCCATAAGCAGTTTAAAACATTCCGACAAATAGACACAGATATAAGGTTAAAGGGGTTGTTCACCTTTGAGTTTACTTTTAGTATAACGTGGAGAGATATTCTAAGACAATTTGCAATTGGTTTTCATTTTTTATTATTTTTTTAGTTAATTGGCTTTTTTCAGCAGCTCTTCAATTTGCAATTTCAGTAATGTGGTTGCTAGGTTCCAAATTACCCTAGCAACCATGCACTGATAAGAAAAATAAGAGACTATGAATAGGAGAGGGACTGAATAGAAAGATGAGTAGTAACAAGTAGCAATAACAATACATTTGTAGCCTTACAGAGCATTTGTTTTTTAGACGGGAAAGTTAGAAGGAGTCAGAAGAAGGCAAATAATTCAAAAACTATAAAAAAATAAATAATGGAGAGCAATTGAAAAGTTGCTTATATTTGGCCATTCTACAACATACTCGAAATGAACTTAAAGGTGAACTACCCCCTTTAAATTAAATAATATAGTATGTATTTTCGATCCTGCTGAAATAAACCTTTATGCAGCATTTTATTTATTAGGGTTATTAAAATGCTTGTTATTTAGAAGGGACTGGAGGAGCAGGCTAACAGAGCCCTTGCCCCAGGTGGGGAAAACAATAGTGTTTTTCTATTAAGCACTCTGGCCTCTGCGCCAATAGGGAGCTCCTAGTGCAGGTGGTCATGATGGGGCATATGCATTCATATAATGAGCGAGCCATTCAGCTCATTTGTTATGCTCATGCTTGTAGTGTTGTATCTGGGAAAGTGGTAACTGATTTTGTGTCACATGCACAGTTGAGGCAGTTGCCTATTATGCAGATGCATGTGCGCTAGAGCTCTTGCTAGGTGGCTTTTCTTAGAAAAATACTATTGTTAGCCCACTCATCTGCTGGGAAAACTGATATCCAGCCAGGGCCGGACTGGGAGAAAAAAGCAGCCCTGGCAAAATAAATCAAAGCAGCCCACCTCGGGTTTGGGATTGGTTATCTGGAAACCCATTATCCAGAAAGCACCAAATTATGGAAATGCCATCTCCCATAGACTCTTATAATCAAACAATCCAAATATTTAAAATTGATTTCATTTTCTCTGTAATAATAAAACAGAACCTTATACTTGAGTCAAACAAAGATATAATTAGTCTTTATTGGGGGCAAAATCAGATTATGGGGTTTATTTAATGTTTACATGATTTTCTAGAAACTATGATGATCCAAATTTTGGAAAGATCCGTTTTCCATAAAACCCCAGGTCTCGAGCATTCTGAATAACAGGCACCAAACGAGCAAATTTAGGGGCTGTTCCTGCTGAATTGTGCTTAGTACAGAGGAATACCTATGCTGCCATAGTTTTATGGGATCTCTCTGTACAGACTATGAGCAAATTTAGAGGACTGTTCCTGCTGAATTGTGCTTAGTACAGGGGAATACCTATGCTGCCATAGTTTTATGGGATATCTCTGTACAGACTATGAGCAAAGTTAGGGGCTGTTCCTGCTGAAATGTGAGGTGACCATCTGACCATGCCCATTATGGGAGGAATATTGAATATAGACAGCTAAACATTTCTTTTTAAAAAAAGACACTGATGCAATTTAACTTATTAAAACCCAAAAGACACAGTTGCAATTCCATGCATAATACCCCAGAACTAAAAGCAGGATGAACACAGTGAGAATTCCATGAATTCCCCCAGAAATGGCACAAGGAAAGGGTTAAAAATCACAAGGCAGTGTAATAAAAATGATTTGTATCCTTACTTGGCCAGCATTCTTTCTGCACTGATAGTGGGGGGTGAAGAGGATGAACCTGCAGCACCAGCGTCTGCCATCCATCCTGCCTGTTCAGTACTGGACAAAGCAATCGTATACAGGTGCCTTTTTCCCTGCCTGCAATTGCCTGTCATTTGTCCCATAGCTGAGGGCACACAGGTGACGCAAGTTACGTTAGTTCTCCCACTCGCTCCTCTCCACTGCACACTTAAACCCCACCCCCTGCTAAAGATGAGCAGTCCAGACAGAAAAAAGAAAACAAGCACGGCCCTTGGGACGGCTCTTCAGACAGAAGAAAGTGATCTTCCTCGATCACTGTTACTACGCGCACAGGGGATCGTTTGGTGAGGGAGAAGATTTTGGTATGGTGCAGCCCATTTACTTTGCGCAGGCAGCGGCCCAACGGGCAATTGCCCGAATTAACTGATGGCCAGTCCGGGCCTGTATCCAGCTGATAAAAATGATATCCAGAATGTTAGTTGGGAGCAAAGGTACTTTCATTGCCTACACATTAAAATCTTCTTGCATTTCGTTCAGACCATACACATTCCTATGTCTGTTTCTGCATTGGATATTTAATTTTTTTCATGCCTAAGTATTCTTTTTTCTTAACTGACCAAACTAACCTTGACACATTTTTACCCTTTAAAGACAATGTCTAACCACTAGGTCACACCCTTTGGTGCTTCCTTGAAAAATGTTTATCACACTGCTGGAGGCCTGAGGGTGGTAGATAAAGATGATGGTAGAAGTCTGTTAACTTGTGTGCCGTCACACTCAGATTCATTAGCTGGATTGTCGGTGTGGCTATTGTAATAACAACTTACACTAGTCTAGAACTTGTGGGTTGAGGTTCCGACCTAGACGTAAGTAATTATGCATTAAATATAAATTATCTTACTGAAACACTTACAGTATACAACAGTTTAGTAAGTGAATACTTTAGCCCAGCATTTAAAATATGTGGAATTATTCTCTGCTCTTCCAGAGGTTAGGGTGCTTTGAGCAGTGATGGGGGGTATAGGGGGTTCAGCCTGATGGACACTTGAGATTTGGGAAGATCTCCTGTGTTCTTCCTAGATACATCTGGACAGTGACATAACTAGATCTTACTGGGCCCCATAGCATTTTATACTATACCTCCTAGCCCCCCCCCCTGCAGCTGCAGGGTCTGCTTCCTCTGCACCAGGAAACCCAGCTTAAAGGGGACCCGTCACCCAAAAAAATTATTCAAAATCCTATTTTATCAGATTAGTCAAGGAAAATGAACTATAACTACACTATATAAATTATTTGAATCTTGTTTCCTTCAGTCTGGGATTTCAAAATTATAGCAAGCAGGCAGCAGCCATTTTGTGGACACTGTTATTAAGAAAAGCCTTGTATCATCTCAGAATCTTGTTTGTGCACCAGAATAGGGGACCCGATGTCCATCCCCATGCCCTGACCACACAGTTATATGGTAAAGAGAACTGGGGGAATGTGTGGGGAGCCGTGACATCTAAGAAGTGCTGAATTGAAAGTGAAAGTAATTGTCTGCCCCGCCTCTATGCCACGGGCATAGAGGAGGGGCAGACAATATTTGATTGACAGCTGAGATTTTTAAATGAGCTTACAGCAGCTATGAATGCTTAAATAAAAAATAGAAATTGTATTTCATGTTTAATTTGAAAAGGACTTTTATTATACAGATTTTTGTGTCTGGGTGACAGGTCCACTTTAAAGGCCGTTTAGGGTGAGATTTGTGATGAACACTTGTCCCAAATATTCTTAAAACAATACTGATCTAAACTTATTATAAGGGGGCCTGACCAAAGGTTGGACCTTCAAATGGAGCTTAATCAGTTACTTTTCTGCTCTACTATCTTGAGCAGGCAACAGGGGGTGAATAACCAAGGTATGCAGAGAATAGTGAAACAAGAAATATTACTATATCTCTGAATAAATACACAATCTCTGTGTCTGATAGCACAACGTTATTTGTTTTCTTACCTAATACAAAGTATTATTTATATTTTTCTTTCAACCAGGATCTTAACCATACTTGGCACACGGAGAATCCTGATTTTTCACAGTGCTTTCACAACTCCGTCTTGAATTGGATCCCTAGTATCTTTCTCTTTATCTGCTCGCCATTTTATGTTCTCTACTTACGGCGTCATGGACGTGGGTATATCCGAATGTCAACCCTCAGCAAAGCAAAAACTGTAAGATTTATTTATTTATTTATTATAAAGGATTTATTCAAGTTAAAACCTTTTCTGGACACAAAATTAAATACAGAGCCCAGACTTCTAGAAACATTCTTTTTTCACTGTACACTGCATAGTGTCCTTTTGCACTTTGATTCTTTGGATGGTATTGTTGGGCCTTGAGATTTTGCAATACACTTCCTAGCATGTACCGCAAAATACAGTACATAAATAGCTATAATGTGTCAGATAATATATATTACATATGGTCATTTAATTGTGCTTAACGGGGTAGCTCACCTTTAAATTAGCTTTTAGTATGTTCTAGAATGCCAGCCCTTAGAACAGGGATCCCCAACCTTTTGTACCCGTGAGCAACATTGAGAAGTTAAACGAGTTGAGGAGCAACACTAGCATGAAAAATGTTTTTGGGGTGCCAAATAAGTGCTTTGATCGGCCATTTGTAGCCCCATGTGGATTGTAAACCTACATTGAGGCTCTGTTTGGCAGTGCACCTGGTTTTTAGACAACCAAAACTTGCCTCCAAGCCTTAAATTCAAAAATAATCTCCTGCTTTGAGACCACTGGGAGCAACATCCAAGGGGTTGGAGAGCAACATGTTGCTCACGAGCTACTGGTTGGGGATCACTGCCTTAGAAACTTTTCAATTGGTCTTGATTCTTTTTATTTTTTATAATTTTTGTATTATTTGCCTTCTTTTATATAACTCTTTCCAGCTTTCAAATAGGGGTCACTGACCCTGGCAGCCAAAAATATTGGCACAGATTGATTGTATTGTGGACTGAACCAGCTCTCTGCAGCAATGTATTGCACTTTTAAATGCTGCATGTATATTGTATAATTATTTAACGTTAAGTAATACGCTATACAATTCACATGCAGCTGGATCAATTACTAATTACTTCATATCTCATGGCTGCATATATAGCAGGGTAGTCTGCAGAATGGGGGGAATTTACAAATGTGGTGATATTGAGACAAAATAAAAGTGGAGATAAAAATGTCATATTTCACACCAAAATCACAAACCTCTATTTCCACTTATATGAATTTGTCTTTTAAACAGACATTTTTCAGATTTTGTCTTTCACACAATATTTTAACAAATTTTTTTCTGAATTTGTCTTTAGTTCTTACTAAACCTGTCAGTCAGCCATCAAATTGGCATTTCTGGGGGTGGGGGTATTTTAGGATAACCTAGGCTTTCTAAATCTGCCTACAAGTTTGTGTTATTCCACTTCTGTAACAAGATATAAGGGTTTAAATACAAAATATGCTATTTTGCTCAATATAGGGATTTGTATCAGAAATACGTTTTACATTTCTTAGGTCAAGTGTCTCAGTGTTGCTAAAATGAAAAAAAAATGACTATAAAATGCTGTGTTGGTCTAATCTGTGACTTCCAGTTACTGTTCCAGTGTAGGCGGTAGAGCATCTGCTACAATAAAATAGTAAGAAAAAAAGAAAAAAAATTGGATAGGGGTACCATATTGAATGTTATGCCTTGGAGTTAAATTATTATAGCCATTCTATAGCTGTTGGGGAAGCCAATTAAGCTGAAATAATAAACTCAGATGAGAACAGTGATTTTAGTTCCTACAAAGAAACATAAAGAGGTAGAGATAAAGAGTGGCCCTCTACAGAACTATAGATGAAAACCTTTCTTATAACATATATTGTAGCAAACAAATAGTTCATTTATAAGTGCCAGATATACAAATAAACATTTTAAATGGGAAGAAAAATCTGTTAATGTCAGTCAATATATAAGTTCATTAATATCTTGTTTTTAAACTCCGCTTTTTAATTGTAAGATGGAAATGTGGAGAACAATGGGTTTATGGAACATGGAATTAAGATATGAGCTTGTGGTACTGCCTTATTTGTTTAACTGCAAGAAAACTGTTCGTCTTTCCCGTACAATGGAATTTCAGATAACAAAGGCTTAGAGAAAGGAAACGTCCTGATGGTTCCAAGATTTTTTTTACAGTTCAGGTTAAAGGAATGGCACAAACCAACTGCCTTTCCTGTTTCTGTAATAATTGTGCCTCTTACACCCAGCTTTCCTCTTCCTTTTGGCCTTTTGTACTTTATAAATACTTTGTTTCGCGGAATTTCTCTAAGGTGGTGTAAAACAAATCTTATCTAATTTTTAATTTTGATATGCAGGCACATAATGGGTATTGATTCTTCCTTTTTGACTAAACTGACCTGATGATGGCGCCTGTGTGGGACTGAGAAAAATCACTATTCCCAGACAGAAAACGTATATATAAATGTATGGCATCATATGTCGTATATATAAATGTATGGCATCATATGTCAGCAGATAACGATTTTATACTTAAGACATTCCTTTCCCAGAAGAACACATACTGGGTTTGGCCCACCCTCTTCAGAAGGACATCCCCTGCCTAAGCTTTAAAGGAAAACCAAACCCTAAAAATGAATATGGCTAAAAATGCCATATTTTATATACTGAACTTATTGCACCAGCCTAAAGTTTCAGCTTGTCAATAGCAGCAATGATCCATGACTTCAAACTTGTCACAGGGAGTCACCATCTTGAAAAGTGTCTGCGACACTCACATGCTCAGTGGGCTCTGAGCAGCTGTTGAGAAGCTAAGCTTAGGGGTCGTCGCTAATTATCGAGCAGAAAATGAGGTTGGCCTGTAATATAAGCTGATGCTTCAGGGCTGATTATTAAATGCTAACGCTAGTTGCACTGGTTTCTGTCTGCCATGTAGTAATTATCTGTATTAATTACTTAGCCTTATATTGTGACATTTCTATTCTGTGTATGTGTACTGTATATTGTGAGTGAGTCCCTAAACTCAGTAAGTGACAGCAGTACAGAGTATGTGCAGTGAATCAGCAGAAAAGAAGATGGGGAGCTAATGTGGCATCTTTGGAAACACAGATCTTCCCTGCTAAAGGGCTTTGGTTGCCTTGGGCTGGTAAAGAAGTCCAAAACATGTAGAACATTTCTAGCTTACATCTTTAGTTCAGCTTTACTTTTCCTCTCAACAGTGTTTAAGTGACCCAATTTAGACAACCACTGTAGATGAGATAGGCAACCTGTAAAGGAAAATAGCTGTAATCAATTGCTTCTAATATATAAATACCATATGGACAACATGCACTTGTCACTGGACAAATTGTCAGCAGGTCAGGAAGGCACATATTTCAAGGACAACTAAACGATAACAGTAATAGTACAGTGTTGTCCTGCCTAATCTAGTAATTCAATTTAGAATATGTCGGAGACAGGGTCGGACTGAGCCGGCGGGACACAGGGATGGATAATGCCCATATTAACGAAGAACTTTTGATTGTTCTGTTTCAGTGTCTTGGAGCTTTGCTGGTGTTGGTCTGCTACACTGAACTGTTCTACACTGTCTGGAACATGACTCATAATGTTCGCCAAGCTCCAGTTTTCCTCATAAGCCCTCTGATTCTTGGATCCTCCATGGTAATGTTTTGTATCACTATTGAATAACCGTTGCCAGATTTACAGATTACACCATTCTTTTTTCTGTCACTCAGTTTTGTCTTTTTTTGTAACCATGTTTATTTGGCTTCTCAATTTTACCAACAAAAAGTTTGTAGTAAAAACAAGGATTCCATATGTACACTGTGGATTATATACAGTATAATCTCAGGCATGTTTTTTTTTTTACAATATATTTTTTATATTTCCACTTGCATATTTTCCTTAAAGGGAATATCAACCCAAAAAATATGTTTTTTTCCTAATAAAAGAAAACGTAATTCTAAGCAACCTTGCATTATACATTCATTACAAAATAATCCTCCTGACAATTTTTGTAACATGGTGATCGGTCGTTTAGTTGATCAGACAGATTATAACATTTCTGTTGGATATTGTTAATTTCTTTGAATGTATATGATAATATCCCATCATAATTTAATGCTTAGAAAATTACTATTCTGTTGAGGAATAGAAAATATATGTTCAGGCACCAAGATTACACTTCTAAGTTCACAGTAGTAAGGAATAAAGAACCAGACCTTATTTTCTCATTAAAATACAGTATGGTTTTTATATGAACAAATCTTTTTCATTCTGTGAATCCAAAAAAACTCATAAGTAAGCTACATTGCAAACTTTGTATTAAAATGAATGTTCCATTTCTATTACATGGATCTTGGAGGCAATGTCAGCTGCCAAGATCAAGTGCACCATATGAATGGACCAAAAACTCCAGGCTGCTTTTCAATAAAAGATGTATCCTATAGTTCTTTGTGCCTTACGCTACCATTTTAAAGGCAAGCTAAACCCTAAAAACAAATATGACTAGAGATGCCATATTTTATATACTAAGTAACTGCACCAGCCTCACGGGCTTCAAATTTGTCACAGGAGCTCACCATCTTAGATACATTGGTAAAACCATGATACCCATAGTCTGAGAAAGGTTGTTTTAAGCTGTTTGAACAAAATTCTACTGGATGTTAGTAGGCACAAATTCTTCTAACCATTTGCTTTTCATTTCCAATCATACATCTGGCAGCTTCTTGCAACGTGTATGATCCAGTATGAACGCATGCAAGGTGTACGGTCTTCAGCCATCCTTTTGTTTTTCTGGCTATTAGCATTGCTTTGTGCAACTTTTCAGCTACGTACGAAAATTACCACAGCCATTTCAGAGGTGAGTTTTTTTCCCACCAGGTATTCTATTAATGTATATCAATGGAGAATAAATCCGCGCAAAACAGTAATGTTTTTTTATGGAAATCCTTATTGTAAGAATTTAAAAATATGGATTACAATGGTCCCTTACTGTATATACTGTATAACACACTTTAAAATGCTTTTTTATGAGTAAAGTAGCAAAAAGGGCAAATCTTTCTCTCTGTTCTTCATAGGCTAGAATATACCTATACCTATCTTATGATGTTGGTACATTCCATTAAATACAAAGTCTTCCTTATCCTATAATGAACTATCTCATACCCAATGAAAACGGAATTTTACTAAATGGTTATCTCTCATTTAATTAGTGTAAAATAAGTGGCAAGTTTAGCAAAGTAATTTGTTTAATGCCATCATGTTACACTATTATAAAAAAGAAAAGTGTAAAAACAATGATGGATGCCTGTATTTTCCAAACGGCATTTTCAACCTTTTTGCAGATTTTTACATAGAGGTACACAATTGAATAAAATCAGTATACAACTTGATAAATACATTGTTTCTTTACACAGTGATGCTGGTGTAGTTGGTTTAATTGCGTTGAATGTACAGCATGATAAATAGTCCCCCGAGTCCCTTTGTTTTACTGTAGCATATATGTGTATTCATGCCTTCAAACTTGAGAATAGTTTCCTGTAATGCTACTTTGTTTTTTATTTTAAGGCTCCACAGATTGACAAACTGCGATACACCCTTTTTGTCCTATACTTTGTATTTGTGTTGACCCAGTCAGTACTCTGCACATTCAGTGATGACCCCCCATTCTTCTCCAACCTAAAGAAGGAATCGGTATGCTGTTTCTACACTATTGTTTTGTATTATATAAAAAAAAATGTGAGATGTGAGATTTACTGGCTCGCTGCACTGGTAGAGATTAGTTCTCTTTTTAGAAAACAGAAATTCAACTCTGACCGCTCAGTGACACCTGAGCTACGGCTCTCACCATGCCTCATGGCAGGAGCAGCCCCGCATCAAGCACAAAATGAGTTTTGCCTGTCCTATAAGATGATGCTACAGGGCTGATTATTAAATTAGGATACTAGGAGGGTTATTTATTAAAGTCTATAAAATCCAAAACTTAATTGAAAAAAACCAAACAAATTTTTCGTGATTTATTGTATCCCAAGGATGGAAAAAGTCAGAAGTGCCGTGGTTGTATATAAGTCAGTGGGAGAAGTCCCGAAGATATCCTGATCTGCGCTGGCTTTCCTGCAAATATCCGAAGATTTAGTGTTTTTTGGGAAAAAAACTGAAAAAATCTAAATGTTTTGGATGGAAAATCCGAAAAATTCCTATGATTTGAATTCGTATGATTTTCACTATTTTTTCGAGTTTTTTCCCTGCACTGGATTTTTGCGGGAAAATGTATTGATAAATAAGGGGAAATAACCCGTGCTTGGTTTGAGTATATTTCAGAAAATAATGAGATAAATTCGGATTTTGATAAATGACCTCCTAACTGTGCTTGTTTCTGAGCTTACATGTACCAATAATCTGAATTAATTACTGATCAGCCTTGCATTGTGACATTTATATTCTATATATACAGTATATTATTCAGTTAGTCCCTAAACTCAGTGACAGCAGTACAAAGCATGTGCAGTGAATGGAGAGCTACTGGGGCATCTTGGAGGCACAGATCTTCACTGCTAATGGGCTAAAGAAGCCCAAAGCATAATGTACAACCTTTTTGCCATACTTCTTTAGTTAAGCTTTAATTATCCTTTAAGACAATTATTTGTAATACCTCAAGGTTGAGAGCCAGATTATATAAAAATGATGATGTTATACATGAAAGTCCCAACAGAATGGGGCCATTAACAAACTTATTTACTAAGGATAAAAGTACTATGCCAGCTACCTTGCTGTTATTCTAACCAGGAAACTTACTCTGCATGTTTAATAGGCAATTCAACCCAATGTATTTGCAAAATAAAAGAAAGTGTAAGTAAATGTAACTGGGCAATATACATTTATTAAAAAATATAAATGGGTTCAGAGTTATTTCTAAATACCTGTGCTGTTTGCAGTGTAGTTTTTGTTGATTTTTTTTGTTGTCTGTTGTTTTTTCCTAGCACCGTGTAGTCCCCCTTTAGATAAATAAAAGAGCTTTAGGATAGACAGCAGTAAGACGGCATTCCTGTCTTGAGAACATTTTTTTTCTACAGGCTTAAAGTGTTCCAGAGGTCACAGATTTAGCTCTAGTTTACACTGAAACAATTTATGAACACATGAACGAATGTAAAAATGTCAACTTGTATGTTTCATTCACAGAATCCATGCCCTGTATCTGACGCTTCCTTTCTTTCCAAGGTTACATTCAGTTGGTTTACAGAGTAAGTGCTACACATTGTGGAAATGGAAATATTCACTTTGCCTTATTTCAGAGTTTGGCATCAGCAGCCAATGTATGACTTATGCTTGACTACCCCTGCTTTATTTATAACATTAAGAAAATATATGTTTAAATCACAAGGCCCTTTGTCTATGACACTTTTAATATCTCTTAAGCTGGCCAGAGACGTGCAGATTATTAGCCTATGTCGGACGAACGATCATCCGTGCCAATCTTCCGACCATCAACTAACCATTCAGATTAATATAAAGTAGGAAAGGAAAGTCTGTTAGCACTTGGGGTGCCAAATGTTAGGCACCCTAAGGGGGGTGAAGGATTCAAATTAAAAAAAACTTCGAATTTCGGGCTACTTAGACCATCGAATGGACTACTGCGACCTACGACTACGACTTCGAATCGAAGGATTCGTACTAAAAATCGTTTGACTATTCGACCATTCGATAGTCGAAGTACTGTCTCTTTAAGAAAAAACTTCGACCCCCTAGTTCGCCATCTAAAAGCTACCGAACTCAATGTTAGCCTATGGGGAAGGTCCCCATAGGTTTCCTACGTTTTTTTGATCAAAGGATATTCCTTCGATCGTTGGATTGAAATCCTTTGAATCGTTCGATTCAAAGGATTTAATCGTTTGATCGAAGGAATAATTCTTCGATCATTCGATCGCACTATTTGCGCTAAAATCCTTCGACTTCGATATTCGAAGTCGAAGGATTTTAATTCCCAGTCGAATATCGAGGGTTAATTAACCCTCGATATTCGACCCTTTGTGAATTGGCCCCTGAGTGTACCTGAAACCCCAGGCCTGTGCTCCTATCAGCAGAAAACTGCACCAGTCCAGGGTTACACCAGTCAACACCATGGAGAGATCTTCTTCCTGCTTCCTCTTTCTTTGCTCGGTTGTGCATGCGCAGTAGAACGAAAAGCCGAACTTTAACTAAAAATTTCGCTATTTCGTCCTACTGTGCATGCATTTGCCCGGGGAAATTTGAAGAAAGAAGACGCTGGAAGAAGATCTCTCCATGGTGCTCGCTAGAAAAACCCCAGGCTGGTGCAGTTTTCTGCTGATAGGAGCACCAGCTCAGGGTTTCAGGTAAGTCAATACAATCACTTGGGGGTGCCTAACATTTGGCACCTCCAAGTGCTAACAGATTTTGCTTCTCCTTTTTTGCTTCTCCTTTAAATAACAGACAGCAAATTGTATGAAACTTATGTCCGACAAATAGTAGTGAGTCTCCCACAGGTTGCATAAGGAAAAATTGGCAAGTAAAAGCTCTTGAGTTTCTATAGAAGTTAATGGGAATTGTGTCTTTATCTTTTTCACCCAGTTTATTAACTCATTTGAGATTTTCTGCCCCAAAAAATGTGATTGCTGCTAATCGATTGTGTTTCTTTATAAATAGATTATTGCTGGGGGGTCACAAAACAGGATTAGGAAAAAGTTGACTGCGTTTTGTTGTGGGTTTTTTTCCCCATGATTGTGGGTTGTTTCCTCAACCATGAAAATTGTTACACTGGCCTACTAGTGTTCCTAAGATGGTTGTCTTGATTTCGGTAAAACCTATAAAGAACGTTGTGAACCACGGAAGACAAGTGTTGTATAAACTTTTAATTCATAAACCAATTTTTGCCTGTTTCCTAAAGAATAATGTTTAGAGGCTACAGACAACCTCTGAAGGATGAAGATGTATGGTCCTTGAGGAAATCCGACACAGCTGAAGAAATTCTTACCTCATTCTCAAAAGGAGTACAGAAAGAATGTAAAAAGGCAAATCTGTAAGTACTTATTGACTTTATTGCCATATTCAATAAAAGGCACTAAGTTTGCCCAGGAGCAGTAACCCATAGCAGCCATTAAGGATCTTTGCTTTTAAACAGGTGACCAATAAATTCTTCCTTCTGATTGGTTGCTATAGATTATTGCTCCTGGGCAAACTTAGTGCCTTTTATTACATAACCCTTTAATGTCAGAAAAAGTTTAAAACCTTTTATTAGTCATGCTGTTTACACATAGTCTTGATGGCACTTTGGGCAATGAGTTGCACATAGATACTATATCTAGATCATTTTCTCTGTATATATCATGTAAGTTGATATCAGGTTATCCTTTGCACTCTTCTCAGGTCAGTTTTGCTGTTAATGGTTATCTCTGCGAATAGTAACAACTATGCCAAATTTCTTGTAAATACCACACTCTGTTACTTAGTTATCTTTTCTATAATAAGCAGTTTGCTGATTCCCCAGTCAGTAGGGGAAAAGGTACATTTTTTTCTTGCCTATTAAACTCAGACTGGTTAACAAGTTTCCACCTCTGCAGGTCCTGTACCTATAATGATGTTCAAATGAAATTGCTTTACATCTATTTACCAATAGGAAACTTTGAATTACTGGTGAAGTGTGTTATTTGGTTAGCTAAGAAGCAGATTGGCATGACTTGATGATGAAAATTCTCCACACCCATTGCCATTACTCATTTTAAACTGTTTCCCAGAGTTCAATGTTTGCAGCAAAAATACACTTATTTCAGCAAAATCTAAGGTAGCTCAGTAATTCAGGTGCAGATTCTGAACTGTTACAATTTTGCAATATTTAGTTGCTACATTTCTCAGCAGCATCTCTGGAGTATTAGCAACTATTGTATCAATTATAACAGCTGCCTAACAAAGGGGTTGTTTACCCTTGAATTAACATTTAGTATGATGTAGAGCAGTGATCCCCAACCAGTAGCTCGTGAGCAACATGTTGCTCTCCAACCTCTTTGATGTTGCTCTCAGTGGCCTCAAAGCTGGTGCTAATTTTTGAATTCCTGGCAAACAGAGTCTCAATGTAGGTTGACAATCATAGGGGGCTACTAAATGGCCAATCACAATCCTTGGTTGGCACCCCAGGAACATCTTTTCATGCTTGTGTTGCTCCTCAACTCCTTTTACTTCTGAATGTTGCTCACGGGTTCTAAAGGTTGGGGATCCCTGATGTAGAGAGTGATATTCTGAGACAATTTGCAATTGGTTTTCATTTTTTAATTATTTGTGGTTTTTGAGTTATTTAGCTTTTTATTCAGCAGCTCTACAGTTTGCAATTTCAGCAGTCTGGTTGCTAGGATCCAAATTGCCCTTGCAACCATGCATTGATTTGAATGAGAATATGGAATATTAATAGCGGAGGGTCTGAATAGAAAGATGAGTCATAAAAAGTAGCAATAACAATATATTTGTAGACTTACAGAGCATTTGTTTTAAGACAGGGTCAGTGACTCCCATTTCAAAAGCTGTAAAGAGTCAGAAGAAGAAGGAGGATCATTCAAAAACTATTCAAAATAATAATGAAGACCAAATGAAAAAGTTGCTTAGAATTGGCCATACTAAAAGTTAACTTGAAGGTGAACTACCCCTTTAATAAAAACTTAGGGATTCTGCTCAGCAGAGACAATGATAAGAAATGTATCAATTTAGAACAGTTTGCAGAGTCGACAACCCCACCTAGAGCTGCTTTAGAAAGGTGAAAAATGTGACTTACACTTCAATATTAGAGAAACGGTCACTCAATAGAAAATAGAAAGTAATTGGAAAAAGTCTTTATTTCTGGTGAACTATCATTTTACCCACTGCAAAATAAACAGCAGTGTTTATAAGCCTGCAAATAGTTTATAGACAACATTATCAACATTATGTTTACATTCATGTATTGACAGGTTAGAGGAGCCAACAAGATTCTCTCCATCAACCACGGATAATGATATGTGGATATCCCAGACAGAGAAGAGTGAAATAGAACTCCTTCTGAAAAATCAGCACATTCAACTAAGCCAAAAAACCTTAATGAAAGCCATCATGCGATCCTTTGGCCCATATTTCCTCTTGTCAGCTTTACTGATGACATTTTACACTGCTTTCCTCTTTATAAGCCCTCTGCTAGTAAGGTATTTACACAGATTGTCAGTCAAATATATACAGAGTAAAGCCATGCTAAGCCATAAAGTTGTGTTCCCTGCATAAAGGTGAAGAGTCACATTCCTAATTATACATTTCCTATGTTTGACTGAGATTTCTGTGTTCTTGTATTAAATATTTTATTATGTCGGGTCACGGCTGCAGAACCTCACCTTACGCTTAAAAAATGTGACCTTGATCTTATGTTAGAGCAATATGATAGGTGTGAAAGAATGTAGTGTATTGATTCATCTTGTATGAGAAATTATATTGGAGTGGAATGCTAAGGAGCTGTTACTGGTAGTAATGTTTTAGAGGGACTCTAAAACATCACCAATGCAACAGATGAGCTGGGAGAGTCACAAAACCCAAAAACCCTATTCCTATTGCTTTGATCACTTTGCTAATAACCACTTTTCTCTAAATCATTCCCTATTCCCTAGTGGCAGCCAACTAACTGTAAATCTCATGTGTTCTTAATGCTATTTATATTTTCTGTGACATTGTATTGGTAGTCTACCAAATTATACTAGACTGGAAAAGCTGCTAGTAATGTTAAAAAAAGGTAAAAGAAAAAAAAACAATTTACCTCACTGTTCGTTTTGCAGACAGAATGAATTGGTGCTCTCCCAATGTTCTGTGTTTAATATAATCCAAGTTAAGGATGCAAGTTAATTCATGTTAAGAAGTTCGGAAATTTCCATCTCTTAGAGCAGACAAACTTGTTAAAGGAGCAGTAGAAGGCAATAGGCATCAGATGTGATCAGTGGGGGGATAACATGTAAACAAAGAGATGAAAGGGCATTGTAGGTGGATTAGGGTACACTCACATGCATGTATATTTGTTTCATGGGCCGGGTGTGTGTGCGGAAGCTATTAGCTATCGCTGGAAGCAGGCATTCAAGAAGTGAGCCATTGGTGGATGCATTGCATGATTAATTTGAAAGCATGTTTATACCTGTCTGTTGGATTAAATCAATTCAGCATTAAGTTTATGCAAAAGTTCCACGAACACTTAATAATTCGCTTCTGTTTGTTTATTTTTTACCAGGTTACTGTTGAACTTGCTAAAGGATCCTTCTGCCCCATCATGGCAAGGCTTTCTAGTTGCCGTTCTCCTGTTCATTTGTCCATGCTTTCAGTCTCTTTTCCTTCACCAGCACGATTATATTTGCTATGTCATTGGGATGCGGCTCAGGGCAGCCATTGTGGGCACTGTCTATAAAAAGGTGATATGTAAATTCTATTGTGCTAGTAAATGATCCCAGTGTGTAATATTTTGGCATATTATATCTTTACTGGGGTTTGGATCCTCAGGTTGATTCTCTTGCCTCTATTGGGTGATTAAGAGATGGAGAAAGAACACTTAGGGGGCTATTTATTAAAGGTGGAGTTTGTGAGACATTTTCTACCTCAAATAAACTCACATTTAAAACAAACTCGAATGTTTGCTTATTTATGAAAAAATCCAAGTGTGAAAAACTTGAATCTATTTTCGATCACAAACCAGTGTTAAACACCTGAAAATCATGAAGGCAAAAAACATCTTCAAATTGTTAAAGGGACCTCTGCCACTCACTTTTATATAAATTTGAGGTTTTAGCTGGAGTATTTTTGGAGTCAGACTTTTAGCAGCTTCGGGCATAATAAAGCTCGAAAAATTCAAGTTTATTTGCCGAAAAACTAATTTAGAAAAACTCGAATTTTTGAGAAAACACAACTCAACCTTTAATAAATAACCCCCTAAAATGTTAAAAGTGATTCCTCCTCCTGCCCAGAGCTTCATCCCTGGCCTGCAGAAGTTCAGGCAAACTTGGAGCCTGAGTTGGTGTGTTCCCTTTCTCTCTCATTATCTCATTAGCAGGCCTTCAAAATTTTGAAGTGCTAGAAGCTTTTGAGGATGATCTGCCCTTGGTGGAGCCTGGAAAGAGTATTTTTGAAATAATCTTCCCAAATTCTCCCAGCCTATATTGACAAAATAGTGAAATCCAAATGCAAAATAAAGCAACAAGTTTAGAGTGTGCAGGGGGTATTGTGCTTTGTCTATGGATCTCTGGACATTCCTTTGCATATTGCTCCAGGTGTGAGGGTATTTATTAAGGTGCATGTATATTAGGTTTTGTTTGTTTTTTTTTTTGGTTTCTGACCATGTGCTTCTTTGAACAGGCTTTGGTAATCTCTAGTGCTGGACGGAAGGAGTCTTCTGCTGGGGAGATTGTAAACCTGATCTCTACAGATGTGCAGAAGCTCATGGACTTGTCAACATGTGTAAATTATATGTGGTCTGCACCTGTTACAATCATTGTGGCTATGTACTTCTTGTGGCAGGTAATTTTTCTTCTGCTCTTTGCTATTCCTTAATTTTTGGTCACCACTTCATGTATCTACTTGTAGCAGTAGTCCACTTCCCTTCATTTTCTCACAATGCTTTGCACATTTTTTGTAATTCCTCTTAGAAACACATAGTGGGAAATTGACTAAGATTCGTAGATGCGCCAGGCGTAACTTCGCCACACTTCGCTAGGCGTAGTTTCGCCAGCGCTCCGCAAATTCACTAAAATCCGAAGTTGCGCTCAGGGGTAGCGTAAGGTTTCGAAGTTGCACTAGCGTTGATTCGCTAAGCGAAGCGAAGTTACGCTAGCGATGGTTAATTTGCATACGGCGCCAAATTCAAATTTCAATGGAGGAATATGTAGCAGCACTACAAATGCCTGGGAAACCTTCAAAACATCAAATACATTTTTTATTTTGCCCTAAACATGTGCCCCCTGTATAGTTAAGTTGCCATGAATCCGTTGCGCCATGAGTCCATTGCGCAAATTCGCCAGGCGTAAGGGTGCGAAGTTACACTAGCGAAGTTACGCCAGCATCCGTTAGTGAATTTGCGAAGTAATGAAAATGCCCAACGCTAGCGAATTGACGCTAGCGTTAGGCGCTTCGGCGCATAGTGAATTTGCCCCATAATTTTCTTCTGGTTTTGTTTCCTTGGTTTCTACGAAAATACCATAAATCTCAGGCTGACTGCCCGTGATGTATTGCATAGCCCTACTTTTGTGTTATTGCCTTAAATGCAGCTGTACATTGGCACTGCCAGCAGTCTAATAAGTGTGATCTGATCTCGTTGAGGATGTGGCTACATAGCATGTACACAGAGAACCATAGAACTAAGTGTGCGTTAGGATTTTCACCCATTCATTCCGTCTAAACTTCATTTGTGCCTTTAGATGTCAAAATGATACAATGGTAATATTTACTTGCTTGGTTTATTACTAGTTTGCAATGAATATAAAGCTCACAGGAATGTATTTCACACTATAGATATTTCCTGGAATGTATGAAGTAAATGTCATTAAGTACAGTATATTTGTCTTTCTCGGTATGATTGGAGATGATTTGGGGAAGAATTATTGCTTTTGCTCTCAAGTTAAATGAAATGTTTTGCCTAAGCAGAGCACTTAAAGGAACAGTAACACCAAAATATGAATGTGCCTTTTCTCATTTTCAGCTTTGAATAGCTGCCCCCATGGCCACAAAGCAGCTTGTTTATATAAACTATCTGAAGCAAACACACCAATTTTAAAAGTGCAGAACAACAGTATATTACATATGTTCCTTTAGATATCACTGTCCCTTAGGGTAGCTATCTTCACAGTTCAGCAAATATATGTGATTTTGACTATTAACAATCATTAATGTGTTTTATACTTGTAGCAATTGCATTGTCAGCAAGTTCAGTTCCGGCAGAGAGTACAGAATTCAAATGTCCAACCTGATTGCTTTGTGTACAATTCGCTTTACAGTCTCTACGGAAATTCACAGATTTCAGATATTTTATTCATATCCAGGGATACTAAATTATTCATGGGGATAACTATGACTGATTTATGATCATCCATTTAGAAAGAAAAATACATATACAATGTACCAAAATTTTGTGTTCCTGGAAAAGAGAGAATTCTGGTGCGTATGTGTTATAAAGTAGGGCAGGAAAAACATGTTTTCTTTTTTAATATACAACTTCAAAAGCATTATTTGCTTGATTTCTTCAGCAAGAGTGGCACTTTACCAAGCTGATTACACAGATAACATCATGTAGGTGCCCTGATTAAGAAATGTTTTATCTGCATGTTTAATTTGGATGTACCGACTAGTTTTGTCCAGTAGTAGCTTTTATTATACCTGGTTATAATCAGTTCTCATTTGTATGCAACATTGCTTATGCAGTCCTTTTTATAATAGCCGGTTATGTAATCCAATAATTGGGGTTATTTTTGTCTTGCATAATTCAAATGCACATGTACTGTACTGCAGTAACATTTCTCCCTTTTATTTCAGACTCTGGGCATAGCAGTTCTTGCTGGTGTGGCTGTGTTCATATTGAACCTCCCATTTATGACCGCTTTTGGAGTGATAATTAAAAGAGTTCAGGTAAAGAGAATAATTATGCATTTGATATTTCAATAACAATTTATGCTTTGTAGTCCTAGTGCTTTGCAGTAATTACTCAATCTGTCCTTTTCTAGCTGTGTTATGTAAATCTGGCAAAGAAATCCTTCTCTATTTTATCTGACACTAAAGTAGCAGTTCCATTTCCTTTTGGGCAGTTTAGCATGGCCTTTAGGCCTTTGGCACACCCACTGATCTTTCTGCTAGTATAAAAACACCTAAGGAGAAAAGGCTGATCCACCCTGCATCTGTCCTCTGTGATATGGCAGGAATGTGATCTGCCTGTCAATGTGCTCATAAGGCAGATTTTCTGGGCAAAATCTGCCCCAAATTCAAAGTGACAGTTGATCAAATATGGGGTAGAAGATGCAGGATGGCCTTTTTTCTGCCACTCTTTTTAATCATTGATACTGCCTGTCTCTTTAAGATCAATAACATTTTCACAGAGACTTGGGAATGTAAACTAAATCCACTTGCTTATTTTTATGGCATAAAGGAACAACAAATGAAGCAGAAAGATGGCCGAATAAAGATTATTTCAGAGATCCTCCAAGGAATTAAAGTTCTGAAGCTCTATGCCTGGGAAAATGCTTTCATGAAGAAAGTCACAGAATTCAGACTACAGGAGTTGAAAGCTGTGAAAACGGGTGCCCTGCTGTTGTCTGGAGCGCTGGCTGTATTCGTTGCTTCCCCATTTTGGGTAAATTGAGAAGAACCTATGAATAATTATTTTCAGATAAACGATACAAATCAGTATCTTGAATTATTTTCAAAGTTTCTTGTAATCTCACACATCCTATTGAGGATTAAGGGAGAAGCAGTTACATATATATATATATATATATATATATATGTATATATATATATATATATATATATATATATATAGATATATATATATATGTGTATATATATATATATGTATATGTATGTATATATATATATATATATATATATATATATACATATATATATATATATATACATATATATATATATATATATATATATATATATATACATATATATATATATATATACATATATATATATATATATATACATACATATATATATATTATAAAACTATGCACTGAATCCACTAAATTGGAAATCGCCCGAATCCTGAATCCTTCATGAAACATTTACGGAATACTGAAACAAATCCGAACCCTAATTTGCATATGTAAATTAGGGCAAGGAAGGGGAGGAGAACACTGCACGATAATAGGGCGATTACATTTTTTTTAACTTTGTGTGACAAAATGCCCCATGATTTTTAGGATTTGATTCGGCAGGCATTTGGATTCGGCTGAATCCAAATCCTGCTGAAAAAGGATGAATTCTTGCCAAGTCCCAAATTGAGTACTGGATTCAGTGCATCCTTATATAAAACACAACATGAAAGTCCACTCTCAAGGAAAAGGAGAAGCATAGAAAATTGGATATGTCTTTGTTGAATATCTGCATTCTTTGGTGGATTAGGAGAGTGACTGTTATGCACAACATGCTTGCCATTGATTGACTAGAGCACTACTGTACAGAATGGGCAGAGCTCCAGTCGATCAGTTTGTCTTGTGCACCTCTCCACACCCTACTCATGTATATTTAACCCTAAATAACAAATTCCTAGATTATAGACAATACTATCCCCCCCACTTTGCTATCAAGCTTGAAGCAGATGGTACACGAAAAAGGTACAGAGCACCTGTATACATACAGTTTCATAGAGTACAACCTATTATTAACACTTACAAAACACTCCCAATAACTAAGGGCAGTTGCATGCAGAACTGTTTTGGGTGCTTATGCAACGTATGTTTGGGCATTCAAAAGCACCCCATATGCCATAGCTTTAAAGAAAGTACTGTAGTGGAATGTAATCTATTTACTGTAAACAGCAGTGCTTTACCAGTAACCTGTTATGTGCATGGCAATGTCATTAAATAGCATTAGAACAGAAAGCGAGTGTGATAGAAATATTGTGCCACCTACTGGGGATAATAAAGAAATGTGAGCTATACATATATTGTATCATTTGGATTTGGAAGTGGTGGTTCACCTTTAGAATAACTTTTAGTATGTAATAGAATGGCTAAATCTAAGCAACTTTTCAGTTGGTCTTCATTATTTATTTATTTTATAGTTTTTTAATTATTTGCCTCTTTGCAGGTTTCAAAAAGGGGTCACTGACCCTATCTAAAAACAGAGGTTCCGTAAGGCTACAAATGTTTTGTTATTGCTACAGTTTATTATTGATCTATCTATTTAGGCCCTCTCCTATTCATATTCCAGTCTCTCATTCAATTTATAACCATAAATTGAATGAGAGACTGGAATATGAATAGGAGAGGGAAATTTGAGAGGGAAATTTGGAATATGAATAGGAGAGGGAAATTTGGAGCCTAGCAACCAGATTGCTTAACATTGCAAACTGGAGAGCTGCCCAATTTAAAACGAAATAACTAAAAAACCACAAATAATAAATAATGAAAGCAAATTGCAAATTGTCTCAGAATATCACTCTCTACGTCATACTAAAAGTTAACTCAAAGATGAACAACATCTTTATCAAAAATAACAAAACATATGTGCGACCGATGGCTGTTTTCATAGAGTGATAAACTCTTTTCATTTTGTAATGACTATGTTAAACCAGGCAACTTGCTTGTCTTAGTACATTTTGGTAGGAAATGCCATTAAAGCGTGAAAACTATTTTAAAAGAGCAGCCAATTTGCCCTCTTTTTCTTATGATCAGAAATACGTGGTTGAATACAGTTCTACATAAGAAAATAATTCCTTTTTTATATGTGGATGTATAGGTGTCCCTGACCATGTTTGGAGTTTTCCTGTCAATAGATGAGAAGAATGTTCTGGATGCAGAGAAAGCATTTGTCACCATCATTTTACTTAATATTCTCCGGATCCCCCTACGCATGTTCCCGATGGCTATCACCCTTTTTGTACAGGTACTAAACATACCATTACAGCATAAATAAGTGTGTGGTGTTTAACATATTCATTTTTATTAATCTTGACATTGTTTGTGTTTGTCAAGTCCTCTGTTTCACTGAAACGTATGGTGAAGTATTTCTCTGCAGAAGAACTGGAGCCAGAAAGTGTTAACACTGACGATTCCTTAAGTAGTAAGTATCTGACATAAAACTGTGTCTTATTTGATACCATATCAGCAAGATGAGTGCACACCTGATACATTTTGTTTTCTGTGCTGGGTTCATACCTGATAATGTACAGTATCCCTACCACATTTATGCCTATGTGTGGCACAGTATCATTAAGCGATTCACACTTTAGTTTGATTTGCAACAACCCCTAAGCTGAGTTTACCAACAGCTGCTCAATGCACACTGAGCATGTGTGTCACAGACACTCCTAACAAAATCCAAGATGGAAAACTCCTGTGACAACTTTGAATGTTGTCAGATGTGCTAATAAATTTAGATGAGGATATTTCCTTCTCTGTGTTGCTATCAATCTATCTATCTATGTTTATTTTTTGCATCTTAGAACATACCATAACCATCAGACATGGTACTTTCACCTGGTCTTCTTCAGAGCCACCTTGTCTTCAAAAGTAGGAAAATATAATTTTCTAAAAATGTACAAGACTGCATCAATCACACCTCCTATCTTATGTTGTGTTCTGTTCTTTATCTTTCCCATTCACTTTATTCTTTATAGCATCAACATAAGCATCCCGCAGGGCTCCCTTGTAGCGGTTGTTGGCCAAGTTGGATGCGGGAAGACCTCCCTACTTTCAGCATTGCTAGGAGAGATGGAGAAGGTAGAAGGGCAGGTGACTCTGAAGGTAAAATGGCCATTGCTTATACAAATAGATTACTTGCTGCAGTGGGAATAACATTTGTATATCCTTTTTCAAATGGAAGCTGGCCTTACAACTGTTTATCTAAAGAGGGAGACGTGTCTTCTGCTCTGTTTGGCTGCAACTTAACTTGACGTTACATAAAATAAAATGTTATGTATGGCTATTGCCAAATATTTGGTGACCTTTACCAGGAGCCACATTGCTATGTCAGTCTTTGTTGGGACTCGTACGTTATGGCAACCATGTCAGCACTGTAATAAATTAAGCAGCACTATATTTATATTAGGTTTTATTTATGGGTTTGTTCCAGGATCATTTATGTTGGCTGCAATGTTTTTCAGGGTTTCTAGTTACATAATTCATTTGGGTTGAAAAGTTCAACCCCGCCAAATGAGTCCAGTGCATGTACAGATATAGAATCTATTATCCAGATTGTTGGGGACCTGGCTTTTTCCAGATAAGAAATCTTTCTGGAATTTGGATCACCATAAGTACAATCATTTTAACATGAAACCCAATAGGATTGTTCTGTCACCAATATGGATTGATGCAGCTTAGTTACCATCAAGATCAAGCTAATGTTTTATTATTACAGGAAAAAAAGCCAACATTTTTACGAGTTATATGTATAAAATTGACTTTGTGGGAGATAGATTTCCTGTAATTTGGAGCTTTCTGGGTAACGGATCTCATATTTACCGTATATACTCGAGTATAAGCCGAGTTTTTCAGCCCCCAAAATATGCTGAAAAACGCTACCTCGGCTTATACTCGGGTCAAGCGCAAAAACGGTCGCCGTCCAAGAATAGTCGCCGGCGTCCAAAAACAAGACGCGGCATCTCCAATGGGAGCAGAAACCCTCAATTTTTTGATTGAAACTTACCAGAAGCTGCTGCATTACTCACCCTAGGCTTATACTCGAGTCAATAAGCTTTCTCAGTTTTTGGAGGTAAAATTAGGTACCTCGGCTAAAACTCGGGACGGCTTATACTCGAGTATATACGGTATACATAGAAATAAAAATATAAATGCATGTACCATATACAGACCTATCTGTATCCACCCATTTACAAACCTTTATAAATTAGGGATACACCAAACCTCTATTTTCTAGATAAGGCCGAACCACAAATCTTACAGTAAGGATTTGGCCAAATCCATTTTGTCAATGTATATAACTGTACAGTTTGTACACATACACATTATAATCTATTACAGGCAGTTATGACCTGTATGAGCTACCTTTATTATATTGTATATATACTTCACCATTTCTTTACATGTGCCAGGGTTCTATAGCCTATGTCCCACAACAAACCTGGATTCCTAATGCAACATTCAAGGAAAATGTCCTCTTTGGAAGGAAAATGGAAAAATGTTGGTATGATCAAGTTGTTCAAGCTTGTGCATTGCTGCCAGATCTAAAGATTTTATCAGGAGGTGAAAACACAGAAATTGGAGAAAAGGTAAGAAACAAGTACATTTTCTTAAAGACATGGTTGTACCTTTATAGTAGGCTGCTCCTGCATCAAATTCTTCTTTTGTTAGGGAATAAACCTGTCAGGGGGACAGAAGCAGAGGATAAGCATTGCCCGAGCTGTGTACAGGAACTGTGATGTCTACTTACTGGATGATCCGCTCTCTGCAGTGGATGCTCATGTTGGACAACATCTGTTTGAACATGTCGTTGGTCCCACTGGTTTGCTCAAGGACAAAGTAAGTTTATAGATGTAAAGGTACACAAAGTGGCTCATTTGTAACCATAATGCAAGTTTGGCTGCAAGTCACCAGATTTTTAATCCACAATGCAGCATTTCCCCCTACAATTCCAGAGTAAAACATAATACTTTCAACTTGCGGCTACTTTCAGGGAGCCCCAATGTGCTTGTATGCTGTGGAACTCTGGAACTATTGTCAGCCTAGATATGACTGTAATTCCCTATTGGTTTGTGTTAATAACCACAACTGAAATACAGGGGAAACAGATACCACCGTAACGAAGTATACTAGCATTCTTTGTGTCCAATATAATTTCTGTTTGTAAACAAATACTTAGTACTTCTTGTGTGTGCTAAATATTTATTTTTGTATATTTGCATGTCTGTATTGTGAGTGGAAGAGAAGTGCCTTTTTGTTCCCTTCAGAAAATTATGAGAAGAAAAAAAGCACACTGATTCTTTCTAGGCATACTAATACTGTATTTTTGGGTGCTGGAAAATACAGCAGGCAAGATGCTTGAGAATAACCCTGTAGGCCTTCATATTCTTGTCTAATCATAAAGTAGAATACAGAGTTTCTCTGAGTGTCATTTGCATTGCTTCATATCTAGTTTTCATTCAGCTAATGGAATGAAATGCCTTCACCAGATAAATGAAAGTCTTTCTTTCAGACACGGGTTCTTGTCACCCATGGAGTCAGCTTCCTGCCACAAATGGACATGATTATTGTTATATCTGATGGGAGAGTGTCAGAGGTGGGCACCTATAATGAGTTGCGCCAGAAAAATGGAGCTTTCTCTGAATTCCTTAACACGTATGCACGGAAATCATCTGTCTTTGAAGAGTCACATGAAGAACGTAAGTTTTGCAAATTATGGAATACGCTATAGTTAGATCCTCCCCATGTTCTGGCATACATAAAAAGATAGATGTGACTTTGGAAAGCCAGTGAATTGTAATTTGAAGGTGTGCCATTTTTGTATTTAGTACATGGGCTTTCTTATGTAAACATAACTTCCCTGGCACAGGCTACTATTGTAGGAGCTCCTCACTGCCATCTTCTACTTAATGGATCTTTTCTACATTCAGGTCCAGATGTACATCCACAATAGAGTGAAATGGCAAACTTAGAAACAAAATGGTTCACTGCTGCTGTAATCTGCTTTTATATGTATAGTAAATAAAATTTTCATTTTTTAATACTTTTACTGGACTCCTACGGTGCTCCGCTGTTTTTTCTTTTTCTCTCTACTGTGCATGCATACCTAAGCTCAGGTCTCAGAAAAGAAGAAAGAAGAAGAAGAAGAAAGAAGATCTCTATGTGGGGGCTCTTACAAAAGTCCCCATCATACAACTAGAGAAAACAAAACAACAATTACAAACTGAGAGTACTGTAGCCATTTAAATAAAAACAAAAAGTATTTTCTTGTTCTCATATCTTATGTTTTCAAAAATCTCCCCAGAAACTCCTCACAGCATGCAAGGAGCCATGAAGGGCAAACATTCAGCACGGTAAGGTGCAGTGTGTTGTCTTCGCACATTTCTTACTCACACCTTCCTAATTCATTACTGAATTTACCTGTTTTTCACTTGAAGGAATGATATCGATAATGAGAAGGATGATGTAGCTAATGAGCTGGATGCAGACGCTGGTAAACTGACTGAAGCAGATGTTGCACTTACTGGCAGGGTAAATTGCAATAATACAGCATTTTTATTAATAATTTGGGTGCTTATACTATTTTTCTCCTTTTTACTATTTGAACTATAGCAAGATAAGTAATACAGTATTGTTTTTATGTATCTGAAACCTTGTTATGATGTAAAGGAGCCCAGATTGATGGTTAAGCCACAACGCTAGTCATTAGAGTTTGACTAGTAATAGGTCATTTGATTTGTCATAGGAGACATTGAGATTTTTTAAGGCATATGTACATAAGGGCATATTCATTATGCTGTGTAAAACTAAATTTGCTGAAAAAAAGTGTATAAAGCGTTGTAAAATAAATAGCGAATTGATCAAAGTGTGTGTAATTTTACACCATGTGAACGCCAGTTTTGCCACCATTATTTTGCATTGCTTCTGTTTTTTTGCTGTTTGTTTTTTTACATGGCAAGCCTGTCAATCTGTGGTGTATTATCCTGCTGTTTTTACACAGCATAATAAATATGCCCCATAGACTCACTCACACACAGCTATGCAAAGTACAGAGGCCTCATCGCTAGTGCAGAGAGCACAATAGTGTTAGAAGAGCTGAAATTCCAATTCAGAATTCTCGGCTCTTTAAATTCAAATTTTATCTTTTTAAAGGAGTTTCAAAGACTTTTTTTCAGTTCAATGGTTTTCCGATTGTTCACCAGAAATAAACACTTTTTTCAATTACGTTACATTTTTTTATTTTTTTATTTTTCTAAGTTTAAAGTTTAATGTCCTTGTTTCTGGTGTTTGAGTCTGACAGCTCAGTAATTCAGGTGCAGACACTAAACTGTTACAATTTTGCAAAATATAGTTGATACATTTCTCAGCAGCATCACTGGAGTATTAGCAACTATTTTATCCATTATAACAGCTGTGGGTAATGCCAGGATTCTGCTCAGCAGGGACGAAGATAAGAAATGTATCAACTAAATGTATCAATTTAGAACAATACAGAGTCAGGGACCCCCCTCCCAGAGCTGCTTTAGAAGGTGTAAATGAAACTTTAGACTTCAATATTAGAAAAACTGTCATACATAGAAAATAGAAGGTACCGTATATACTCGTGTATAAGCCGACCCGTGTATAAGCCGAGGTACCTAATTTACCTAAGAAAACTGGAAAAATTTATTGACTCGTGTATAAGCCTAGGGGCTGATTGAAAATCAATCTGTACCTGCACCCACTGAATAACAATGAAAGGTAGGCCTGCCCACAGTTTAAAAAAAAAAAAATTGTAAGCACACCAGTCACAGTAAAATAACTTATAACTCAACCAGGGGCAGAGAGATGGAAAGATGCAGCAACTACATACGAGGCTCCTTCTGCGGCCCCAACAGTGTGCAGGACACATGTAAATGTTTACAGTCCGCAGCAAGAGCTTTGAAATTCCTCTGCTTATTTTGGTCACAAACTCTTCTAGGAGAATATGGCCTGGATGGGGGAAGGGGGTCCAATAATCCCATTATTATAAATAAGCCCCTGTTTAGCAGTTGGTGCTGCCATGCTGGTTCCTGTAGGGAGAAGATAATCCATATAGAATACAGGGCTAGCAGTGGGTGCTGGGAAATAACACAACACTTTATACAAAAGGGCCCTGGTCCCCACACCCCATTTTGTGAGCCTATGAATATCAATGAAGTGAGGAGTTACTAATGACACACCCAGGTGCTGAAAGTAGGGGTTATTTTCTTTCAAATACCGTATATACTCCGTATATACGCCAATCCCTCACCGGATCCCTCACCTCCCTCTCCCATAGCGCATCAGGACTCTGTGACTGACTGTCACGATCGCCGCCCGGAGCAGGTCCAGGAGCTCCGGGCGGCGCGTCCTTCCCTGCCGGCGTCGCTCCCAAAATGGCGGCGCCCATGGCCGCCACGTGGGTAGCGGCGCCGGGAGAGGGAGGTGAGGGATCCGGTGAGGGATTGGCGTATATACGGAGTATATATGGGAGAGGGAGGTGAGGGATCCGGTGAGGGATTGGCGTATGACCCGCGTATAAGCCGAGGTCGAGTTTTTCAGCACATTTTGGGTGCTGAAAAACTCGGCTTATACGCGAGTATATACGGTAATTGGAAAAAGTCGTTATTTCTGGTGAACTACATGAAACCAACTGAACTGATATAGTGTTGGAAGGTGAACAACCCCTTTAAGTTAGATTTTTGGCACCACTGGTAACTTGCAGGCTGCTGTCGTCTGAGACAAATTTCTCAACTTGCTGAATGCAGAAATGCAGAGGAACCGGTACTGGCCAACCACACACCAGCAATATACACTTGTGAAAAATTAAACCTAGTACCTGGATTTGTGCAGCAAATGGGTTGATCCCAACTTTATTGCATAGGGTTCACGACACTATGTACATGATCAAACATTTCGGGACCAACTGAGGAAGGGCCTTTTGGGGTCTAAATGTTTGATCATGTTCATAGTATCATGAGCACCTTGCAATTAAGTCGGGATCACCCCATTTGCTGCACAAATCCAGGTACTGGGTTCAATATGTGATTAATTTCTCAACTTGCTTCATGACAGCAGCGGTGCTGATGGCAAGGAGGTAATTTCAGATATTTTGAGCCCAGTAACGTAAGAGGCAGAACCATAATGCCAACAAGTGACACAGGTGAATGCTGTGGAACTGAAATGAGGGGTGCTGATATTGGCTATTTTTGTCTACTAACCCACTACTAAAAGTTGTGGATGCCAAAACTCCTACAATGAACTGTGTTCCAATGGATTTTTCATTACAGAATTAAAACAGATTAAAACCAAATAATTTACCGTGATATTTCCAGGGCCATAGTATTACTAACAAAGAATGTATACTTTCTGTATGCACTGATATGCCCAGGATTAGCCTGTTAGTGCACACACAGAGCAGATTAAGGTGCAAAAATGCATACTGTAGGGTGCCTGTAGCCCTGAGATATGTTAGAAGGTGTGTGGTTACAAACAATCGTCATTTTTATAGAGTTGTTATAGAAAAGACCATATGAGAGGGCATCTAGGATATTTGGGATTGCATAAATAAGTATAGTTGGTGGTTGTGGATTATAGTTTCACATTAAGAATAGCATTTATCCAGCAAGGAAGAAAGAGTACTCTTAATAGGTTCCTTTTAAAGAAATCACATAAAGGTAAATATGTGAGTGCAAAGAGGTAATTAAGTGGCGAGAAGAAGTTTACACAGCAGTTATGAAAATTAGCAGCGATGAATTTGATGATGTTGTTGGACTGGATGTATGAGGAACTGCAGTTGAGAGACATATTTTATGATTCTAGAGTACATTATTTGGCTTACTGCTTGAAATATAATTCCTGTTTTATTACTTGTAGGTCAAACTTTCTGTATATTTAGAGTACTGCAAAATAATGGGGAAATGGTATCTGCTCATTAGTGCTTTATGCTTCGTTATCCAACAAGCGGCCTCATTAAGCTATAATTACTGGATTGGGTTGTGGGCAGATGACCCACCAATAAATGGAACACAGCAACACACAAGCCTGCGACTGGGAGTCTACAGCTTCCTGGGTGTGATGCAAGGTACGCAGTAGGACTGTATTCATTTGTCCCTATCAAGTGTACATTTGCAATAAATAGAATATTAAGTGTTGGCAATTTTTAGAACCTTGTCTGAGATTTAATTTGATTCCTAATTGGTGCCAGTTGCCAAAATTGTCTTGTGTGCCCCATGTACTTCTGCATTATCAGTATATACAGTAAGTTAATCAAAATATTGTGTGTCTTCTTCTCCACAGCACTGAGCATCTTTGCTGCCTCTTCCACTATTATAATAGGTGGAGTGTCTGTTTCTCAGCAGCTCCACTCCCGACTTCTATACAGCATCCTAAGGTGCCCACTAAGTTTTTTTGAAAGGACCCCAAGTGGGAATCTTACAAACAGATTTGCCAAAGAAATGGACATCATAGATAACACTGTTCCACAAGTATTAATGTTGTTTATCATTATGATGCTAACTATACTGGAGATTCTGCTGGTAATTGCAATAGCCACACCTCTTGCTGCTGTAGCATTCATACCTTTGGGCTTACTATACTTCTTCCTACAGGTGAGTGCTATGTTAACAAGTTACAGAATATCATTACTATCATGTTTAATTAAGATGTATGGATGTCAGATGCTCTTTATAAAGCATTAGCAACTCTGGACTTTTGGGGTGGTGGTGTCTGGTGCAGTCTCCATGAGACAAACTCTTGGGATTATTGTACCAGTAATTTATGTTTGTTGTTATGCTATCACAGTGCTGTCCCTGCAGCCATTCTAGAGTACTATGTCTGGACTGGGATTAAAAATATGCCATGACAAGTACACAGAGGCCCAAACAGCCTCCCACTAGCTCAATAAAAAGTGACTGCCAATGACAGCACCCCTACAGCAGCCCCTTTGGCATTTGCCAGAATTCACAGATTGCCAATCTGGGCCTGCAGTACATCAGGGCCACTCCACAGTAGAGGTCAGGTTACACTAGGTCCTGTTGCACTGCTGAAACCTCTAGAGCTATGGAGGATTGTGTGTTTTAATACTGTGCAATATACCTTCAATTAGTACAACTATATATTGGCCTCAGTGATTCTAAAAACAATACATTATCTTATATTTTATGGGAAGTTTTAGTAGCATTTTATAAACATGTCCTTTTATAAAAAAAAATCTCTTGTCCATCCACCAACCATGCAGTCTATGTACCAGTGCCGCGACTCCCTCCGCTGAAGAGAACATTTTAAAACAATCCCCACCTGACTGCACCACCATCTGTCATAGACCATGTATTTTTACTCTCGGGTGACTGGAAAGTGGCTGCCAGTACGCAATGGTGGCTTTATCTCTGTTGTCTTCTCAGGGAGAAGTAGTGCCATAAGCCTTCTACAGACTGCATTCAATGAATGTATACAGATAAATGGAGTGAAATGAACACCTGTGGGATGAATTGAAACACCATTGCAGGCCAGGCCTGATCTATCAACAATGCTCAACCTCTTATATATGAATGAAAGTGAATTTTACAACAATGTTCCAAATCTAATGCAAAGCCTTCCTAGAAGAGTAGAGAGTAAAGCAACAAAGAGAGGGACAGAATCAAATTTACACCCTGTGTTTGGAATGATATGTTGGACAGGCAGATATCTCCCCCTACTTGGCCATATAGGCATTTAGAAAGATGGTAAACCACTCCGACACTCAAAGTTTCAGTTCAAAATGTGGTGTACTATTGTAAGGCTCAGTTATAGACGAAGAAGTAATTCACTTCTGTTGGTTTAAAATGCTTTATTTTTCCTTTCAGTAAGGACTACATGACATTCTTATACATTTTAATATTGTCAGTAACAATTTCTGATGCCTTTCCAACTTCTTTTTTCCTCTGAAGAGATTTTACGTAGCTTCATCTCGCCAGCTGAAACGCCTTGACTCAGTCAGTAAATCTCCTCTGTACACCCATTTCAATGAAACTCTCCAAGGAGTGTATGTTATCAGAGCCTTCGGCGAACAAGACCGCTTCATTCAAGATAACAATTTGCGCCTAAACATGAACCAGCGGTTTTACTTCTGCAGTTTTGTTGCCAACAGGTATGTTATGATGGTTAGCTTATTGTTGGGATGCATTGTCAAGAGCACTACAACTACAATGTTTGCTATAGTTTTAAAATATATATATGTGCACAAAAATCCATAATATTTGGGTTGGTTGAATTCCCACAAAGAGTAGCCTTCCTACGAAACCCAAATTTGCATATTCAGATATCAGCCAAATGAAAATTTTCAGTGCAATGGACATATTATAATCCTAAATTGGCTAAAGATATATTTACCTTTGCTGAGATATAAGTGATGTGTTCAAAAGTTTGTAATCACACATATATTCATAGCTTTAAAGAAATTGATGTGTTATCGTTCCACTGCATGAAATATGCACAATTCAAGTGCTGACCCCATGGGGTGGAATGGCAATTTCTCTTTACTCATTTCTGTGTTTAAACACTTGACCACTAGTGTATATTTATGGATCTGTTGGTGGGAAGCTTGAGGCAGAAATGAATAATACTTAAATGTTTTATATCAACATAAAATAACGTTTTCTATTATTTGTAGGTGGCTAAGTGTTCGATGTGATTTCCTCAGTAACTTCATCGTTTTTACTGTAGCCATTGTTGGTGTCCTGTTCAGAGACAGCATTACCCCTGGACTTGTTGGTCTTGCTGTGGTTAACTCATTACGGGTAACTATACTTTATCCATCACTAACAACATTTTGCTAGATTATAAATGGTTATCTGGGTAATACATCTGAAGTAACAGTACAAGTTAGCAAGTCAAGATATATTTCATTTACTTTCTACAGTGCAGCCTATGACACAAGCAAGACCTAGAATAACTGTAGCCCCATATTTTCCCGAATCTTCCTTTATTTGCTCTCAATATGTTGTAACTGGAGAACAAAGTCTATTGCAAGGGCACACTAGTGCAAATCATTTTGGTTATCTGCCCTGTGTACCTAAAATGAGCTACATTGCTGCTGTTTTCTCAGAAACAGGCAGGTTGTGATCAAACATGACTTGAGCTCCCTCTGTGTAAACTGTTGCCTTTAAGACTTGTTTTATATTTACATGGTCATCATTGCAGTTTTATCTCTTAAGTTAACAGGTGTTTTGAAGGAGGCAGTTCACGTTGCGACTGATATGGAAACTAACTCTGTTTCTGTGGAGAGAGTGAAGGAATATTGTGATGCAGAGCCAGAGGTAAATACCAAATGCACTGCCCCCCATTTTATCATTTAAAAGTTTTCTTTGTGCTTAAAAGCAATGACTGTATATGTGGGTGTGGGTAGGTTAATAAACGTCTGTTTTATTTATCGTTGGGGTTTTTGGCCTGCATAGGGATGTATTTATTGGTACTCCTGTTGCTAAATCAAGCAGTATGTCTGACCACTTTTTATAAAAACATATATGCAAAGGAATAACATTCTGTATGCATGCACCTAAGAGCTACATTACATTTAAACACTTGTATCTGTTTTAATATGATACAGGTATGGGATACATTACCCAGAAACCCGTTATCCAGAAAGTTCTAAATTATGGGAAGGCCTTCTCCATTTTAATTAAATAATACAGATTTTTAAAAAGATTTGCTTTTTCTCTAGAATAATAACACATTACCTTGTACTTGATTCTTACTCAGATATAATGAAGCCAAAACTATCCTATTGGGTTTAATTTAATTTTTAAATTATATTTTTAATAGCTTTAATGTATGGAGATCCAAATTATGGTAAGACCCCTTATCCGGAAAACCCCAGGTACAGGTCCCATACCTGTACATATATGCATAATATTAGACTTCATGAAGATTTCTGATCAGAGACAATCGAGACCATAGTATGCGAAAAAGTACTAGGTGATAAATAACCTAATCTTATAACTTAATCAATAACTACAATCTGTGTCTTATAGGCACCTTGGACTTCAGATAATGCTTCTGATCTTTCTGATTGGCCAAGTAAGGGTAAAATTGAATTCCAGAATTATGGCCTGAGGTACAGACCGGACCTAGATTTGGCTTTGAAGAATGTTACCGCATCCATTCAGCAAGGAGAGAAGGTTTGTACATTGTACATCTACTCGTCTGATAGAGCCAAGTGAAAGTTTTTAAAGTGCTTCTTCTTGCATCACAGTGCCAGGAAAAAGTTTGAGTAATACTAAATTATGTCTCACAGAGTTATTAAAATAGTTAACAACTCTAAAATAATTGCTAAGCCACCATTAGGGGTAAATTTACGCCTCGTCCTTCTCCGGGTAGGAATTTTCTGTGACACCTTTTGGTCCTACCAGTCTGGCATACGACCTATGCCCCTCTGGCCTACTCCGAACAGGAATTTACTTGCCCTTCCTTCAGGATGTCCTTCCTAACAGTCACTGCTTCCCTAACTGGCAAAGCCTTGACTCCTAAGCCTCTTCCTCCTTGTTGGGGTCTTAGCTACCCGTACTAGTTAACACATAGCTATCTGAAGTACTTGCACTTGTTTCCCTGTCACTGTCTATTCCAGAAGATGTGTGAAGAAGAGCCTCGCCGTAAGTGTATTTTCCCTTTAAAGGAGAAGGAAAGCTATGGAGGCATTTTATTGCCAATAGATTAGCTGCAATAGTGCAAGCTAGAATGCTATATTTATTCTGTAGAACGTTTTACCATACCTGAGTAAAAAGCTCTAGAAACCCTCTGTTTGTTTAGAATAGGAGCTGCAGTATTAATGTGGTGTGACATCACTTCCTGCATGAGTCTCTCCCTGCTCTGGGCTCAGATTACAGTAGATAAGGGAGGGGTGGGGGGAGAGGAGCAAACTGAGCATGCTCTTGCCCAGGGCAATGAGGTTTAAGCTGAAGGCAGGAAGTCTGATACAGAAGCCCATGAGTACACAATAGAAGGAAAGAAATGCTGTGTTTCTTTTGACAGGGGACTCAGAGCAACATTACTTTGGGGGTTTACTGGTATATTTAGATGGACCTTTCTGATAAGGCTTACTTAGTTTTAACCTTTCCTTCTCCTTTAAATACCCTTTCAGTAACAGCCACTGCTGTAACATTTCCTCTACATGTGCTATTCCTAAGCCTATCCATGTGCCTTATCAGCTACTTCTGCACATGAAACCTTTCCCCACACCATTTGTTTGACAACACCACCATCTAGTGGTGACACATAAAAATTACACTTTAATTTTTAAAACATTAAGAGGAAATTCATAATTTTCCCTCTTACATACACATGAGCCCAATTTATAGTTAATGTTCCATATGTTAGAAAATGTATGGGGGAACCCGGTTACCCAAAAAAAAATTTAAGGACTTTTGCAAGCTATCACCCTGAAAAAAGGAAAAGACACCAGCGTTTTTTTGGAACTTAGAAACTTTTTCCGCTAATATGATGTAAATAACAGAAGAATGAGGAAGATCTATGCACTCCAGTGCACTTTGCCTGGTCTGAGCTGGTGAAGGCAAGTCTGGGGAAAGTTAACGTTCAGTAAAATCCGCATCTTAGTGCATTTGCGGAGTAACATCCATTCCACAGAGCGAAAATTAGCCTGCCGATAGAGTGTGAAACACAGCTAGCGTCTATCTCCTTTGCTAGCGAAGTGACTCTTGGACCCGTTGGTAAATCTGCAAAGTCCCTGAAAACAGTAATGCTGGCGAATCTTCGCCAGCGTTAGTCACTTCGCCCTTTAGTAAATCTGCCCTAAGTCTCACAGTGCTAGGAGAAGTGTACAATCCATTCTGTCCTCGTGTCTCATTGTGCTAGGATCAGGCTCTTGTCTCACAATGCAAGGAGAAAGTTTGTGGGTGCTTCACTTTCAGAGTGTAAGGAAAAAGTGCAGTGCTTCCAGTTGTTTCACTATACTAGGAAAATGATTGTGCAAAACCCGCTCTTGTCTCAGTGCCAAGAGAAGGTTAGCTCACATTCCTTTATTTAGTGCCCATTACTTTTTGGGCAAAGTGTCATATTCCTTCTAATTTCACAGTGGAAAAGTGGAATTTTCATATGTTAATGGTTCCTGACAGGTGGGTATAGTTGGAAGAACTGGAGCTGGAAAGTCATCACTGACCCTGGGTCTATTCAGAATCCTTGAACCTGCAACTGGAAGAGTCTGCATTGATGGAAAGGACATCTCACAACTAGGTCTCCATGAACTTAGATCAAAAATTACCATCATCCCTCAGGCAAGAAAAGTTTTTATTACAGAATGCAAAAACTGCATTAAACCTATAATCAATTTGCCTTGTTTATTTATTTTATATTTTTTGTTTGTTGTTTTCTTTACAGGACCCTGTTTTGTTTTCTGGAACTTTAAGAATGAACCTGGATCCATTCGATAACTATTCAGACAACGATATTTGGGTGGCTTTGCAGTTGGCCCACTTAAAAGCATATGCTTCGGGTCTACCAGAGGGACTCAGTTACATTTGCACAGAAGGAGGAGAGAACTTAAGGTATAAAATAATGTAGAAATAATGTTAAGCAGTTGTTGGGTAAAACATCTCACTGCTAACATTTAATTCCTAAACAGTGCTATGTTATTTAGGTGCTTTAGTGTTAATAAGGGTCACTGTACAAATTTCAGTTAACCTACTTCACCTGGGGGCTTTAAAATGGAGCAATATAATATGCTCCAGGGACTCCTCTGTTACTTTTAATATACTTATAATGTATTGTAGAGAACATTTGAACCCCTACAGTACTAGATTATATAACTGTGTATATACTGAATTCCCTTGTTTTGGCTTTTATTATAAAGTACTCTCTTTCATTTCACCTGAGGAATGGCCACCTAAAACACTGTGTGCACCATGCACATGTTACACTGTGTAATAAAATGCAATTCTAGGGGTATTCCCCAATATTTTTTGGAGTGTTTGCCTCACTAACGAGGGCTTGCACTATTATTTGACTGTGCATCTCAATACTAGAAATTGTTTCTATTGTTTCTCTGGTAACAATAAATAATGTTATAATGCAATTTCTCTTTGTTGCTTTGCTCAGATTGTTAGCAAAGAATGTTATAGACATAACAGAGTATTATCCCCACCTTGTTTCTTTCAGGATTTGCTACTAAATATTTTATATCTGTTTACATTATTCCAAATGTGTTTAATCGCAGTGTTGGCCAAAGGCAGCTTGTGTGTTTAGCTCGAGCTCTACTTCGAAAGACAAAAATCTTGGTGCTAGATGAAGCTACAGCAGCTGTGGACCTGGAAACGGATGATCTTATCCAAAACACCATTAGGAAAGAGTTTGAAGACTGCACCATTGTAACAATTGCTCATCGGCTCAACACCATTATGGATTACACAAGGTTAGAACTGCTTTTCACACTTGTTTAAAGGAGAAATAGCATAAGTGAAAATCAGTAGAATAATTTATGGTGCTGGTTTCACTTTGAGCTTAAAATTATTATTTATCTTAAAAAAATGGCCCATTTATTAGAGCTTCTAAAGAGCTGCTATGGTTTCTGTCTGTGTTTCAAATGAGGGTGGGTATGTTCCAGACATAAACAGAGTGGGATAACCAATCACATCTCTGCAGCCACACAAGCAAAGACAGGCTTCAGTTCCCAATCAGGTCTGTCTAGTTGCTGATTGGTTCCTATCCTAAAGTGCCACAGGCACCCCTGCACATCCAAAAAATTTAGCCAGCAAGATGTGGAACAGATGGGTAGGACGAGTATGGTTGTGAGGGAAGTTTTTAATAAATTAGTCCAAAACACAACTTTTTAAAGCACATTACTTCTATATTTAAAGAAGAACAATGCACTAGCACATTCTTGTTTTTTTTTACACAATATGTTCCGTGTAAAAAACAGCTAATGCCGTTTGTATACACAGGGATGAGTATGGTCAGTTATACAAGGATTTTTCTTCAGCTTCTTGTTCATTTCTGAATTTTCCTAGCCCTTCTCCCATTGCAGTGATGAGCATCCAGTTATGATACAGGGCTTACTACAGTGCAAATACCCAATAGGTAGAAGCAACAATGTAAACAGTCTTATCTTAAATGTTTGCTTCCTAAGAGGAACTGTCGTTTTAAACAGTAGCCCACAACTGACAACTGACAGTAAGGTCTGCCTATTCTGATATTTGTTACATGATTCGTTTCAGTTACTAAATAGCATTTGTGAAGCTCTGCAGTATTTGTTCTCAACTGTGGTGCCGCCCTAACAAAGGGGGTCTCAAAGATAAAGCGAGGAGTTCTAAGTCTGGAGGTTCAGTAAGGATAAATGCTTATATAGTGGCCTGGATACTCTCTAAAACTATAATAGGGACCGTTTAGACTGTTTAAATGATGCTTCAACCTTATTATAAGCATTACATATCAGTAGGTACTTCCCAGGGCACTGAATGGGATAGATTCAGTGTCTAAAAGCAAAGCAATTATGCAACATATTGTAATAATCAAGAGCTCTTCATGTACAGTAAAATACAAGTAGAGAAACAAAATAGATAAAGTTTGCCTTTAACATTTGATTTTTTGCTGGCCCTGTCCTGCCATATTAATTGTACTTTGCTGTTTCCTTACAGAATAGTGGTTTTTGACAAGGGAGAAATTGTGGAGTTTGACACGCCTGTACAGCTACTGGAAAATAAAGGGCTATTTTATTCAATGGCCAGAGATGCTAATATAATTTAACAAAAGTGATGTCTGCACGTCCAAAAAAGAACACCAAAAGAGAGATCTGTATTATTTGACTGTGTGTTTTCTGTGTAATGCTGCAAGTCTCTGCTATAGTTTCACTAATAGAAATTGACAAAGAATCAGCAAAGGCGCCACTAATTAACAGAAAAGCAGATGCATTAATATTTATGAAGGATTCTCTAAGTAATCAGCATCTTGTATGTCTTTTTTCATGCATCAGTTGTTATGCAAAATCATAATCTTCAGTATTACCTTCAAAATTTCAGGAGCAGGCGGGGGTAGAATTAGCTTTGACTTTCTCCCCAATGCTATAAGGAGGTGTTCCAAGCCTGAATTCACCTTTGTAATGAAGATTTTGCATAGATTTTGCTCAGATAATATGTCTTTAGTAAACATCCCATTTATAGCACTACACTGAAATGTGTGGGCACCACCTTTATACTAGGAGAGCGAATTACGCTGGCAATAAACATGGTAATTATATCAGCCAATAGGTTAGTCATAACCAAAAAATGGATATTACTGCATGCGCTGTTTTTTTTTCTTAGGGAAAGGTATAGAACAAACAAAACTTAACAAACAGATCTGTCCTTTGTCAACTAAACCACCATGTGCTTTATTGCTAAGCTGATAGTGTAACCTTAAAATAAAGAGGCTGATTTATTAATGATCAGTACATTTTCCTGACAGTCAGAAAAGTTTTGAACTGTAAAAAAAATACTAAATTGCTAAGGATTCCACAGTTTGAGCTTTAATATAGCTGCATCAACATTAGTATAGCACTTTACATGTCTAAGATAATGTAACAAAAATAGTTTTCTTTCAAAGAAATATACCTTTGTGTATGCTCTGTTGTAATTTCCCCATATGATATCACATTTTCATCATTATATAGCACCAGGATATGAGGAACAGAGGAGGATCTATCACGCTGTAACAGGGAATGTCAAAGACAAGGGGGAGCTCAAGAGAAATAATGTAATTCAGAATGACACAGCTGTGAAAGGAGAAGAGGCATAGGAGCCAGAAACATTGTATAGGGGCATATATTGTAAATGTACATTTGGAGGTATAAAGAAGGACTGATAATATTAAAGGGCATGAATGTTTAAAGGAATTGTTCAGTATAAAAATAAAAACTGGGTAAATAGTCTGTGCAAAATAAAAAATGTTTTCAATATAGTTAGCCTAAAATGTAATGAATAAAGGATGGAGTGACTGGATGTCTAACATAATAGCTAGCACACTACTTCCTGTTTTGCAGCTCATTTGGTTTCCACTGATTGGTTACCAGACAGTAACCAATCAGTGACTTGAGGGGGGGCTACATGGGTTATAACTGTTTGCTAATGAATCTGAGCTGAATGCTAAGGATCATCCGCAAACTCCCTGAACTGTTATGTCCTGTGTGGCCCCCCTTAAAGGAGAAGGAAACCCCCTGGGCGCAAAAATCCCTCCCCCCTCCCCTGTGTTGCCCCCCTCCCTCCTCCACCCTGGCCTACCTGTCCCCCCGGGCAAATGCCCCTAACTTGTTACTCACCTCTCTGCGCATGTCCTGTCCACGGAGCTCACAGGCGCTGTCTTCTCCCAAACAGTCTTCTTCCTGCTTTGACCGGCGTTTTTGGCGCATGCGCAGTAGGAGCATTTATCGGGTACGGATCTACTGCGCATGCGCCGAATGTCGCGAAGTGAAATCGGAAAACTTTGTGACATTCGGTGCATGCGCAGTAGATCCGTACCCGGTAAATGCTCCTACTGCGCATGCGCCAAAAACGCCGGTCAAAGCAGGAAGAAGACTGCTTGGGAGAAGATGGCCCCTGTGAGCTCCGTGGACAGGACCTGCGCAGAGAGGTGAGTAACAAGTTAGGGGCATTTGCCCGGCGGGACAGGTAGGCCAGGGGGGGAGGAGGGAGGGGGTTGGACTTTTGCGCCCAGGGAATTTCCTTCTACTTTAAAGTCAATGACTAACTCAGACTTAGAGAGCTGAAAGAAAGTTGTATTCTGTTCTGTTCTGTTACACATCCAGTCACTCCAAACCTTATAGATGACATTTTTTAGATAACTAACTAACTATTAGAAGTTTTTTTTTTATTTTGCACAACCTATGTACTTACCCAGCTTTTATTTTTACACTGAACTGTTCCTTTAAGTTTAAATCTGAGAGTAATTAGTTAAACGAAAAGACTTACATAGGGGTATGTACTTTTCTGTACATGTCTAAATACCATTTTATGAGGATGGAATTGTAATTGAATTGGGTCAATCTGTGGTGCTTCCCTTTTAATGTTCCCTTTGCTTAGGAAAGGCCTGCAGAGCTACTTAGATTATAGAAATCTTAGTAGTTAATTACAGATGAATTGAATTGTTTGAATAATTATTTTTTAAATTAATTATAGCGTAAGCAACTGTTTTAACAGTAAAATTGCCGATTGTTGTGGCTTTGTGGCACAGGGATGGACAAATTCCAACCTCTCAGGTATTGTTGAATTCGATCTCCAAACATCCCCTGATTTTCTGATTTTATAACATTTTGAGAAATTGAAAGTCCACGAGAAGAAATACTTCATCCCGCCAATGCTTACGTTACGCAACTCTTGTTACTCTCAGGAATATTTGTATTCTGTGTTGCTTGCTCTTAGTTAACCTACCTCATCATGTAAACACTGCTCAATAGACTGTTATTAGCAAAGTATATGTGAATGTGTTTTTAAGCAGGTACATACAGAATAAATACAACTGATTTACCTGCCAGTTCTGTGGGTATGTTATTAGCACACACACACATAAACACGCGCACACACACACACACACAAACTGCTTGCCCAACTGGCCAATAAAAATCCTAATCTGATCTGAACAGACAGCCCAATAATCTGTTCTACCAAAGATTGTATATAAGTCGCCATACAATTATTGACCAAATGGATTTAGCAACATGTCTGATCAGAGTCCTCACTTGGTTGCCTTTGTGTGCCCAAGTGAAGAATATACCTCATGACTGCCTTACATACTTTTTGTATTGTCATTGTATGCCTGTCTTATTGGATGTCCTTGTATATTATTAAGTATGATATCATTAGATTATATATAAGTAAGTGTTTTTTTTTTTGTTTTTTTTTAAAAAAACCTACACGTAAAGCCTATTAAATACACAAATATATAAAGCTGGTGTGTTTGCACTTTTATCTTTGAGTAAATGTACATTTCAAACAGCAGGCAAGTAGTAATACATATCTTAGCTGTTATGATATATTAAAGCCACCATAATTATCCAATTACTGAGGACATAAACACAGACCTGACAACCCTCCTGTATAATTCATTAGAATCCCATATTTATAAACCTGGCTTGGCTGAAGCTAAGACATGGATGATATATAACTGGGTACGATGTGAGCAAAAACCTTTCTTTGGATGACATGTTTATACAATGACATTAAGCTATACAGTATCAGTAACTGGAAGTTAACCATCTGTTTTTTCAAGTTTTTTAGTATATCTAATGCAGGGATCCCCAACCTTTTGAACCCGTGAGCAACATTCAGAAGTAAAAGGAGGTGGGAGCAACACTAGCATGAAAATAGTTCATGGGGAGCCAAATAAGGACTGTGATTGGCTATTTGGTAGCCCCTATGAGGTCTGACAGCCTATAGGAGACTCTGTTTGGCAGTACAACTGGTTTTTATACAACCAAAACTTGCCTCCAAACCAGGAATTTAAAAAATAAGCACCTGCTTTGAGGCCACTGGGAGCAACATCCAAGGGGTTGGAGAGCAACATGTTGCTCACGAGCTACTGGTTGGGGATCACTGATCTAATGCAATGAAAAGTTACTTATTCCATCAGCTCCTAGATTCACCATATGGCTCTATGTACCTGGACACTTGTCAGTTTTCCATCTCATTCTAGAACCAGGATATTAATATGGAGTTTTCTTATTCATCCAGAAACCTGCTATCCAGAAAGCTCCAAATTACAGGAAGACTATTTCCAATGATCTCCACCTCATACCTGATCCCAACCAGGATATACTGTAATTAATCCTTATTGGAGGCAAAATAATTGAATTGGGTTTAATTAATGTTTACATGATTTGTTAATAGACTTACATTATCACAGAAAGATCCATTACGAAAATAACACTTATAGGGAGAACTCACGATCTCAAGCATTTAGGATAATAGGTCCCATACCTGTATAATAGAAGTTATTTTACTAGATGTTGGAATGCTGTTGGAAGCATATGCCTCCATAAAGTCAATAGAATTTTAGTAATGTTGAATACTGATGGTTTTGTGCTGGTGTTGCTTCTAGAGACAGACTAGAACTTGTCAGTGAGTGTTCCAACCTAGGGCATGCAAATTTATAAGGGGTATCAGGATGTTTTGGCCAAAAATGTCCCAATTTGTTATGAATTGGTAGGGTTGGGATTTATAGGCATTATGCTGCCGATAATACTTTTACAGGGGACATAAAAAGCTGTGTAATAAAAGCCCTTTTAAAATTAAACTTGAAACCCATATACTTTTTTTTATTGAAAAATTCATACCTGTTATAAAATGTACTTAAAAATCTCAGCTGTCAATCAAATATTGCCTGTCCCTTTCCTCAAACATAGGAGGGACAGGTAGTCACGTTCAACTGAAAGTAGAAATAGTTTGTACCAGTGTCACGATAGGGCTCCTGCGCCACAGCTTCTGTCCCAAATTAGAAGCAATGCAAATGCCAAGTCTTTAAGGTTGTTAATCAGTGGCACTGATTAACACTTGAAAAAGAGCCACTAGCTCGAAACATGTTGTGAATAAAAAAACCTTGCAGCACAGTTTCTGCGGTTTTATGTTCCTGTTTGTCCACAACCTTAAAGACAAGGGACAGGTAGTTACAGGTATGGTAATCTACAGTACTAGAAAGTCCTGTAAACATTACATAAACCCAATAAGCTGATCTTAGTTTGGATCAAGTACAAGGTACTGTTTTATTATTACAGAGAAAAAAAAAATAAAAAATTTGTTTTATTTTATTATAATGGAGTCTATGGAAGATGGCCTTTCCGTAATTAGGAGCTTTCTTAATAATGGGTTTCTGGATAACGCATCCCATATCTGTACTTTCACTTTCCATTCAGCACTTCCCCTGATGTCTCTGCACTCCTCTTATTCCCCCTCCATTCTCACCATCTAATTGTGTAGCCAGTTTATGGGCATGTTCATCTAGTGCACGGGTGCCCAAACTTTTTGCAACAAGGGCCAGAGGGCCAGATTTGGTGAGGTGAAAATGTGTGGGGGCCGACCATTCAGCCTGACATTCTTTGAACCATTAACATTAAATTACAGGAATCGAGTAATTGTAGCAGTAATATTTGGGCAAATTAGTGAAATGATCTTCCACTTGGTCTATACTGCTGTCTGTGTGCTGAAGGTGTTAGCTATAGACTGGAACGTAGTGACGCCATACTTCTTTAATTTACTGTACTGGCACGTCAGTACATCTATGGACACCTTCAGAACTAAAGACGTACGCGAAAACAGCGCATGACTATGTGCCAGTATGTGTCTATTGCTAACACCTTCAGCACACAGGCAGCAGGATAGACCAAGTGGCAGATCATTTCACTAATGTGCCCAAATATTACTGCTATGGGATTCCTGATCACACTGTGCTGGGGGGCCTCATTATTATTAATTACATGATGGAGGCTGAGGGTCGGTGTAAATTTGAAAACGGGCCGCATTTGGACATGCCTGATCTAGTGCCTTATTTTGGCACATATGATTTTGGAATGATGCAAAGCTTACCTTAATAACAGTATCCCAAAATGGTGGCTCCCTGCTTGCTATGATGTAATATGTGTAATTTCAAGACTGAAGGAAAAATACATTTATTCCACCTACCCTTTCACAAGCCTGTAGCATGGTAGAGTTTTGGTGGAGTCCTCAAAAACAACCTTATCACTTTAAACCTCAGTTGGGGTTCTAAACAAAATATACAGAAAACTTTTCTTTTAACCTACAACCCTCAATTTGGCAGTTGTATTAGTGTCTAAGATAGCATGTTCATCTCTGAAATACTATGGTGCTGGGTTAAGAAAATTACTGTAGAAGACATTCGTCATTGCCTAAAAAGGTCCCTCTGTAACGGCATTTCTGCTTCTTCATTTAATCCACCCCTCGCCCCCAAAAACACGAAAATGAGAACTGCTGTTTTGCCTGCCACTTCTTTCCATAATAGTATTGGAAACTTCTTCTTGTCACTGCAAAGATCTACTATAGGCAGAGTATTTCCCACAGTGAGAACAAAGTATAAGTCCACTACAATATTTCCATCCATAGAAAAAAAAGGCAAACTGTGTCATGTTTAAATAAAAAAAACATGAAAGCACAGTAATAGGTGATGGCAACAATGTTTGGAGCAGTTATTTTGTATTTCTTTAGTAGTCAGTTTCTTTCAGAAAGGACATTTTGCAGAGTTTTAAACAACCAATTTTGGATAAACTCGTCATTTTGGGCCTGCTATTTGGGAATGTCATTTGGAAATTGGAACCACTAGAAAGTGTGATATAATGGCACATGGACCCTAAACTACTATGTTAAAAATTTACCCTAGCTTTATCTCCCCCATCCAACCACGCCGCCATTTTGGTAATGCTTGCGATGCAAACCTGAAGGCAAACTGAAAAGTGCAAAACACATGGTTTTTTGCTCCTACAATTTGTACCCTGCTCCATGGTTTGTAAATAAGGCTTTGCATTGCCATGATTAAACACCCTTATTTTAGTTTTATTTGCATATATGGCACACTATCATATGAAAAAAAAAAATCCTAATTTTGTAGGCAATGATGTATAATATATGGCATACCTCTAAAACTGCAGAGAGCCCAGAGCAGCCACCAGAGGCAACTAAGATACTTTGTAACAATTTGAGATAAGCAAATAAGTAATTGTAACAATTTAGATAAGGAGCTCCCTAGGGAAAAGTTGGACTCACAGCTTAAAGGGAAATTCACCTTTATCAGCAAAACTGGAAAAAAATGGGCGTGGTCAAAAATTGTCTTTAAAAATGTACATTTTACTGGAGCTCCCTATAGATGTTCATTGGTCCATGTTTCAAATGAGGGGTGGACTTGTCCTAAGGATCCCTGCAAGAAGCACAGTAGGAACGGGACAGCCAATCACAGCCCTGCAGTCACACAAGTGCAGACAGATATCAGTTCCCTGTCAGGTCAGCCTAGCTGCTGATTGGTTCTTATTCTACAGTGCAGTGTGCCGAGTCTTGCTGGCTCCCCTGCACAGCCTGGGAAAGGAGGCACCAGGAAGTGGGACTAGTAGGGTTGATGCAGAAAACAACTCATTTTAAAGCACATTCCTTCTATAGCTAAAAGAGTTTAGGACACTGGCACATTCTTGTTTTTTTTTTACATAATATGTCACCTTTAATAAAGAATATTCTGTGGTGTGTTGCACCTCTAGAGAAAATGAGGAAAACCATAGAAAACACAAAGTTGAACGAATTCCTCCTGTACAGTGGATGGCAGCAGACGCTCTGTCTTTCTCTCTATGGTTGCGTCTCCATGCCGACAACCTGAAGCTGTCAAGGTCTTGCTAGCGGGGGCTTTTTGCGCATGCGCAGCGCGATTTAGGCGAAGAAATCTAGGCTGTTGTCAGCAGAAACCCGGGCAGCCGGCAGTGTGCGGGGCCGGGACAGGGAGAGCCTGTGTGTGACACTGTAAGATGAACTGCCGGGCGGTGTTAGTGGTGCTGAGCGCCATGTGCTGGCTGGGTGCTGGCGAGGATATCGTGGTCGGCTGCGGTGGCTTTGTGAAATCGGACGTGGATATCAATTATTCTTTAATCGAGGTGAGTGGCACTAGCAGCTTCCTGGTGAACTACAACTTCCAGCTTCCTTCTCACTGAGTCTGATACAGTAGTTTATACATAGGAACAGCTTCTGCTCATGGGCCTTGTATCATTAAAGCTTTGGGGATGACCACGGGACTCCATTCACTCACTCACTTCCTGCTTGTCCTTTACACACTCACTTCCTGCTTGTCCTTTACACACTCACTTCCTGCTTGTCCTTTCACTCACTTCCTGCTTGTCCTTTACTCACTCACCTCCTGCTTGTCCTTTCACTCACTCACCTCCTGCTTGTCCTTTCACTCACTCACCTCCTGCTTGTCCTTTCACTCACTCACCTCCTGCTTGTCCTTTCACTCACTCACCTCCTGCTTGTCCTTTCACTCACCTCCTGCTTGTCCTTTGTCCTTTCACTCACTCAGTTCCTTTTTGTCCATTCATTCACTCAGTTCCTGCTTGTCCTTTCAGTCCTGTGTTCAGCAGGCTTTGGCCCTTGTCAGTGGCTCCAGTCGCAGCTTACATTACAGTGGGAAGAGCTGAGATGCAGTCCTCCTAGTCATTTTTCACTTCATATAATCATTAACTTTCAGTGGGAATAAACAGGACCTGACTGGGAATTAAAATAGGCCCTGACATTTTAAGCACCAGAGGCCCAAATAGCCCAATCAAACAGCCGCCCACCAGCCTAATATATAGTGAGTGTCTTTAGCATCCTACAGGAGCCCCACTGGCATTAGCCAGAATCCGTCAGTCCAAGCCTGGGAATCACATGCAAGTGCATGAGGCTACCAAGAGTTGCGGTTTACTCAGAAATGCAAACTGGGCATTTTCATATAGTCACTGCCAGTCTCTTGAGCACAACAATGCTCAGTATCTCATTGTGTGTCATTTCCCTATAGCCAGAGCCAGTCCCCATAGACTGGAACTGGCAGTATTTAATCACAGCTACAGTCTGTTTGCAACTGGCCGCATTGGGGGATCACATATTGCTCAAAACCCCCAAGAATTTATGTTTTTTGTAAGAGGCCTGAGTGACTGTATCCTGTGCTTAGGTGCTATAATCAGGTTTGGACTGGGAGTCAAAATAGACTCTGGCTTTCCAAGTAGCCCATGGCCCAAAACAGCCTACCACCAGCCCACTCTATAGTGTCTATGACATCTTAACAGCAGCCCTTCTGGCATCTGACAGAATCCACAGATTTATTTTTATTTATTAAAGCGTAGTTTGTCTGTCCCTAATGAAGCGGTCTGTCTCTTCTAATGTTTTTTGCATTCTCATACTATGGTTATGGGAGCTTTTATCTGGAATCCTTGGGCCTGGGGGTTTTCTGTAATTTGGATCACCAAGCATTAAATAAACACAATGATTTTTGTATCTTTTTAGATCAAATTATACACCAAGCAAGGTACCTTAAAGTATCAGACGGACTGTGCCCCAATAAACGGCTACTTTATGATTCCTCTGTATGATAAGGTGAGTGGCAGATACTTGTATGCTGCAGCAATATGAGCTATCTTTGTAGAACCTCTCATGTGTGCAGGCAGTCTTCTGTATGTATAGATGTATAGGCAGAGAGATTGGAGAGATGGCAGTAGTTCAATGATTTTCTTTTGTCATGGGTTCAAGTTCTCATTGCTCATTAAGCATTGGGTGAGTGACCCCCCTTGCCTCACCACATGCTGGGGTGTGCCAAAATGTTAGGGGCCTCCCAAAGATTATCTAATACCCTGGACGCCTGCCCTTTCGCTATACACAGCACTGGCCCAGCAGATTATTTAAATTGAGGTCCAGGCAGGCTGATGTGCAATAGTGGGAAATTTAAGGCCCCCATACATCAGACTCACACAACTCCTGCAGGAAGAGAGAGTGAGAATGAAGAGAGGCAGATGCTGAGAGGGGGACAGTGAAGATAAACTTGAATATTTCAGAAACAGTTCAGAATGTTTAATTGTTTGTATTTATTTCCGTATTTCAGTATGATGAAGCTTATGTTAACTTTTCATTTTTGCGATAGTTCCCCTTTTATTTATAGCACTGCTCCTACCACAAGGCATTTTGGTTGCATTGCTTAGTTAGGAGGCCCCACTTATTGTCCCTACATTTTGGGCAGACTAGTCCGAGGCTTACTATTGATTGGAATCTCTTCCCCTCACAATGAGACTTACCTAACTGGATATCATCCATTTTCCATTCATCTGAAAGAAAATCAACTGACTGTGCTTAACTGCAGTTCTTTTTGACATGACCAAGGTGATTGTTGTGTCTGGCCTGTGCTTTTCTACCTGAATATCGTGGTCATGACTGTTGTATTTAAAAAGTGAAATAAAAAGCATTCTGAGTAACTGATTAGTCTCTTAATATAATGTCTTTTATTTTCTTCCAGGGGGATTTTGTTCTTAAGATTGAGCCTCCCCTAGGGTGGAGTTTTGGTAAGTAGTTGCTTGGTACTAATAGCTGCTTGCAAATCCCCACGGTACTGTGTGTGTGTCTGTGTTTTACATTCCCAAGCTTCTCCTATTTGCATTCGTTAGATGTAATCAAGAAATGCCATGGGGCTGTATATGCCCTGGGTGCTGTTGGAAATCTTCGCTTTTGTGATAATGATTGCTAGCATGTGCTACTTGAACTGCAGCTCCCCAACCAACTAGTGGTGCCCACTGGCAGATTAAGTTCAACAACAGCTTAAAGGGATTCTGTCATGATTTTTATGATGTAGTTTTTATTTCTAAATTACACTGTTTACACTGCAAATTATTCGCTCTGCAATATAAAATTTAATTCCTGAACCAGCAAGTGTATAAGCAGCCATCTCAGGTCATTTTGCCTGGTCATGTGCTTTCAGAAAGAGCCAGCACTTTAGAATAGAACTGCTTTCTGGCAGGCTGTTGTTTCTCCTACTCAATGTAACTGAACGTGTCGCAGTGGGACCTGGATTTTACTATTTGGTGTTGTTCTTAGATTTACCAGGCAGCTGTTATCTTGTGTTAGATGCTGCTATCTGGTTAACTTCCCATTGTTCTGCTGATGGGCTGCTGAGGGAAAGGGAGGGCATGATATCACTCCAACTTGCAGTACAGCAGTAAAGAGAGACTGAAGTTTATCAGAGAATAAGTCACATGACTTGGGGCAGCTGGGAAACTGACAATATGTCTAGCCCCATGTCAGATTTCAAAATTTGTCTCTCTTGAGAAACTGATTTCAGTGCAGAATTCTGCTGGAGCAGCACTATTAACTGATGTGTTTTGAAAAAAACATCTTTTCCCATGACCGTATCCCTTTAAGAAAACCTCCAGATAAATATATATATAATATTGCTTATCTCCAGTGAATGTAGGCTAACAGCATATGTGGAACTGTAGTCAGTGGCCATTACTTGAAAACACTAGTGGTGACAGTTTTGCATGTGATTCTTCCAAGAATAACATTGGATTTAAATGAGAAGAATGGTACTTTCATGTGATTCCCATTGGCATTTTTAGGATTCCTAATGCTGCATTTGTAGGCAGTTCACTACACAGCAGGCAGAATGCCCGACAATCAAATGTTATTAGTTTTTTTTTTTTTTTACATTTATTATATGACAGCATATTTTACAGCACTGTGGATAAGGGCACATGAAAGCAGCATGATGATTCAGTAGGGAAAGAGCACTATGCCCACAAGAGCAAAACAAACAGCCAAACAACTAAAACACATATAAATATATAATAAAATAAATATGTATTATTAGAATTAGGGATGCACCGATGTATTTTGGGATTGGCCAGAATTCTGCTTTTTTTTAGCAGGATTTGGATTCGGCCTAATCCTTGTGTCTGGCCGAACCAAATCCTAATTTGCATATGTAAATTAGGGGCGGGTAGGGAAATAGGTATTCAGCCGAATCTTTCACCAAGGATTCAGTGATTCTCCGGAATCCCAAATTCGGTGCATCCCTAAGTAAAATAGGAGTTTCAAACCTCCATTATATTTAACTTTTGGTAATAGCTTACATATCTTTGGTAGTATTCATATCATCTTTCAGTGTGCATGTTTTATACATTCAGAGAGGCTTGTGCATGCTTTGTTTCATTTTCAGAAGAATTTATTTTATGTTTCTGTATAATATATGTATATAGATATATAATATAACTCTAGTGTGTGTGTTTCTGCAGAACCAACAAGTGTCCCACTTCATGTAGATGGGGTTACAGATATTTGTACGAAAGGAGAAGATGTCAATTTTGTTTTCACTGGATTTTCTGTGAATGGAAAGGTAATGTCAGAAATAATTCCATTTTTCTGATGGTTTTTCCTATTTTAAGTCATCCAATTTCAGTCACAAAGTTTGATACAGGTATGGGATCTGTTATCAGGAAACCCTTCTCCATATTACAGAAAGGAAATCTTTATTATGTTTTCTATTTATTCTATTTTTTTTAACACTTTCCTTTCTCTCTGTAATAATAACACAGTGCATTGTACATGTTGGTAACGGAGCTGCATAAATAGCAAACATAAGTAAAAGTGCTGTATTAAGGAGGTATAAAAATACTAGCATTAGTCTGAGTGTTTTGTTCCAACTTTATAGCATGAACAAACACAAACAACATCTGACTTGAGGAGCTAGTAGCCACCCAGGTTAAATAGTTGTCTAAAGAATTCATTCACATGGAAAAATAAAACCATATACCGGAGCTATTAATTTAAATATAACCATTAAAAATACATCCTAACCCTTAAAGGAGAAGGAAAGGTTAAAACTAAGTAAGCCTTATCAGAAAGGTCCATCTAAATATACCAGTAAAACCCCAAAGTAGTGCTGCTCTGAATCCCCTGTCAAAAGAAAAACTGCATTTCTTTCCTTCTATTGTGTACTCATGGGCTTCTGTATCAGACTTCCTGCCTTCAGTTTAAACCTCATTGCCCTGGGCAAGAGCATGCTCAGTTTGCTCCTCTTCCCCCGCCCCCTCCCTTCTCTACTGTAATCTGAGCCCAGAGCAGGGAGAGACTCAGGCAGGAAGTGATGTCACACCATGTTAATACTGCAGCTCCTATCCTAAACAAACAGAGAGTTTCTAGAGCTGTTTACTCAGGTATGGTAAAACATTCTACAGAATAAATATAGCATTCTAGCTTGCACTATTGCAGCTAATCTATTGGCAATAAAATGCCTCCGTAGCTTTCCTTCTACTTTAAAACCATCAGGAACCAGGGAAGGCAGGACTCCTCCACTGATCGAGCCACATGGCTCCCAGTAATTGAACCAGTCAAAGAGAGTGAGCAAGAGAGAGTGAGAGCAAAAGAGAGCAAGAGAGAGAGAGCGAGAGTGAGAGTGTGTGAGTGAGCGAGAGAGAGCGCAAGCGCACAGGCTCATATGAATTATTGTGAGTAAACAGCTCATTAAATAGCAATTGGATTAAACACTACAAACCGAATCAAAACCTCACCAATATAACTCACAACTACATGTGTCTTATAAACATGATAGAAATAGTATCATTTGAAACAAATGGTATAATTCCAGAGAAACTAGGAATGTAGGTTGTGTACAGGCTAAAGTTTGGGTCACATAAATTGTGCAATCTGGCTGGCTTGAAAAGAAAAGTTTTCCTAGGTTGAAGTTTGGATATTAAAGTATGCAAATGACAGAAGAAGAGAGAACATCCAATTTTATTCCAATGCAATCTCCCAGTGATTTTAGTTGATCTTAGAGAGAACATTGCAGGTAATTTCTATGATTTTGTACAATTCTTTCACCCCAAATTAAGACATCCAATATTGCTAAAATAAGGGATGTTCTCTATTGTTATTGGCAGTTTTGTGTGTAAATCTGTATGTTCCATGTATATAGCCATTTATTGTACAGGGCAGCAATACTGTATATGTTTGCATTTCATACATCTTTGATAATATGTCTTTCAGGTGCTCAGCAGACATCAAAATATGGGTCCTGTTGGAGTTCAGGTCGCTATGAGGAGAGCAGGGACCAGTGTAAATTTACAGACTACAGCTACTCAAGAGGGAGGAAAGTAAGTTTAAATGAATTTGGTTACTGGTTTTATCATTTTTCCACATGGATAATTTTGTTTCAAGATTCCTCGTCATGTTCACCACATCATTAGAAGAAAATGATCCTTACTGATCTATTGGCCATCATGGGCCGAATAGGGGACGGGCCTCCTTGTGCAGCCCAAATCTCCATTGCTAAACTTGATAAGATTGTATGATGATCAGTTTATGATCACAGGCATTAAATCTTCCTCTAACCCAGTCTTTGTTTTTTTTTTTTTTCTTTCCCCAAGATTTGCTTTCACTAAGGTGCTCCCAGGTGAATATGAAATCTTTGCATCTCACCCCACCTGGACACTAAAACAGGTAAGTCTTTTGTATTCTCCATCTGGTTCTTTAAGGGAAGTGTAAGAAAAATACAGTGCTGAAATGCTACCAATGGGAAAGCCTGTTGTTGTGTTTTTCAGCTTAATAAAGTTGTGGTGCTTATCGTGCTTAGACCCTTCAGAATGCATTTGCTGCATGTTTTATTGGTCTGGCAAAAATTCTGAAAATGCTGCATCAATCCAAATTGTGTTTTGATATATTGGTCTTTTCGTTAACTCCTTCCATTGTACTTTAGGCAACAACTATGGTGCAAGTAACCAATTCCAATGCACAGGCTGCTAATCCACTTATAGTTGCTGGTTATGATGTCTCTGGGTCTGTTCGCAGTGATGGAGAACCAATGAAGGGTGTAATGTTTTTGCTTTTTTCTACAACAACAAAAAGTGAGGTACAACATTTATATAAATGCGTATTTATATATTGTAAATAGCTTACATTCTATTTATTCCTCTTAAACCGTAAAATGCAGACTTTATTCTGATACATATCTGAATATATACAAACAATTGATTTTGTATTGCTTATCTCAGCTAAACAATTCCTAAACAGAGTCTATTTAACCCCTTATTGCCTGGCAAACATTTATGGAACAGTACCAGATCAATGCCACAAATGCAGAGTTGAAACTGGCACTATGTTCCATATATTCTGGTCCTGTCTGGTAACCTAGAGATTCTGGGGGTTAACAGGGGATCTGTAGCTTCACTCCTACTCCAGAGTGTGTTACTGCTCCTATACTATGCCAAAAAAGCCATAGTAATGCATTGGAAATCCCTCAACCCCCCTTCAATACAGTATTGGCAAAAACTGATAAATGACTCTCTCTCAAACCAGAAACTGACCTATCTGGCTAGAGGTTGCCCAGGAAAATTTGAAGCTATTTGGGGTACCTGGCTAAATATCCAAACTATTTAAGTACATCTCTAAACTCATATAATGTATATGACAACATGTACCCTTATTTCACCTCCCCGCTCTACCCTCTCTCTTCTTTCCTCTCTGTTTTCTGTTGGTTTTGTAAATGTTTACATTTAAAACAAAAATAAAAACTTGAAAAAAAAATAATAATAACATGGGATCTAGCATAGCAAGGGATCTAACATCTGGTTGTCCATTATCTCTGACCCAGCATCCAAATTTATTGCTTTTTTAAATTGCAGGTTAGAAAGGGAGAACAGAATAGTGCATTGAATTATTTTGTGTAATGATTCAATTGAGGCAAGCAATGTGGCATATATATATGTGTGTGTGTGTGTGATAAGATTGTTTATAGGGAGTACCGTGTGTACCGGTTTAAAGACATTTAATCCTTTCTAAATCCTTGGCAACTTTGCTGAGTATTAGAGACCACCCAAGTGGTTATATTTCTATGTAAAATGTTACGTGATTAGCCTTTTGAAGTCTTTCTTCCTTTCATTTATAATTTTCCTGCACACAATTCGTTTCTTCCCTTTAGGATATCTTGGGCTGTGATCTGTCCCCAGTTGAAGGCTTTCAAGGAAGAGATGAGTATTTATCATATTTGTGCCATGTCACATCCCAAGAGGACGGCTCTTTTACCTTCCTGTCATTACCAAGTGGGGATTACATTGTGGTGAGTAGAGAGACTTTTCCTGAACAGTTTTCTGTTTATCTGCCTGTACATATGCTGCTCTCAGCAATTGTTTAATGAACCATCTGCTTTTCAGCTAAGATTTAGCTACTTATCCACGCAGGAGGTGGGCGCTTGAAGCTTTCTCAATCGAACAACCTGTTAAGGGCCTGCATTAATTACGTGACTCTGAAATAAGGTTTACATCATTTGGAGGGGGTGGGGGTTATGCTTCTGTTTTGTCTGGATTTCGTGGTGTGAATAAAAAACCTTCTGTGATGTTTATAACGAGCCTCTAGGCAGTAACGTAACTAGAAGTTACTGGGCTGCTCTTTGGTATCATTTGAGCACCCCCCTAAACTTAAGGAACAAGGTTTTTATTTTTTTATGTAACTGCTTTGTTATACGTCTGGGACCCTTATTCCTCCTGGATCCCCATAGTAGTCATACGGTGACTGCTGTATTTATTCTCCTGCCCCTGGTTACTTTCTAAATATTAGTGTTTGAATTCCATTGTTTCCCTGGCAGCTTTGATCACAAGATTGGTCTATTACGTGGCCACAATCCGTAAGACATTTGTTTAAAGTCTCTCTAACAGTAGTCCTGTACCCAGAGATAGCTATTGGCTTAACTGTGATGCTTTTGAGTACAATGGGCGGGCTCATATAATAGGACTTGGGGCTGTGGACGGGACTATCTGGCAAGTCGAGGGGTGTGTGGGTGGGATCGATTGACGGGATATCGGTGTGTGGTGCGGCCAGTGACTCCAGAGAGAACGGTTGAAAGGGGTGCGGGGTGGGACCGGGCTGCTTCCCGGGACATGCAGGATGGACCAGGCAGGATGGACCAGGCCGCCAGGGATGGGTTCCTGGACCTGTTAAAAGAGGCGACTCGGAGGGATCTGAACTTGCTGGACGAGGATGGCATGACCCCGACTCTATGGGCGGCCTATCATGGGCACCTGGGGGCACTGCGGGTCATCATGAGCCGGGGGTGAGAACCTTGACGTGTTCATGTAGTTGTGTGTTCCAGTATGACCGTGGATAAGTCTTCTCTATACATTACTCATCTGTTTAGCAATACAGTTAC